>NC_050183.1:37798125-38130625 GCF_008315115.2 Sander lucioperca | reverse complement strand
CTCAGAGCAGGTTTTCTTCAGGTGTCTGTCTGTGTGCATATATGTGTGCACAAATGTGTGTGTGTTTATGCCATCTGCACTCCAGAGTGTGTTGTCTTTCCTGTCAGGCAGTATGTGGGAATTGCCATAGGTTGATTGGTTAGCCTGAAAGGCAGCAGCGGGAGTAACGGCAGGTGCTTCAGGGCAGCAGGGGGAGTGCCGGGCGACGTCCCCCAGCCACAGCGCCTTCCCTCTGGGTTTCCAGCTCCAAGCGGTGCCTGGGTAGCTGGGAGGCAGCTCCTGGGGCTCTGATGCAGGGACGAGATGCTAGGGAGACAGAGGTGGTGCGAGGAGGAGGGTTATGTGTATGTGTATGTTTGTTTGTGTTTGTGTGTGTTCTGTTGGGGGATCCCAAGCAAATTTGTTTACCGGTAATTAATTCACCTGATTGACATAACAGCTGCCGGAGCTATGGGAAGGCAACGGCGTGTGTGTGTGTGTGTGTGTGTGTGTGTGTGTGTGTGTGTGTGTGTGTGTGTGTGTGTGTGTGTGTGTGTGTGTGTGTGTGTGTGTGTGTGTGTGTGTGTGTGTCTTTGTGTGCATGCATGTGAGAGAGAGTATATTTGGCTGCATACCTGCCGTGGAGGGCATTTCCACGTTGCAGGTTTGGGAGTCTGATTCCTGGCAGAGACGCCCGGCAGCTCTCCGTCTTCCATCGATTAAACCCGTCTGTCGGCCGGCAGCCCTGCTTACACACTCCTATCTCCCCGCTAATCTTTATAGAGTTGACTTCAATGACAGAGTTATTGGAGCACTTGAAGCTGAGGGGAGAGGAGGAGAAGGAGGCTGTGACAGAAGGACAAATGAGGGAGTTGGGAGGAGAGGGTGATGGCAATGACAGTTGCAGGCGATGTGGAGAGGAATTCCTGGTTTGGTTACGGAGATTACGGAGATGCACGAGATGAAACCAGCCATTGGTCTGCAAATCATTCTGCAAGCTATAGAAACTAAATGTACGGACACACAATGGAGTGTTCATTCCCGCGCAAGCACATCCGAACGTACACATCCATGTTGCACAGACGGCAGTTTTAACTGAGGTATCTTTCTTCGCAGCAGGAGTTTTTCACATTAACAGCTCCAACCTGATTTTTTTTTTAGCAGCATTTACTTTGTTTATGGAGCAGACAGAAAATGAGGGGGGAAAAGATAGAATGTAGCAGGTATAAACAGAAGAATGAGACAGACGCAGAGAGCCCTGGTGTGTGTATATTGTAAGCTCTTAGAAGAGTTGGACTGGACTGTGCGTGTGTCTGCATGTGAACATGTTGTGTTCAGACCCTTAGGGTGCCAGTATGGACATTTGTATGTTTGTGAACACGTTACACTGTTTCTGTGTGTGTTTAAGATATGTAGAGTGTGTGTGTGGGGGTCGCTGAAGACTGTACAGTTAGTCCAGGCGACTCAGGCTGAGCACTTGCGATCTGAAAGAAACACAGGCTTACACACACAAATTCACAAACACTCACACACGCACTAACAGGTTGGTATCAGTGTTGTTGTGGCCAGCAGGTAGCAATGTTTTGGCCTGCTTGTCTGGACCCAGATAACAGCAGATCCATTACCCCCTGGAAGCCGAGGTCTGATCACCGGGCAGATAGAGCCGCTCACTCACTGTCTATGGGCCATCTAGCCAGCCAGCCAGCCAGCCAGCCTCCACAGAGGAGCTAAATAGGATCACAACCAGGACCAAAAGGAGAGCAGACCTCTTCTGTTAGAGGCAATGATCAAATACATGCCAGATGATAACTACAGAAGGAAAAAAAACTCATATATGCCTTTTTGCCTAGAGTTTGAATATGAGGGAGTTTAGCCTGCTCAAATATAAGATAAAACGAACTGCGTAGTCTCTGTTTTGTCCAGGCTCTGAGTCCAAACATTGTAAACTGCATATACAAGACGTTCAACACTGTCAAATATTCCCCTTGTTATTTTCTTTTTAATATTCATTACGTGAAAAAGTATTGTGTGTCACGCCAAATTATCATTATATCATTATCAGGTACAGACAGCATGGAAGCAAATTCATGCGTGTGTCATTTAAATAATTATTCTTTGTCCTAACTAAAGTTGTGGCTGGTGTTAACATAAACTTCACCTTTTGCATCTCCTGTTTTTGGCTAAGATAAGATAAGAAACACTTTTTTAACAGCAGCCAGTTTTTAAAAAGAAAACATTAGTCAAATTAGGAATGTATGTTTCCCTCAAAAACCAGATTATTCTTTAAAATATGAACTCAAATAGCCACAATCAGAGCCACACAACACAGAACACTCTGGGAGAGACAATCAATGGACAGAGAGCTTTAGATTTCGCAAACATACTTTATTGATCTACAAGCTCTTTTTCTAATATGGAGGAGCGGGAGGCTGCAGAATTAGGACTGAAGATGTTATAAAACGAACAAGCAGGATCATTAGTTAAAATGGGATGCTGAATGAAGATATCTTGTATGAAAATTGATTTGAAATGAATGAAGATAATGTCATGAAATGCAGCACAGATTTTAGTAGATGGTTTTCTATGGAGGTGGAGAGAGAGTGAGACAGAGGAGTGTGATGTGAGTGAGGAGTTAACACTGTGCCGGCATTGTGCATCAGGTTTGTTTGTGTGCAGAGAGAGAGAGAGAGAGAGAGAGAGAGAGAGAGAGAGAGAGAGGGCAGCTATCAAAAGCCACAGGCTGCTTTAAACTCCATCTCTGTTTCTGTTTCTCTTTCTTTTCTCTTTTTTCCCTCTTCTCTCTCTCTCTCTCTCTCTCCCTCTCTCTCTCTCTCTCTGTCTCTCTTATTTTCTCTCTCTCTCTGTTCCCTGGCCATGCTGATGATTGACGGCCTGAGGGTTTTAATGGGCACTGGAGAGCAGGAGCTGAGGTCGGGGTTGTCATGGCAACTAGGAGAAGGGGCCTTTTGCTGCTGTTTCACCTGAGTACTGTGGAGCCTCGCTGGCTGGTTGAGGCAGGCAGCCACACACACACACACACACACACACACACACACACACACACACTCACCACACATACTTACGTGCCAGCACCACTTCCATTCACTCTTCCTTCTCTCCCCGAGATGCCCTGCCGTTCATCCAGCCATCTCTGGCCTTCTTCTCTTCCTCCTTTTCTTTTTTTTTCTCTGCTATCCCTTAGTAGATAATGCTCTGTGATACGCCACAGCTGGTTAACTGTGTTTGCATTTGTGTAATATACAGCATTAAGCCTATAGTTTTTGCTGTCCCATTGTTCGATAACAGCTCACAATGACACGCTTTATAGGGCCCAGTTGAGGTCAGATGTGTCTTAGATCGCTCTGTGTTTTTGTAGGAGATCCTGCAAAGTTGCTCCATCTATCAAGCTAATTTCACACACTTATTCATTCTGTCCAAAATGTGGACACGATCCGAGACTGACCACCCGTACCTGACACGTGCAAATAAATCTTTTTTAAAAAGAGACCCCATTCACAAAGGATCCGAGGACGGTTATACCCCATCCAAATACACGCCAGCATAATTTAGACTTAACCCAAAATGTGCTTGACCCCAACATACCCAACTAGAGAGAGAACACCACCTAACAATCAGCAGCCATTGGAAAGGGGAGCAATACATTTCATTTTCCCTCCTGCAGCTCACAGTTCACACTGTTCATCCTGAGTCAAAAAAACACATTTGTATTTTGCAGTGATTATGATGGTGATCAGAGCTGATAATGGGTTTGCCAACATCCACACAGACATGACACAAGCAACAACACAACAGGATCTGACCCAGTTAGACTGAATATAATGTGGTCAGAGCCCGACTCTGGTCCTGGATTGGGTCTCCGTTACGAGGAACTATGTTGACTCGTGAAAACGTCTTCTGGAAGTGTGCATTGTTTCCCTTATTTGATAAGTTGCTTCTCAACTGATAACACTCAACTGAGAAGCAACACAGATGACAGGTCTATGATCTCATGACAGGTGAGATGACATGCAACAAGGGTCCCCAGCGGGAATCAGATTGTACACATTGCAGCTACTTCGCAGCCTTGTGTCCCAGACCACCAGGCTACAAGGACGCTCTAGAAGTTATAACAAGTTAAATGCATAAAACTATGTATTCACCTCATATCAGTGGAGTTAGGTCCAGGTTAACTCAAATCCCATGTTTTATTTTGCATTTTTGAGAACCTGCCTTTATATCTGAAATGTTGAATTATCATTAATAACTTTTTAAATCCTAAGAGCATTTCTAGAAAGTTAACCGTACACTCAAACTCTTGACTTCTTCATGCTTACCTCAGAGTACTATGATGCATCTTTTGCAGACTGTTCTTCACTGTGTAACCTCTCAACACTCATATCTCTCTGCCTCTTCTTCTCTCTCTCTCTTTCTCTTGCTCTCTCTCTCTCTCTCTCTCTCTCTCTCTCTCTCTCTCTCCCTCCCTCTCTCTCCATGTCTTTCGTTTGCCAGCTCTGTCTGTTTAAATGTCTCTCTCTCCGTCCCTCTGCTTGTGTCTGACTTCTGTAGACATGTCCATGTCCACACTCTGGAAGTCTCTTATGATTTGTTCTGAGTCCCACAGAATCACACCCTCTTACCTGTGTGTGTGTGTGTGTGTGTGTGTGTGTGTGTGTGTGTGTGTGTGTGTGTGTGTATGTGTGTGTGTGTGTGTGTGTGTGTGTGTGTGTGTGTGTGTGTGTGTGTATGTGTGTGTATGTGTGTGTGTGTGTGTGTGTGTGTGTGTGTGTGTGTGTCCTGCATCATGGCCCCGGGGCCTGTTAGTTAGTGTCTGGGCCGTGAGGGTCAGCCGAAGGATGGAGGGATTGTTTGCTCTGGAAGTGAGTGAAGCTCTAGTTACAGTGGGGGGAGGGGCAAGAGCAGAGCACTGTGTGTTTGTATATTTTGTGGAGATTCTATGATTGTGCAGTAGCTAACAGATTTTCCCGAAATTAAAAAGCAGTATTAACACGTTTAAAGCTTCTGTGGATCCTCTGTGATTGTGCAACTCCAACCTGGACTTGTGATTTATATGAGCAGTTTTCTGATCTACCATCTCCATTTTTAACACATGGTTACGTTTAGGTAACTAAAACTATAGCCTACTTGGATAAGGTTAGGGAAAGACTTTGGTCATGGTTTGACTGTTGAAGAGACAAGATGCAAACCGCAGTCTGTGGTGTCAAAGTCTAATATTTTGACCTTTTGAAAAGTGTAACTTTGTCAAGCTACTTCTACGTTTGCTTCTCAGATCATCATTATTCACACTATAAGTCACTTTTTGTCAGGAAAATAGAAAGATAGGTTGCTCTAAGTGTTTGCGCATACAAGAGATGTGTTTGTAGCTTAATAATCTTCAACAGTGTTAGATCCTCCTGTAACACACAAACCGGCTCCACATTCTGACTGAAAATGTACGCTTTCGGTAACTTTTTGGTTTCCTCCTCCCATTATCGCGCCGGCCATGTGTGAATGTCGAGCTCTGACAAAGCAGTCATGACCAAACACCGCCTGTCAGCCTCACTGCCTCAGAAGAAAACCAGAGCAGCAAGCGTCACATCTGTCTTCTCCTCGATGTTGAAAATCATTATAATTGAGAGCAAAAATGAAGGAAATATTGCCAGAAATATATTTGGAGGCCATATTCCAAATGGGGTGGCATGCAGGACTAAAGGAGGCCCTGTATAAATCAAGATTATGGTACTGATTTACATTTGTGATGTTATTCATCACTATGAAGTAGGACCTAAACACTGATAGAAATTTAACAAAATCCACCAAAGCATTGGGGCTGGGCTGGGTAATGATCCTCAATACTTTTACTCAATGAGATGTGTCTGTAATGCTGAGTATTAAAAGTGTTGAGAGCTGGCAAGGAGAGCTTGATCAGAGTTTTATTGTTGTAACTAATTCTTTAATTAGATATTTCCTGATCTAAAGATAAATTAGGAAATAAGAGGTTTGGCATTCAATTTAAAAAAGAGAGAAGAGTTTATCTAGAAGAACATGCCATCTTTTGTATCAAAACGTTGGGACTTGGATTGAAAAAGTTTGAGCTCCAGCCCTACATGGAGGTGCCACTAAGGCTTTAAATGTGAAGCAGTTGAAGGAAGTGTTGAGTTTTTTGACATTTAGGAATATTTTTGTTCCATCAGAGTTTGTGTAAATGTACAATTTGCACATTTTCGCATAGTTTTTATTGGTCAGTAGATCAGTTTGGAACATTTCTCAGGAGGAATGGACTAGTAGAGAAATAGGCGGGGAGGGAGCAAATAGGAGCAGATCTAAAAATAGTTTGTCTCCTTTGTATTAGAGAAAGAAACACGAGCTGTGCATTTGTATGACTCTTTCCTGTTCATAACCCTACCCCTCTCTCACATCTTAAAGTTCAGCTAGTTCTTAAATGGTTCGATTGATTTGGCTGTCTGTTGCGGTCAGATGGCGCATTGTTCGAACTACTTCACTAGGAGCACTTTAAAGACTTAATGTTCCCCCTAAAACTATCTGTATCTTGACAAGATAGTTTTGTGTCCATCAAATAATTCATCACTGTGACTAAATAATCATATCTTCATCAGTTATCTGTAATTGTTCAATTTGTGTCCAGAAATTCAGTGAGTGTAATCAGGGTTGGAAGTTTTGCAGCAGATAATTTCTGCACGCCATATCTCTCTTTCCATTATTTTGTGCTGTTCACGGTCTGCTGCACCATCAAACATGGATACTTAAGAGTAAGCTGTTGTTTCTTGTGGGTTTTTTTTCAGAGTGCGGCCGCTGCTCCCAGTCCAGTGATGGGCAACATGCCACCCAATGATGGCATGCCAGGAGGACCCATGCCCCCGGGCTTCTTTCAAGTAAGAAAAAGAACTTTCTCGCTGACTTCATCCCTCACCCACCCCCAGCTTCACCCATCACACAACCCCCGACAGCCCCTCTGCCCCTCCCATAGCCATCGCTAAGCCTATCCTTCTGTCTCCTCCTCCTTTTTTTAGCCTCTTTAGCTGTCCTAATCCCTGTCCAGATGTGTTCCCTTCTCTGTCTCTCTGCCTCTGTCCCATATGTCCACGCTCGTGTTGTTAACTCCTGGTGCTCTGTGTGAAGCTCTAGCTACTACTAACTGACTTCTAAAGAGACTTTTTTGATGCGCCCAAATATGAAATGTTGCTTTAGTGAGCAAGTGAAAGTGCTAGAAGATTTATTTATTTTTGGTAGAGGAGAGGAGAGGAGAGGAGGCTATTTTCTCTGATTTGTGGTACTTGTGTTACTAATTCCTCCTGTCATCACTGTTCTATGAAGGCTGTCTCAGAGGCTGACGAGGTCACACACATTCTCTCTCTCCCCTCTCTGTGTTCCCATCACTCTCTCCTTTCTCAGACGCGAACATGCAAACACGCAAGCCTCATTTGACACTTTCACACATACTGAACTAGTAACACTTTTAAGGTTTAAAATATCTGCATTCGCAAAGATATTCACCAAAGTGGGAGAGGTGAAAAGAGAACCTAAAAATTGTTTTCACCTACAACTGCTGAACTACTTCAGTTACATCTCAAAGTTTCAATCTAGAATATCAGTATCAAGATAGTTGCTTAACTGAAAAGGTAGTTTCACGTAAAGAAAAAAATCGCCTGAAAATGTTAGATTCTGTCACATCAATCCAGTCCAAGTTGTTTTCTATGAAAGTAAAGGAATAATTCTTGCTCTGTTATCAATGGTCAGGACATGCTGAAGGTCTTTTGATTGTACAAAGTGTCCCATAATCAAAAAATTAATCAAGGTTAATCCCTGCAACAGCCATTCATCCTGCTCAGGTGTCCTTGAGCAAGACTCCACACCTGTGACACTTGTCTGTCTCTGGATAAGAGCCTTTAAAGAAATAGTTCAACATTCAGGGAAATGTGCTTGTTCGCTTTTTTGCCGAGAGTTAGATGAGGACATTGATATCACTCTGTATGGTAAAGATGAAGCTACAGCCAACAGCTAGTAAGTTTAGCTTTGCACAAAGACTGGAAACAGGAGGAAACAGCGAGCCTGGCTCTGCCTAAGTTAACAAAATATGGCCACTAGCATCTCTAAAGCTCACTAATTCAATTGTTACCACATTGTGGTCATTTTTTTTCACTTGAGCTAAGCTAACCAGTTGAGATACACCCTGTTAATTTATGATATTTTGCTGGTAGGCAGAGTTAGCTGGCTGGCTGCCTGTTTCCAGGCTGCCTATTACCGGCTGCTGGCTGTAGCTCCATGTTTACCATGTTTAGTTTGCTTAGTTGCAGCTCTAATCACTGAATACGTATTTGGTCAAAGTCTGTTTTGGTTACTTAAAACAAAATGTGCAGTATTCCATAATGCTCTGCATGTTATTAATGGTTAGGCATGTTTTACAACATGTGCTCCTATGGGACGTTTAGTATGCCTGATGTGAAAATACATACAGTGTGGAACTGCATAGCCCATGTGTTGTTTTGTGCGGTTTGATTGGCAGCATGTCGTGTGTGTGCGTGTGAGTGAGTACGTGTGTCCGTTTGTGTGTGCGTGTGTGCGTGCGTGTGTGCGTGTGTGTGCAGTGGTCGTGGAGAATGTTAATGATGTATGAGCAGTGAGCAGGCCAGGGAGAAAGCTATCTGATGGCATTGCATGAGTGACATTGCTTTCCATAAATAGACCCTGTGTGCATGGCCGACAGACAGACAGACAGACAGACAGGATGGGCAAAGAGAAGGCAGGGATAAGAGAGACGGGATGGATGGTTTCTTTCCAACGCTGCAATATTCACTGTCTTCTCTTTGCTTAGCTCAGCTAATCTGAGCAGCAAAGCAGGCAAATGTAAAGAAAACAGAAAATAAAAGTGTGAACATAGAGGCTGCAAAAAAAGAGAGACAAAATGTTCCCCCTACCTCTCCAAACTTTGCATCAGATTTCTGTAAATCAAGCAGACAGTGTTGCCAGAACAGCAGCATATTTCAATGTGTTGGAGCGTGTTATATATGGCATCTTTCAACTTCAGCTATAGAGCTGAAACCACACACACTGCTTAGGTAGCTGACATTCACTCCCTGGTGAACTAATGGCTGCAGTCTCCTCTGAAAATGCAGGCTACTGAGTTTTCTGCAGTTCATTTATTCATTCTCGCACATATTGTTGAGATTTTACTCATATTCTCTCTCATTGCTCTCCGTTACACTGGAGGTAAGGTCAGCCGTTTGACAGTGTGACATGTCCACCTTTTGTAGAAGACTCAACAATGTCTAATATGTTTTTGATGAACTGTGATTTTTGCATTGTGAATGGGTTGCATCTACTGAAACTGAATTTTCTCTGTGCTTTAGTCATTTCTCATCTCCGGGTCTGCTTCCGCCTGCCACCTTCTCTCTCTCCTCTCTCCTTCGTACTCCTGGCATCCTTCTCCATGACATTTCCCTTACTCTATCCATTTCCCTTGTCTTTGAAACTATTGTTTTCTCGCTCCACACACACACGCACGCACACACACACACACACACACACACACACACACACACACACACTGCTTCAGTGACACATGCTTACTCACCAACTCTGTGTGTGAACTGTTCGCTTGCGCTCTGTGTGTGTGTGTGTGTGTGTGTGTGTGTGTGTGTGTGTGTGTGTGTGTGTGTGTTGCAGAAATGCTTCCCAGTTGCACTAGCGCGGTAATTAACATGGGTGACCCCAACACTGTTATTGGCTACAGTCCTGGGAGAGAGGGATGAGGGGGCAAAGGAGGGACAGTGGAGGAAGGTGGAGGAGGAGGGTGTCCGCTGCCATGCTTCCCTAATCTGTAGCTCACAGGACGAGCTGGGCATCGGACTCCTACAGAGAGAAAAAGCAAGCTGAAGAGAGACATGCTTTAGGTAGGAGGACAGAGGATAGAGGAGAAAAAGAAAAAAAGTGGGAGAGAAATGCTGTGTTGGTGTGAGGATCTCTATACATTTAGTATATACTCCATCGCTGCTGCATCATGGCCCTCTGGGGAGGACAAGCAAAGGGGGAGATGACGGGGTGGGGGGGGGGAGGAGAGGCTGCGAGGAGAGACAGATTAATGACAGGGAGGAGGAAGAGGAGGAAGAGGAGGAATAGAAAGACAGTAGAGGAGAAAAGAGGACACTGAGATGTCAGGAAAGTCAAAAATATTTTTATTGGCCTTCAGAGATGAGTGATCACAAAAGTGACAGCTGACGACAATAGTGAACAGTTGACGGATTCATCACCCATGTGCTGCTCCATAGATAGAAATGAAAAATATCAGGGAAATGTTTACTGTACTTTTATTTTTTTAAATGCTACATGCATACAGCACATGGAGAAACAATAAATAACGAGAAAAAGAGAGAAAATCTGTAAGGAACCAGCATAAATAAGTGTTAGGCTTCTGTCCCAGGAAAAGCAAATTAGATTAAAAAAAAGTGCTCTTTAGGGATTTATCTGGTCAACCTGTCAAATGCATGCCCCAAAAATTCCTCTTTGTTGACCTTATTCTCGGGTCTACACGTGGTACAACAAGTACTCGAAAACTTAATGCGCTCCATTAAGTCTGTGAACCAGTTGGGGGGGGGGGGGGGCAGGCAGTCTCTTTCTACTAAACTGGAATGGCCCCTTTTGCCAAAAAGGAACCCAAAGTTAAGGGCAGTGTGTTTTACTGCAGGTAATTGCGGCTCTTCAGGGAGAACACCAAAAAGCACAACAAGAGGATTAGGTTTGATTACACATTCAACAGAAAGCAACCCAGGTATCAAAGACAAATTTAAGAACCTGTTCAAAGCGGAGACATGGCAGCCACATGGTGAATTAGAGAGACATCTGCTCTCAGTAATTCCTTTATCAAAGGTAAGATTGATCTCAGCGTTCATCCTGGTCAGTTGTCATAGAAAGATGCAGATAAAAAAAGGTGAAGTGCTTTAAAAACGTGAATGGGAGACTGAAAATCATACAGAGATGGTTGAAGAATGTTGGCTCAGGTATTATCTGTAAGGGTCAAATGTCAGATCTCTGTGTATGATCAGGGTCAGAGGTGGCTCTTCAGTGGATGATGTAGACTGTTGGGGTAGATCCTGAGTGACTAAGGGACAGGCGGATAATTGCAAGGTTGTTCGGTGGCTTTTCTTTGTCACACAAATATTGCCCAAACTGTTTGAATGTTTATAACATTTTCTATGATGTCTGAAATGGTACTGTGAATAGAAGATTCAAAAAGACAGATGCAAAAGGACCCAGATGAGAGTGTGCAGACATGACTTTTCACTTCAACCTGAACTAAACACATTGAGGAGAGGGACTACATTTGACTCTTGTCAGCTCCGCTTATCCTTGAGAGGACGGCGGCAAAAATGATACCTAACAATTCTCCTTAAATGACAGACACTTAAAAATGAGAGGCAGTCATCAGCAAAACGTTACTTCTGTCCATTGTCTGCCTGTCGCTACTGTTAGACTTTGTTCAAACCCGTTGATAACAGTCACTGCAGTTAAACAGTGATTTCAATGTAGCCTTTGTCTCCTACTGTGCATGCTTCATACCTATCAGAAGCACGTTGCTGATACAGTATGTTTTATCTGTTTACAGAATCGTGAGAATTACAGTACCTCGGAACACACACACACACACACACACACACACACACACACATTTCCCTGTGTGTTGGTGAAACTTCTGCTATGAGCTCTGAATGTTGCTCTCAGCTAACCCGGGGATCACAGATATATATAAATCATTTGGTCTCATCCTAACATGTTTAAATGGCTGTCAGCGTTTCACGGCTGTCCTCTGGGAGAAAACACCCCTGATAGCGTGTTCCCATCTCTGAGCTGACGTGTTGCCACGCTATATACAATGAGCTAGCAGGAGACCTACTGCTGCCACTGCCGCTCTCTCAGGAATGTTAGCAAGGAATGACAATGAGTGTGCACTCTGTGTGTGTGTGTGTGTGTGTGTGTGTGTGTGTGTGTGTGTGTGTGTGTGTGTGTGTGTGTGTGTGTGTGTGTGTGTGTGTGTGTGTGTGTGTGTGTGTGGTGCTGTTCCTCCTGGCTTTGTTTGTTGTGTTCAGTGATGCAGGGTGCTTTGTGTTCTCGCTCGCTGTTTGTGTGTGTGTGTGTGTGTGTGTGTGTCTGGTGTGTGTGTGTGTCTGGTGTGTGTGTGTGTGTGTGTGTGTGTGTGTCTGGTATGTGTGTGTGTGTGTCCAGTAGTTTGACGGCAGTTACACACTGCCCTCTAGTGTTGGCAGGAAACGAAAATTCAGATGACTGGTACTCTTCCATCACTCTCTCTCTCTCGCTTTCTCTCTCTCTCTTGCTTTTGCGCTCTCTCTCTCTCTCTCTCTCTCTCTCTCTCTCTCTCTCTCTCTCTCTCTCTCTCTCTCTGTGTGTGTATGTGTTAGTGGTCCATCAGGGGCAGCGGTGTGGGTCTTCCTTAAGCTGAAATGACTGGTGGGGAGGCGAGGAGGTTGTGTTGATGGGTTTGTGGTACTGTGCCAAGCTGTTATCTCCTTAGCCGGGTAGAAAATGATTTTATTAATTGCTTCATTTAACGCTCCCTGTGTACCCCCTCCTTCTTCCCCTCTCCTACACGTATAACACAAACAACACCACACAAACACACACCCACACCCACACACACACACACACACACACACATACTCCAACCCAAGCTACTTTTCAAACTCGCCCTATACCTCTGTGACAGTTGAAATGTTCTCTCTCTCCCTCTCTCTGCAGGGACCTGTAGAGAGAACAGTACGGCCATAAAGGCCATATGCTGGCCCATTCAGATGTAATAGCAGGAAGGCCCAGGGAGGCCCAGCCAGAGGAGCTATGCTCCATTATGGCACATTATAGAGAGGAACAAGAGGGGAGCTGTGTGTGTGTGTGTGTGTGTGTGTGTGTGTGTGTGTGTGTGTGTGTGTGTGTGTGTGTGTGTGTGTGTGTGTGTGTGTGTGTGTGTGTGTGTGTGTGATTGTGTATTACCTGCAGTGCAGGGACAAAAATGTGTTCACATGCCACATTATGGGGATTCAAAAAGCTGGTTCCCATAAGATAAAGTATTAAATTATAGGGTGAAGTATTAGGATTAGGGTTGAGGTTACAGGGTTACAGTAAGGGTTGGGGTTAGGGGCATGTAGTTGCAATGGTTAGGGTAAGGCTCAAGAAAATAAATGCAATTCAATGCAGTGTCCTCCTAAGGGACTAGGGTGTGTGTGTGTGTGTGTGTGTGTGTGGAGGAGAAGCAGACTGCTGCAGCTGGATCAGTGCAGCCAGACCCCGCAGGGGTGTCTTGTTAGACATACACACACATACACTAACACACACACTCAGACCTGTCACATCAACAACAATAACCTCTGAGGTCAGACAGAGCTAGCGCTGCATTAGCCCCAGTCTGAACCTGCTGAGAGACAGAGCAAGCCAGTACAGCTGGTGTTAACCACCCAAAACATACACACACAGAGTGGCAGAACAACCACTGTGGCACTGGTACAGACCTTTCATAACTGTTCCAACACATCCAGAGCACACAGTATGTACAACTAATTAAACATTTCCAGATTGTTGAATAGATTATTGACCGGCTGTATGTTGTGTAGCTGGTTAATAAGTAGACTGCTTCATAGATGAGCTGGTCTCATGACAACGAGATGAATAGAATCAATGCAGCAAGGAAAGTAAACTGCCATGTCTCAAAAGGATAGGAAGCACCTATCTTGAGAGCCCTGCTGCGGCTGCTGCTGCATGCTGCTGTGCTCAACACTTGTGCCTATTTAGAAAGGGTTGTGAGTCCATGAACAAGTGCTTTTGGTTATGAGCAGTATTGTTTTCACGTGTATGTAAAAGCTCATCTCTCCTGCCAAAATCTGAGCTCTTAGACGGTGTGCCTCACAGCGCAGCAGCACTGTATCTGTGCCTGTGGGAACGCACTTGTTTCCAGCTGTCAATCAGGCATGTTTATTTTCCCACTGTAACAGCACCCACAGGTTCCTGGTGCTCAGCTCTGTCGGCACTCTACCATGCCAGCCATGCCAACAGAGCACTCACAGAGGGAGGGCGGCGCAGTGGGCAGGGTGGGAAAGTGAGGGAGCAACGGGGGAGGGGGGGTGGGGGGTGGTTGCAGGAAGGAGAGATTTAAAGGGAGTGTGTGTCTGTGAGGCTAGAGAGAGAGATGCAGGTATCTGTGCAGCTGCCTCCTTTAGGAAAAATGCTGCACACAGGTGAAGAGGTGCACAAGTCTAGACAGTTGTGTGTCTAGACGTGTGTGTGTGTGTGTGTGTGTGTGTGTGTGTGTGTGTGTGTGTGTGTGTGTGTGTGTGCGTGCGTGCGTGTGTGCGTGCGTGAGTGCGCGCTGTTGGTCAACAGAATATTACGGCAACAAAGTACTGACAGTAATTCTAAAAAATGGTTCAAATCAATGCAACTATGTGAAGCAGTTCTCATTTTTCTGCAAGCAGAACATCAATTTTAAACATTTATACAGGTGGATTTAAGTCATTTATTAAGACAGAATAATTAGTATTTGCTGATTCCAGCTATGTGAGGTATTTTAGCTTTTTCAGCTCATATTATGAGACAAAATTAGCAATTTGCTAGGCTGTGGAAGCATGTAATGTTGTTTTGACATTTTATAAGTAAACAATTACTCAGGAAGTAATCACTGGATTAATCAAGTATAGTCTATTTATTTATAAAGCACATATAAAAATGAATAGGAAATGTTAAATCATTAAAGGAAAAATCATCCTAGCCTTAATGTGTGTACATGCATCTATTTATGCATATTTGCATGAAAGTGTATTCCAAATTGTGTGAACACGACCAGTGTGTGTGTGTGTGTGTGTGTGTGTGTGTGTGTGTGTGTGTGTGTGTGTGTGTGTGTGTGTGTGTGTGTGTCAGGTTATATTGCATGTGGGTAATCCCCTAATCCTTTAGCTTTTCACTGTGATGTTAGACACACACCTGTTGAAGTTACACCCCTCAGCCCCCTTCACATACTGTACATGCACACACATATTCAAGCCAGCACACACTCAGCACCTGAGAAGAAGATCCTGCTTTCACCTGTGAAAAAAAGGGAGATCTTATATTCGCACTCATCACCGCTCAGTTGCACCCCCCACACACACACACACACACACACACACACACACACACACACACACACCTGTAATGTTACCTGATAGCAGAGTGCTTGACAGAGGCTCTGGCAGAGTAGTAGATAAGCCTGGTCTGGTAGTGGGTGGTCCTCACTCTCCGTATTGATGTTCAGGTAGAAACAGTTCTCTGTTGGAGCAGCTGCTGCTGGAGTCAGATGATGTTACTGTAGGTAGAGACAACAAGGTCAAAGTTCACTCACTTCTCTGATACTGTATTCACTTTAATGTACTTAACACTGTGCTTGTTGTTGAGAGATGAGATTAATTTAAAACAGTTCATTTACTCTCAAAATGCAAACTGAAAATGCAGTTCACATACCAGTGATTACGTTTTCAGTCCAGAGTGGATTTAAGAGACAAAGTCATTACAGTTATTTTCAACCTGGGATTCATTATTTCTATAGTTTCCCATAATAATGTTTGATTGGGTTAAAATATTTGGCACTTCTCTGAAAAGTGAAAGCGAGCACCAAAATAAAGCTTGCTTTGGAACCTTGACTGTGTATTGGCCAGCAGCACCTTTGTCAAACTGGACCAAGCATCATTATTGCAAAATTTGGAGAAAAAAATAAGACAGTGTTTAAAAAAATCCTAATTATCCTTTGGCATAACAACATGATTGTGATTGAATGTTGATTAAAGTCCATCTCATGAGCTGATCTCACCTCATCCTGGCAATAACAATTCCTGTAGATGAAAATCTATGTGGCCCTATCCAAATGTCAGTGACAAATGTTGTTACATGCATTCTTGTTGATGTAACAGAATAGATATGATAGCTGTGCTTTTATTATACATACTTCAATTGGACATGCTGTAATTACTCTCTGACAGGCGAATTCACAAAAGGATTGCACAGCTTTTGCAGAAATAAGACAAAACGAAACCATGTAATTCTCAAAGCACCCACAAAGGGTGAAACGCACCCCTAACTGCGCTGTCAAGCAAATAGCACCCTGGTGCTCCTGTCCTTAATGCACGTTCTTAAATTAGGTAATATGCAGACATTTGGCGCAACATTGACCCTTTTCTATGCAAATGAGCCTCATTGCAAAAACAGTCCAATTCACAAAGATCAGCGCTGAAATTATTAGCGTCTTCAGAGAGTTGGTGGTAATGAAGTGCATTTCTAAGGGGTGTCCTCAGCTTCGAATCATGCCATCTTTTTTTACAGTCTGAAGCTGTGCGTTTGAAAACACCAACAGCACTGACAGACTGGGATATTAAAAATACCGTTTCTCTGCGTCACGTTTAAATTCCTTGCCTGAAGTTTTGAGGAATTTCTCTGAACCTCATCAGTCAGGACCTGTAGCTTGCTGTCTGCATTTATTTATTTTTTCTCTCTGTCATTGTTCTGACGACATTTATACTTTGCCACATGGATAATTGCAATCGGAAAAATGATACCAGGACATACACAATATGAGAACTATATATATTTTTTTTAAATGCACCCCAATTGCAAAAAAAAAAAAAAATCTCATATCTCTTCTGCTTGTATTACTTTTTAGAGAAGAAATAGTCGCTATGAAAACTGGTGACGGGAAAATTGATATTGACTTTGTGTATGTACAGTATGTTTCTGTTTTGTTTTTATGCTGTGAGCATCCCAAAGGAAATTCAAATTCTATTCACTAAACTTCCATTGTATTGGGGTGGAAGCAAAAAATCTCCTGACAGATATCTTTAAATCTGGTCAAATAAAACCCATGTTTTAAGATATTCATCTTCATGGCTAAATAAAACTAGAGCAAAGTGAGAAAATATGTATTTGGAATCTGGGTGAATGGACCCTTTAAATGTTATATCACATTGTCCTTTTCTATTAATAACTCCAGTGTTCGCTCTGAGGAGAGACTTTTGCAAGTTTGTTCAACATCATTTTTTTTTGTCCCAAGTAGGTTTGAACATCACAAAATACATAATCGCAGCACTTTATTGACATCTTTTTGAATTTTGTTCACCAGGGTCCTCCAGGATCTCAGCCTTCCCCTCACACGCAGCCTCCCCCACACAACCCCAATAATCCCATGATGGGACCTCACGGACAGGTAAGACGGAAACATTTACACTCATCACTCAGCTGCTGTGTTGTAGTTTACTCACTCACTCACTCACTCACTCACTCACTCACTCACTCGCTTGCTCACTTGGTCACTCGCTACACAACAACAGTGTACAACAGTATACAAACAACACAAATGTCCCTTGTTGTGCTAGCAGACAGGACAGGCAGCATCCACAATGGTGGGTTGGATGAATAATTTAGCTGTGTTGGCCCAGCTGTAAGGAGCGGAGGTGCATCTGGAGGCCCTTCTCTCTCCCTCAGCCCAGCACTCACCATCCCATAGTCCATCAATAGACCATTAATATTGCAGCACAGCCTGACACGGTGCAACTATTTCATGCACAAACCCACCACAACATGGTCAAAGGAGGAGAGGAGAGGAGATGAGGGGAGAGGAGGGGAGAGGAGAGGAGAATGAAAACTGTAGTAAGTCAGTCCTCACCTCAAGGGCTAACTAGAATAACACACACACACACACACACACAAACATACAGAACGTAATTACCATTGAAAGCCAGTCTCCTGTTATATTTGTGTTGTCTGTGCTTATCTGTGTGTGAAAATGATGATATGAACATTATTCTGCCGCTCATGCTCCGTGACCAAAACACACAGCTCTTACCCAATCAACATTCAAATCAGCATGTTTCCCCTTGATACTAAAACAGTTTGATTAATTCTTATCATCTGACACTGAAATATGGCTCACTGGTTGTGGGTATTAGTCGTTGCAGCAGTGTCCTCTCATAGGTAATTCTGAAAACCATCTGTCTGGGGTGCTTTACATTATTCACTACGCTGGCTCTGTATGTGCGTCTCGGCCAGCCAGCTCTTGTCCCCTCTCTGGTGAAAACATCTGTGTGGATGGTGTCTTCATTTTCTGTTATGAATCACACTATCCAGGCTGCATTTTTTTTTTTTTTTGTAGCACTGGTGTTTGGTGATACAGACACAGTGAGAAAAATGTCCAGGACATGTGCATCTGCACAAAACAAGCAAACATTAAGATGTAGAACACCTCTTCTTCTACTTGTACGACTTCATCCTCTCATCCAACTATGTCATGTTCCTGTTCTTTTCTGCTCCACCTCCTTCTCTCCTTATATTGTTATTCCAGTTCAGGTTTCTATCCTACATGTTTTCTTCCTGTCTCGTATCTGTCCTCCTTTACCTTTATCCTAATGGGTTTTACTACCTGAGGTCTTACTTTACAAAACTTAATGACAAGCCCCTCCTTCTTGGTAAATTTAACAAAACTACTACAGAACATTATTCTTCAACACAATAGCCCCCCCTGCTGACTTGGAAAGATAACACTTGAAATTGGGTAGGTTAGATATAGTCAGGTGTACTGAGTCTTTAGTGCCTCGTTCCACTACCTACAAGTATGATTGTTATTTAGGTGTGTGTGTGTGTGTGTGTGTGTGTGTGTGTGTGTGTGTGTGTGTGTGTGTATCATCTGAGGTAGCCTTTTTTGTCTAATCCGTTTTATGTGAAAACATTTCTGCTTCTAAAAAGCAGATTTGCCCAGAAAAACTAAAGGAGGTGATGTTTAATTTAGGTTCATTGTAACATAATATAAGGGTTATTAGTAGTCTGTATAGATCTGCACTTAATTAGTCCAACAGCATCTTAAAAGAAGAGAGAAGTAAAAAATGAACAAAAACAAATTTACAATATGAAATGATAACACCAAACGAACTGTGGGCCGACATTTATGAATGTGCTATGTTGTTATGTTATTAAGCTTGAGTTTGAAGTTGAATTTGAACTGATGATGACAACAGCACGCTGAGACATGTACACTGTGGTGGTTTGTGTATTTTATAATTTGTTTCATCTCTATTCATGTTTTATTACTTTTTCTGCATTCATTTGACAAACCTTCCTATAAATAGATATTGTCAATATAACTTTATGAGTATCTGAGTATTTTATTTTATTTTCTTTCACTTAAGATTAGCAAACGTTGTGGAATACAGTACCTTGATTACTTATTTCTTCATAATCACTCTCTTTAGACAAAAATCCTAACATTAATGTATCTGTGCTTGAATTCAATGATTTTAGCTGCTGTCCTTTTATTAGATAATTATTAGATGCTAGATTTCATGCTAATTCAATTAAATGTGTACACTCTTCGTCTTAGAGTGTTGGGATTGCGCTTGAGGGAAAAGGAAATCACGGGCAAACTTATTTGTGATATTTTAAGAAAATATAAATCATATAAGAATATAATCAATATAAAAATATAATATAAGTCCTATAAAGACTTATAACAAGCATTCTGCTCCTGATCACTCTGAAATAAAGTAATTATCGTCCTTCCTGCAGCCATTCATGTCTCCACGGTACCCGGGTGGCCCAAGGCCCGCCCTCCGCATGCCAAATCAGCCTCCTGGGAGCATCCCCGGCTCACAGCCTCTCCTACCAAACAGCCTGGACCCCACCAGACCTCAAGGTATTGACAAACATGTGGTGTTATTTCAGGGAGGCTGCACTTTGCAGAGTAATCTAATATTGGCTTCTGAATGAGAATGCTTTCTCCTCATTTATGGAATTATTATTGATCCAAACAGCGCTGCCATTCTAACAAGCTGCACTCTCTGTGTTTCCCCACAGGACATCCAAACATGGGAGGTCCAATGAGAATGAATCCCCCTCGAGGCATGGGAGGCATGGGCCCACAGGTAGGTGCCAGTGATATTACTCACACACTCACACAGAATAAAACACAAAGAATTGTGTTAATAAAGTAATGACAGTGGATCAGCACTACCAGCCCACTGCACTCCCACTCTGCAGCTGCCACACAGCCACATTTGGTGCTTAGTTTCTGAACAAACCTAATGTTTGGTTGCCCTTCATTAAGGGCTAACATGAAAACGGCCATAATGTCAAACCAGCAGCCTATAAACAGCATGCAGATAAGCCTTTTCTTTGCTGAAGAAAAATGTTTTGTTCTGCCAGCCTCGTAACTTTGCTTTTAAATGTCAGAAGCGCTCTGATGATTAGCTTGGCTCTAACCAGAGCTCACCCACTGCCAACGGCAGTTCTACATGTGAAATCCTACTTGCCGACTCCCACCTAGAGAGACAAACAGAGGCGGAGAACTCAGACTGCTCTGAGCAAGCAGCCACTAACACATTTTGACCAAAAATGGTGCCAATTTTGGCATTCTTGGTTTTCCTTTTATCACTTTTAATTTTGGTCGATGTGATTCAGTGTAATACATAAGATGCTTAAACAACAGTGTCCTTTTGAATTACCGTTACCAGACAGCTGCTTCATTCTGCACCCAACTGCCTTCCGCTCCAACACCACCTCACACACACACACACACACACACACACACACACACACACACACACACACACACACACGCACGTGCGCGCACACACACACACACACACACACACACACACTCACACTCTCACTGTGCCCCTCGGCCCCTTTCTGTGCCACCCTGGCTCGGTGACTTTGGCAGTGACCGTACCAGCAGCTGGTGTGGCATCTGCTCGACAAGTGTAATCGTCTGCTGAACAAAACTCTTCCTCTGAGTGGAGCTGCTCTCTGGCCTGCCCCCCTAACTCTCTCACTCTCTCTATGTCTGTCTCATTGACACACACACACACACACACACACACACACACACACACACACACACACACACACAGACACACACATACACAAGTACACACACGGAGTGCCAGCCAAACCCGCCTGCTGGGTAGCCATGAAAACATACACACAACACACAGAGGGGAGCATGGACACATACAGACGCATACGTACACATACAGTCGTACGTCGTGTGTAAGCCCTTACTCGCTCAGCACATACACACAGCTTTCCACTTTCACATACAGCCCATACATCACATAATTAAACACCAGTTGGGGGAGACATGATGGTCGCTGACCTTCATTAAGATTCAAACCTTCAGACAAAGCAGGTGGGAGACATCGTGCTGACTGTGCGCTCCTCTCTCTCTCTGTGCAGAACTACGGCGGAGGGATGAGGCCTCCTCCAAACTCCATGGGGCCAGGGATGCCGGGCATGAACATGTTAGTAGATTGGAAAAGACGTTTTTAAATGTTTGTGAATTCCGCTGCCAGAGAAAAGCCAGATTTAATGGGAAATTACAATCTAGGACTTTATTTTTTATTTAGTTTTTACCATTGTTGCGGTTATGAGAACAGTTTTCTCACCAAGTCAGTTGCTGAGATGTGGGGACAAAATCCCTCACTGCATTATGTACAACTAGTATGTCAAACTTGAACCACAAACTTGCTGCAGCATTTGGTTTTGTTCTCTCCTCCAAATACTGCTTGTGTTTCTGTCCTTTTATTAATTTGTCTTCAGATCTCTGCATAAGATATATGAGAAAAGAAAGGTACTATCACCAATAGGTTGTGAAAATCTTACCTTTTCCTTTAATAAAACCCATCTTTGAAATTAGAATATATCACAATGTAAAAAACCTCCTTGGTTTACTTACAAAGTGCTTTATTGACAGATTATATTATTAGAAGGAATTACTGTATTAGGAATGGTTGTGAATGTGTGCCTTCTGCAGTTAAAGTGGTGTGTTACCACACTTACAATGTACATTTTATAATGTAAATGAGCCTGTGAAATGTGAGTAGTGACAAGCATCTCCTGCAACTTTGCTATGTGCCAGAATTATTCTATTAAATATCTTTCTCTCTGTTTGCTTCTCCAGGGGTCCCGGTGGAAGAGGTCCATGGCCGAACCCCAACACCAACTCAGTGAGTCACACTCTCTTACATTACATCTTCAGCTCTTACATGACTGAGTGTGTTTACAATAACTGTGGCTCATGTTTTGTTTCACCTCGGGTCTATTCTCTCCACAGATAGCTTATTCATCTTCATCTCCAGGCAACTATGTGGTAAGTGTCCCGTTATGGACTCGTGTTCGACCACGGGCCATAAATTAACCTGTCATGCAGTGATATCTAACAGGCACTCTGCCATCTAGCTGCACTCAGCACTCATTTCTCTTTTCCTCTCTTGCTTCTTCACCCCTCAGGGTCCTCCAGGGGGAGGCGGCCCACCAGGAACTCCCATCATGCCTAGCCCCGGAGGTGAGCAATACATTTCTGTTTCCCTTCTGATTTCTACTTTTATCCTGCGTTCACTGAACAAGAGCTCTGTCTCTGTTCTCTGTCAGATACACATCTCTCTTTTGGGAGAGACAGGTGGCGATTGCACTCTAAATACTTAATGAATTCAGCCTTTAGGAATCATTTTGTAAGTGTAAAACATGGTTAAAAAAGGTAAAATATTGCACTGAGCCTAATTTGGATATATTTCTATGATGACACATGCATGATTTTGGTTAGCTATCATATTCGCTCTAAGCACTTTCCAGTTTAGGCACATTCTGGAAAATATTTGCATGTTGTTTGCTGTGTTCTGTCATTGTCGAGACAGTTCTATAAAAGGGAAGCAGAGGCATGTCAGTGTGCAATCAAACGAGTGATCCATCTCAGCTTTGAGCCATCAATCTAGCGTCTCTGTGGAGGATTAGCTGAGAACAAAACACTGTGGGCTGATATCCTGTGGATGTTCTGTTTCTGTTGGCCTGTAGAGAGATTCTTTTTGTGTCCACTATTTATTATTTATATACATACCTCTATTGTGACACGTTGCCGGGGCAACCTTTTGCACAAAATGCTCCTGCTCACACGTACACCGGGAGGAGAAACATATTTCCACTGCAGTCGCCAAGACTATGTGCGCACACACACACACTTACACACAAACCTCCCACAAAAATGCACACCTCCCACTCAACATTGCCCCCCTCCTCCAGTCACGACGAACAACACAAGCTAGATGCAGAGACACTAACAGGCAAGATCTCTTTACCACTTTGCACATACTGTATCCATCTCCACCCCTGTATTTCAGTCTGTTATTCTGATTTTTTTTTTTTCCTGCTTTTCTCGGTCTTCCGCTCACAACTTTCTGCCTGCGATGTCAGATCAAGGTCACCTTATCCCTCTGAATCTTTTTAGGACACACAGACACACGAGAAACGACACAGCATGTACTAGTTGTTGCTAAGTTGCCACGGCGTCCATATAAAAACTTGGTCTCATCTCCTGATTGTAGGAATTAGAGATAATGGGGTTCTTTTATTGTACATTGCAGGGAGCAGTGTGGCGATTGATCGACAGACAGATTCACTGACATTATGTACTGGCACTTAAAGAACCATAACTGGTGGTCTTTGTCCTGTACAATGGAAATAGGAACATGTCTGGGCTGTAGCTTAAAGTAACACCAAAGATTCTTTTGTACCTTAAAATAATGTTTCCAAAATTGTTTCAGTGGTTCATCAACTCGTAACAGGGTGAACGGCACTTCTGCATTCACTTTGCAGCCCTCTGTTGGCTATAACCGTACTATGCAAGTTTGCCAGATTGGGTAGTGGATCTGTAGTTCGAATGAGATATAAGAAACTGTATTGGACAATTCCTCTTCTAACCTGTAGGGAGACCGAAGAGGAAAAGTGCTTTGGTGTTGCTTTAATGTATTGGCAGAATTATTCTCAGTTAAAGACAGCGCTACTCCAGGCGGTTCTGTACAGCTTAGCTCGTTATTTTCCAATTTATTAACCTCTTCCATACCCCTAACCCACCTTATTTTCTGACATGTTTTAGGACAATTGGATATGAAAACAGACAGAGATAACAGTGATAGGGCTTATCTGCAAGTAGTTCTATAACTCTAGGAGGAACAAGCTGCTTTACAGCATCCTGATTTGACATATCCGACTGCTCTTTATTCATAGATTCAACAAACTCAAGTGAAAACATATACACAATGATGAACCCTATCGGCCCTGGTGGAAATAGACCTAATGTAAGTCATGTCATTTTGTTCAATTTTCAATTACAGTTTAACATTTTACCCAAGATGTATTTGTATTGTTCTGTCTAATCTACCCAAGAGCAAGATCAATGAACTTTGTATGTTTCTCTCTAGTTCCCAATGGGGCCGGGTCCTGACGGGCCCATGGGTGGAATGGGTGCTATGGAGCAGCATCATATGAACGGATCACTAGGTGAGTAGTCAAAGATAGTTTACAGCAGGGATCTTCAACAGGGGGTCCGGGGCCCCTAGGGGGTCCTCAGAGTCAATGCAGGGGGGCCTCCAAATTATTGTTCATTTTTGAAAGTTTTTTCAAAAATTCAAAAGTCTTAACATGAATCCAACATATTATTTGCAAATATAAACCCCCACTGCTTACTGGCCTATAGTCAAGGTAGTCACTAAGGTAGCCATCCACAGATACAGTTAATCCTAAGGAGCCACTGTCACAAGTATGTTTAACATTAAAACATGATTTATAAAATCATGCCAACAAATAGGCTATTTTAATACCTCGGTATTCTATCCAAAAAAGGTATGTATAAAGGCTTTAGGCCGCCCCACATGTTATTGTAGGCTCAGTTTAATAGGCAACTTCATTTCATACGATATATGTAGTAGGGGGTCCCTGCTCCATCTCTCTCTCAGTTAAGGGGCCCTTGGCCTAAAAATATGTTGAAGACCCCTGGTTTACAGTGTATGCAGCATGCACTTGGTATAAGCTCCAGAGTATATTGAGTGAAACCTGTTACTCTCTAGGAACATTTAGAAGTGAGACTCTGCCCTCTTATGGCTGGGAGAGGAAGTGGTCTCCCTCCTCCTGGTATTGATCACAGCTAAAACAGATTAGTGGGTCAGTGAGTAGGCCAATTGATCCTGTAGATGGGTGAGATGTGATCAGCGAAGCCAGTGAGTTGGTGCTCATCTGTATCTGAAACAAGTAGCTTAATTAAAGGTGAGAGGGCAGGTTGTTCCTACTCCTGAACGCTGAGGATCAGTTAACAGTTACCTCATAATTATTCAGGTTTCTCCTTTTTCCATTTCTGATCACAGGCTCTGGTGACATGGATGGGTTGCCAAAGGTAAGACTGACAAACTCTCTGTCTATCTATCTGTCTGTAAGAATTATGTATTCTTACCGTTTTATTTTTATTTTTATTTGTGTTGTAGAATTCTCCCAACAACATGGCAGGCATGAACAATCCTCCCGGCACTCCGCGGGATGACGGCGAGATGGCAGGCAACTTTTTAAACCCATTCCAAAGTGAAAGTGTGAGTACCAAAGGAGACAACATACCTCTTAAGATGGGAACAAACTGGCAGACTATATACAATCCTATTCAACTGTGATAAGGCAAAGAATCACATTCACGTTCAGATTACAGTCATATCTTCATAAATATCCACCGGTAACTTGATCAAACAGCAGTATCACATCTTGATTACCAAAAAATAAATATATTTGATACAGTTGTGATTGCTCCATCTGGTCTGAGACTCAATTACGGTGTCCAAGATATAAATGGGGCCGGTTTCACAAAAATAGACTTTGACTATGGCTTAGATCAAACTAATAGTCAGACTTCGGATACACGTCTAAATATTGACTGCCTTGACTGACATCAAACTAGGACTGCTCAATTATCATAATCACGATTATTTTGGTCAATATTGAATTGATTTAACACAATTACTCGTTGACTTTTGGAAGATGTTGCATTTATTGAACTTAAAAAACAGTGACACAGGGCGCCAGGGTCCCTCACCTGGTAGCGTGCATGCCCATATACAGAGGCTCAGACCTCGACGTAGCGGGGCGGGTTCAGTTTCGACCTGCGGCCCTTTGCTCTAGTCATTCTCCCTCTCTCTCGCCTTTCAAGTCTAAGCTGTCCTGTAAAAATTAAAGGCCTACAAATGCCCAAAAAAAAAAAATCATCTTTAAAAATAAAACAGTGAAACAGTTAAACAAATCAAACTGTGAAAACACCTAGAACTGGTTTCCCTTAGTACTTCCCCATTTGAACTTTTTTTTTCATTCAGAACAAAGACAAAATAGTGTGTAGTGAGTTTACTTCCAAAACGTAATGTGCAAAATAATTGTTTTTCTTGATTATGTAGTTTTTGTGATTTTTTTTTTTTTTAGGAGCCAAAATTGTAATCGCGATTAAAATTTGATGAATTGCACAGCCGTACATCAAACTAAAGAAAACATGGCTGACCAAGCAACCACATCAAACCACACGGCTCCGTTCAGTCCGGCAGAAAATGTTCGCCTCCAACAGTTATGAGGACATTTTACAGAGAAGATTTAGCAATGAGTGGAACACTAAACTTCTGATAAATGTCAGCACAGTGCAGACATGTGGCTGAGCTGAGATGCTGTGGCTTCCTAATGCGACAGAGCTCAATCAGTGCTTTCCTAACTCATCAGTCAAGCTCAGGATAGTTTCCTTGGATAGATGAAAATAATTTATGATGTCCTCACTGCGGTATATCTGCAACGGGTTACTGAGCTTTGTAAAAACTATTTCCCTTCTCATTACTCGCCCCATAACACTGTTAACAAACCACAAATTATGAGCCACGTTTCCTTTTTATTTTGGTCATTTGGTGCCACCTGTCAGCAGGCATCACTGATTGTTACCATGGAAACATGAGTCTTATGTCAGTCAGACTGTCTAACTCATATTAGAGGAATCTAAAAGCAAAATGAAGACTTTCCTTACTCTAAAGACAAGTCTAAAACTAGAACTGTAAGCAGTTATGACGGGGCCCAAGCCACCCACGGCAGTCGTCCCCGACGCCCCGGGGGAGCGCGTGAAAGCGGAACCCGAAGCCGGGCGGCCGGGAGGCAAACGTCGCTAAATATCGAGAGGCGCGAGCCGCGACGTCTGCGGTACGTCGCCATTGCAAACGTAGCGGTCAACAGTTGACCTCCAAGCATATACAGACCACCTTTAAGAATGCTCTACAACAAACAAACTTCTTAACCCCCCTGACCGCAAGAGACAGCAGAGAGAAATGAGAGAGTGACCGAGAGGGTGGAGGGGGGAGGCAGGTGTGGTGCTTGAAGGAGCAGGGGAGGTGGTCAAGTTGTTGCAAATGGTGTCATAGGCGCCGATTTATGTTTTCCTCTGTGGGTGCTTCGTGGGAAATTAAGAATCAATGACACCGACATAACCAATCACGCTATGACAGACGCTCCACTTAGCACCAACTGCAATGTTTAATTGCACAGTATCGGCGCCTATGAATGGTGTTGATTTTGGATTGAAAAAGTGAGAGAAAAGAGTTGAATTTGTCCACTGTGAAGGTTGTAGAGACTTTGTCAGGTGGGTTAAGAAGTTAGTTTATTGTAAAAAACCAAAGGAGCAAGCAAAAGTAAAAACCAAAACCTAACAGTAAGAGGCAAACATCAGTAAATATTGAGAAGTGTGAGCTGCAAAGTCTGTGGTACATTTCCACTGCAAATATCCCATTAAAATTGAGTAAAAGGGCCAAAACATGTATACGTTGATTATAGCGCCCCCTAATGGCCGATCTTCGCCAAATTTGGTACAGCGCCTCAGAGCCGCATGCCGAACGAGCACCATAAGTTTCGTGGTGATTGCTTTTACCGTGGCAGAGATATTGCATATGCTAATTTCCCATTTAAATGCATTGAGTTATTGGCCAAAACAAATAAACGTTGCTTATAGCGCCCCCTAAAGGCCGATCTTCGCCAAATTTGGTAAAGAGCATCATAGTGGCATGTTGAATAAAGATCCCAAGTTCCTTGCTGATAACATTTAATTTGGCCGAGATATGATATGATACGTGTGTGGTAGCTAGCTATGAAAATTTGTTTGGTCATCAAATGCGCATACTTTAACATAGCAAAATTCCTTGAGTAACTTTTGGTCCGGTCCATCTGGAGAAAGTCTAAAATAACTTTGTGAAACCGGCCCCTGGCTCTAATTCGAACTGATAATCTCTTCTTTATGTTGTACTCAGTTTCCCAGCTTTACCCAACACACACAAACACACAGCATGCACAAACGCAAGCATGGGAAAGAACCACATCATATGTTTTCTCTGATGCATGGAGAGATTGTCATATAGTGATGAATGTTAAGACTGACAACTACGTTTTACTACAGTATCTTCACTGTGTTCTGAAATTCCCTAACATTTTCTCCTTGGGCTGGACTCTGCTTTGCTTGCTGCTTGTTTACTGACTAAGAAAGGGTTAATGGTTATGTGTCATGTATGCTGCAAGAGGCTGGTGTCCTGGACATGGCATTAGTTTAGTTAGTTGTATTGCTTTCATCTGGAACTGGGTAGAATAACAAGTTTAATATAGTTTTTGGCTTATCTTTTCTCCCCCCCCCCCTCTCTTTTTTCTCTCTTTACAGTATTCACCCAACATGACGATGAGTGTGTGATTCTTTTTTATTTTATTTTATCTTTTATTTTATTTTATTTCTTTTTCATCTCCCCTTATCCCAATCTCCCTCTCCCATCCGCCCTGGTGCGTCTTGCATTGCCCTCCTCCCTCCCTCCCTCCCTCACTTCCTACCTCCTCCTGGTGGACGGTGTGCTGTGCCACACAGCCCCTGGGGATGCACCTGGAAAGCAGGACTCCCCTCAAGGCCCCTCATCCCAACGCCTGTAAAATGGGTTTAAGAACATGAAAAGGCCTCCAAGCAACAGGAAGGGTCTCTTCTCCACTTCTTCTTCACCTGCCGGGCCTCCATACAGGCTCTAGGACAGTAAGAGCCCGAAACTGCTCCAAGCCTGTCTCTCCAAAAACCCCAAAACCTGCCCTCATGGGTGGCATTCAAGCCCAAACAAGATGCCCCGCTGCATCTACCACCACTCCATTATATCACGCTGATTATAATTTATGAGGGCACGCAGTTGTTGACTGACAGGGGCCGAAAACCCTCATTCAAAAACTCCTGTGTCAGGAATGATCCTAAAAAAAAAATTTAAAAAAGAACTGATAATGTTATTTTAGGGTTTGTATTTTTGTTGTTGATGGTAATATTATTGTTATAATTTTCATAATTGATATTATTCTACTAATGTAGTTATGATTTCCTGTAAAGGGCACATTTTTATCTCAGCAGCAGCATCAACAATGACAGAATAAGCACACCCTCGAAAAATGCACAATGATTTTCTGTTTACATGATTTTAGGTTATTTGATGTTTGTCTTGTTTTTGTTTTTTTTGTCACAGCCGGTTTCACGTCACAAACTTCTCCTCAAAACTTCTTGGGAACTTGTAGCTCCAGTCTTTGCCATCTAAATGTGTGTAGCATCATTTGCATAAACATTCAAAGTCTTCACCTTTTAATGAAGTAGTTTGTGCCGAGGCGTCAGCTAAAACTATCCGTACAGATTACACAGAGGCTTTCTCAAAGTACTGCTGTTTTCTGGTACAAAGTGTCTGCTGATGCACCTGAATGATCATCTAGCTATCTTGTCTTAATAAGCACCCCTATGTTTTTTATTGCATGGGAATGGCTCTGAGGTGCCAGTTCTCATTCAGTCATAGACAGAGCGAGAGAGCACCTCTTCTCTGGATTTGGTCTTGTCTGTAAATACAACATATTTAGCTTGTATTGTGGTTGTTTTTATTATTTGTTATTTACAATTTGTCTGTGAATCCTAAAACGTGGTTCCTTCCCCTCCGTCACTTTGTTTGATTTCAACTTCACTGTGGACTCCAAGTGGCACTGTTTTCCTCCCAGGATTCATTCTGGTCTCTCGCCAATGTCTCCTTTTTGGACTGAGAGATATTGTGGGACCTCAGATACACTCGGGAAGCCTGCTTTTTTTTTCTTTTTTTTTTAAAGTTTGGGGTGAACTCACAGATCCTGTATGATCGATCCACTTTCTTAACCCAGACAAGACAGGCTAAATAACGTAACATGTCTCCTTGGAGCTCCTCCCATCGACCCTCAGCGAGTCCCATATGTACGGGATAATGGATCTGGAGTACTGGGAGGCTGCAACAGCGCTGATGATGGGAGCAGAGTGATGCACCTCGGGGTTAACAGACCATGCAACCGCATCGGTCTAAAGAAGAGGAAGAATAATGGGACACTTTTGTAATGGATATATTTCCATTTTTGTGGGTTGTTTTTAGCAGATTGTTTTTATTTTAAATGTATTCAACTGAGAATATGAAAGCCCATAGAATCTGCACACAAAGAAAAGCATAGTTAACATATTACGCTATTTAATTTGTTTCTTTCTGTATGTTATGTACTCTTGGCCTGATCAACTCTGTCACTGTTTCAAAGGGATACATTATCTCTCATGGCATCACACTGCAGCACTTCAACATGGCTGTGTTCAAACCAACAATAACTAAACAACCATTGGAGCCTCTACGGGTGATGGCGACGTACTTATCAATTTTCTGATATCAATGTGAACAGAGTGTGCCTATTCAATAGGGACATCTCCAGGATTTGGCTGTCACTGCCAATGTAGTGACACACACCTCCATCCTTTCCTCCAATCCCATCCCTCCCTCACCTCCCAAAACATCTCCCCCACCCCCTTCTTTCATTTCCTTTTTTGTAAATACTGTATAATGCATTTTGATATCATTGACATGTTTTGATATGTCAGTCACTACCAATGAATACAGCTAAAAGTAAATTATAAATAAATCTGTCCGTGTTTTTCATAGAGAAAGGATGCGCTGACTATTTGGCTCATGTGGCTAAATTTCCATAAAAATGTATAGAATACAGTAACACAATAAATGCAGACTGTATGCTAAATACTTTTGAGTGGAGGATAGGACAGAGAGAGGACAGGACAGATAGCTGTGGGGTCCTCGCTCTGCCCTCGTCTCCTTATATGTTTCAGTTCAATGTTACTATTGGCTTTGAATAATCATTTGAATAATTTTTCCAAAGGGCATCTTCTCACAAGAAACATGTGGCCTCTTATTGCAGTTTTTAATATGAAGGATTTTTATCAATTTAAGAACTTTTAAAAAGGTAAAAATACTTAAGAGAACCTCATTTTAAATTTAAGAATAGATCAAAAAGCAACTGTGTGCTTTGCTATTCGCTCCTGTTATAGCGTTGTATAGATCGAAGCTCTCTCACTGATCCTCTCTCAGTCCTCTGTGTATATCGATCGTTGGCCATCTCTGTACTTCTATTGTGATGTATAATACTGTACCATTAGGAAGATTTGCTGGTCGGGTGGGGTGGTTATGTTGAGTCGGGGAGGGGTGGGGATTCAAGGGAAGGAGATATAAATGATTCTCCTGTACCATTCATGGTCCTTTCTGATGACACGGCAGTATTCGATATGAAGCAGTCTGTCTCTTGGGTTTGCTTTGTATTTTCATGGTAGGATAGTTCAGAATCTTGTCTTAGGGACTTAGGTGTCTTGTGTAGGTAATAAAGATGTTCTTTGTATGTTTCTTTATATTGTAAAGTTTCTTTAGACTGAAAGAAAAACAGATAATTTGCTTATCAAAAAAGAAAAAATGCATCAATAATAAATGTCCTTTGATTTTTCCTTGTTGTTTGAATCTCTTCCTCTAAGCTCCCATTTAGCTTTTCAGCCGTTATCTAATGCAGTACGCAAAGAGAAGTTACACTGAAGGAAGTGTTTAGGAAAGGATCATTTAAGCCTTGTTTGTAAATCATGTTAATCTTTGAAAAACACCATTTTGTTTTAAATTTGTAAAGTTAAATTATTGTCTATAAGCTACATAGGATGACTCGAATTACTTCTCGATTCAATACTGCTCTCTGATTTAATGAACCTGCATGATATTTAAGGCAAATTTAATTTCTGTACTTCATATAGGGGTTAACTTAAAAGGACTTTTTTTAAACGTGTCACTGCTCTATAATCTACGCATTGGTTTTTTGGCCTTAAACTCTGCACACACCTTTCAAAAAGATATATCATCATTTTTGCCACCAATTTTGAATTTGCACAGCTTATCACAGCTCCAAATAGCCTAAGCAAGACACCACCGAATTATAAAGTCCTGCTGTGTACATCCAGCTACATCAATTGCAGTAATGCCATTTATGTGAGATAACAGCCATTGAATGCTGATGACATGGTTCTACGTATGTGCTTTAAAAGGACTTAGAAAAATATACAGTTATATTTGTGTACGATTTCTGAATTATAAATAGCAACTCATGAATCCGCAGCGGATCACAATCAGACAAATACATTTGTTTTATATGCTTTAGATAGAAGATGAGTTAATACAGACGTGGACACTTTAGTTTTAAAAAACTAATTAATACGTTATTATGAATAACTGCAGTCTTTGGGATGCCTATGAGGTTAAACCAAGTACATCTCGCTGCAGTCTGCGGGAAGGCGGGGCTTGACATCAAGCCCCGCCCACATCCAAGTCAGTCTTTTTTTTTTTTTGCTTACGTCATTCCCCATACGCTCTAACGGACCAAGACGATTCTCTTAATACATCCATGACCAAGACAGCCTGGTAGAATTTTTTTACTATGAAGAAAATTATTTGGATAAATGACGTTTTTTATTTTGAATCTTTTAATTTTATATCTATAAATGTAAATGATCTGAAAGAAAACCGAATAGGCTAGTCACCAATTTAAAAATGACATGAAATTATATTTTAAAACCTTAAAAAAGGACCTCTTTAATGTAAATTTAATGCGCCCCTTTTTCGTGTATGTATGTATGCATTTAATGTTTCCAATGTGTTTATGGATCTGTACTTGAATAATAAAGTTTTTTGAAGACAAAAAAAAAAAAAAAAAAAAAAAAAGACAGCCTGGTAGCGAAGCTGATAGAGCCTCTTGATCACATTAGATAGAAACTGATGCTGTAGGCTAAACAAACGATATTTCATGCAACAGTGAAGTTTTCATGTAGTTACTACTGATTTCTGATTTTAAAATGATATCCAAATTTGAAAAATGGGTCATTTTAAACCTTGTTAATATTGATGACAATGTGTTCAAACGGAAAACGAGCCATATTTCATTTAATTTAGCCCTCAAAAGTAGAATGGTGTGTTGTTTCGTTATGGACTTTCATATTAACAGCAAGAATTCAGTCACAACCAAATGTACAAAGGGGCGATTTTGCTTTAACAATTAACAGGTGAACCAGAAGCATACAGGTGAAACTCGAAAAATTAGAATATTGTGCAAAAGTTCATTTATTTCAGTAATTCAACTTAAAAGGTAAAGCTAATTATATAGACTTATTACATGCAAAGCGAGATATTTCAAGCCTGTATTTGTTATCATTTTGATGACTATGGCTTACAGTTTATGAAAACCCTCAGCAAATTTGAATATTGTGAAAAGGTTCAATATTTTAGGCTCAAAGTGTCCCACTCCAATCAGCTAATTGATCCAAACACCTGCAAAGGGTTCCTGAGTCTTTAAATGGTCTCTCAGTCTGGTAGAACTCACAATCATGCGAGATGCTCCTCGGATATTACCTGCACAGTAACACACCTAATCTAAGTATTTCAAAAGGTCGAACACACATACAGATGTTTAGATACAGTAAAATCGCTACGTGATTACCGTTATATCCGAGGGTTGAAGTTGCATTTTAACGGGGCAGTGCAAGTTGCTGCTGTGGTTTAGCTGAAGCTAACGCAGCCTGAGCTTTCACGTTACAATATAAAAAGGTGTTGACCGTTGACTTAGCTAGCACGCAAACAGTTCATTTACATGTCTACGAGCATGTTAGCAAACTACACCAAAAGACAAATACTGAGGAATATTGATAGAAAGCAGGGGAAACTAGTAGGCTACTTCCATACTTTTTACCATTGGCTAATTAGTAACCTGCCTTCCATCAGATGTAGCTTCCGAGTTAGCTAGCAGCTAGCCCCAGAAGCTCATGAAAACAAGGCTTTCACCGGAGGAGTCTTACGTTATTTCCAAACCACTCTTTTCGTTTCAAAGTCGGAAATCAAATGAACGAAAAAGTACACGGGCCCAATTACAGTTCACTGTTGTTGCATGAAATGTCGTTTGTGTTTAGCTTACATCAGTTTCTGTCATTTAATGTGAAACAAGAGGATATGAGGTTTGCTACCGTCTTGGTCCGTTCGAGCCATAGACTGTATGGTACGAGCATATGGGGAGACGACGTAGGTTTATAAAAAAAAAAAAAAAAAAAAAAGGCTGACTTGGATGTGGGCGGGGCTTAATGTCAACGCTTACCGCAGACTGCAGCGAGATGCTCCTCGGTTAAACATTAATATGCATGAATGTATAATAAAACCATGAAACGCCCCCATAGTACATGAGCTCAAGGTTAACAGGAAGCAGCTTGTTTGGATTAACTAGCGACCGCCACGAAGTCAGTTTGATGTTGTATATTCAGCAACACCAGAGCAACAGATAAGGGTCCCACTGGTCTCTTGTTCCCCAACAGCAAACTGACTTCATCATTGTAAACTGGAGGCGATTGAGCAGGACCAAAACAAGCCTGTGCAGATAGCTAGCTAGTGTTTGAAGGTAATGTGCAGTTTATTTTGATAAACGGATTTATCACATATGACGCTCTAACTGATCTGAAGTCGATGGCAGCAGGGGTTCATTGCAAGACAGGATAAAAACTGCGACTTAATGTTTAACGGTACTAACATTAGCTAGCTACATAGCGAGATTACAGCTAGCTAAATGCTCGGCAATAGTCTGTTAGCATTAACGTTACTTCTGCTAGCCGCTTGAAGAGGTAGCTGCTGTTGGATAACTTGTCAGAAACTTCTGGAAACGTGAGGCTAGCTTGGCTAACGTTACTGTTAATCAAAATATAACGTTACTGTTGTAGCAGTTAACAGGTGAGTTGTAGCTAATTGTGACCATGTTGTAAATGTGTTAATTCATTATAATAACACGCGAATCAGTCCTGGATGGTTTTGGATAACAGACGTTTTTATTGTTGATGCTGTGTTAGCACGGTCACTGATGTAATAGCAGCGGATGTATCTTTAACCCTTGTATTGTCCTTCGTGTCATGGGGACTTGGTTAGTTTATTTACATTTTGTATTAGCCTGTCCAAACGCGTTCGATCGTAGCACGGGTCTCTGGGACCCCCCGTGCCAGTTCACGGTCACCGGGGGACCCAAAGCTCAACGCCAGGCTAATGCAAAAACGTCAAATAAACTGAATGGGTCCCGGGGAACCGAAGGACAACACAGGGTGGATTTTAATTCGTACTCCGGTTTTGGGACAAACAGTTACGAAATAAAGTTGTTAACCTTCTTTCTCATAGTATTCTACCAATGACTGAAAAAGAGGAGACTATGGACGCTTCTGATAGCCATGACAGTGCGCCATCAGTGAAGAAGAATGGACAAACCTCGTTGCTGGACAGCGGGGAAGACTTTGAGGTTTTAGATGAAGAAGACATTGACGACGTCCCCCCTCCTCTGGAAGATGCCGGGGGCGGGAAGGGGAAAAACACAGATGAGTCTGAAAAAAATGCTGACACAGATTCAGACCCTCCAGGTCAAGTGGAAGAATGGCTGGATGTATTAGGTATGTAGCAAATGCCCCATGGTAGTAACATGTAAGCCTGTAACAGTATATATTAATGTAGAAGGTGTTTTAGTAGTTAAAGGTCCCATGGCATGAACATTTCACTTTATGAGGTTTTTTAACATTAATATGAGTTACCCCAGCCTGCATATGGTCCCCTAGTGGCTAGAAATGGCGATGGGTGTAAACCGAGCTCTGGGTATCCTGCTCTGCCTTTGAGAAAATGAAAGCTCAGATGGGCCGATCTGGAATCTTCCCCTTATGACGTCATAAGGAGGAAGGTTACACTCCCCTTTCTCTGCTTTGCCCGCCCAGAGAATTTGGCCCGCCCATGAGAGAGAGAGAGAGACATCATGGCTTGCAAACGAGCGAAGCATGGCAGTTGGTCAAGGCCACCCTCCACCTTGCCCCCCCCCCCCCCTCCTCTCTCCTCCTCAATAGCATTTAAAGCTACAGACACAGAAATGGCACATCCTAAGTAAAGCTCATTGTGGGACTGGCTCTAGTGGCTGTAATTCTGCACCAAGGCTGAATTTCGGGAAAGAGACTTCAGATACAGTATTAGGGGACCACTAAGGCCTATATAAAAGCATCCAAAAAGCAGCATGTCATAGGACCTTTAATAAGGTAGTATTGATGACCAGCTCCCTTAACGTGTTGTGATCCCCAGTGATCAGTGCTGTAACTGACTAAAATGAATATGACTGTTTGTCTCCAGGTAATGACCAGCTAAAGAAAAAAGTCCTGGAGGCAGGGGAAGGGCAAGACAGTCGGCCACAGAAAGGACAAAATGTAAAGATTCATCTTAAAACATACCTGAAGGACGGAACACTTGTAGAGGAGCAGCCTTACCTCTCTTTCACTCTTGGAGATGGGGATGTCATCCAGGTAACAATTTGACATACAGTACTTCTCAAAATGGGAAAGACAAGACAAAATAGAGTGATTTCTCAGTCTCACAACAGGTTATGCATATTTTGCTTTATCCTACTAGCAGTAGTTAGTGTTGTGTTGTTGTTATGAGTATCTTACTGCAATGTGATTTTCTCCTTTCAGGCTCTGGATCTCACAGTGCAGCTCATGGAAATGGGAGAGAAGGCCCTCATCCAGGCTGACGCAAAATACGCATATGGTTCCCGGGGGAGGTAGGGGCGTGCTTTAAAGCGTAACTCTAAGGAGTTCATGTGTAGAGCCCCTGGTGATACTTAGAGCAAAGTTTCATGTTGTGTCGAGCCTTCTTAGTGTTTTAAAAATAGTGATTTTGATGCAATCATAGTAGTGCCCCTAGCACTCCCATTCAAAAGGCCATTTGACCGAAAAACGAGAACACGGTAAATCTTAAAAATGGCACTTCCGTCCTAATTATGCTTTTAAACAAAAGTTTGACTCAGGTACATTCACAAAAACACCCTAGGTTGCATTTTGGTGAGAGTTCCGCTTTAATCCCACTGCTAAAGGCTGCATAAACTGTAGTTTTCATGCAAACAAAAAAGTACAATCATGCTAAATCTGCTATTTATTCACAAACTAATTTGAACAAAATGGGACTTAAAATGGACACACTTTCATTGGGATGTGACGATTAAAAATTCCTCGTGTGTAATCTAGTGATTGATTTCTCTTATTTCTGTAACTCCTGAACTTGGCGTTTCTTCATCTTTCCAGTCTTGAACCAGAGGTTCCCCCCAACGCTGAGCTGTCCCTAGAAGTGGAACTGCTGGAAGCTATTGATGCCCCAGACCTGGAGCTGCTGCCCCCTGCAGAAAGGATTGGCCTGGCCATCCATAAGAGAGAGAGGGGCAATGTTCATTACCAGCGTGGGGACTACGCTTTTGCTGTGAATTCATACAGCATTGCCCTGCAGATAACAGAGTCTAGTTCTAAAGGTCAGATGTATGCCAGGGAGTGAAGTCGGGGCTTTTAGTGAGTTCCATTTACCTCAAAAACCGGAAGCCAAAGCTGGGAATGACGTCACACCCGAGTTGAATGCGTTCCATTTACAAGTCACATTTTCATTAGCTCTAGCCAGGTTAGCCATTGTTAGCAATGCCAGTTTATAACAATGCATTACGCTGTTTTTTTTGTGCATAAAAACAGCGTAGCAACATGTCCACAGATAGAAGATGGACAACACTGTCTGTACGACTGAATTAGTGAGACACAAATGAGACAGAAGTGCTTATAACTGAATGTTACTACAGCTTTCACAACTGTTGATGCACGGAGCAGCCATGTTGGATTTTTAGCTCGGGGTACTCGGTGGTTGTCCGAGTTTCGAGCTCGGAAATCCGAGGTCAGGGGGCGTGTTTCCGACTTTGACCTCGGAAAATCTGACTTCCGAGTAGAGGTGTGAATCTTAACCGATCTCCCGATTCGATTACGATTATCATGCCTTCGATTCAATATCTCGATGCGTCAAAAACATTTTTCTATTAAAGCCAAATAGGATATTTGACTTGACAAGGTTGCATTGTCAAGTGCAATGCCCAAGCTGCAATAAGTAACTTTAGACTGGAATGATGAGATGTTTGGGTTTGTTTCTTTAAGGTAGCTACCACGAAGGTTTATCTATTTTGGATTAGTCATATACCACCCTACTTTTAACCTGCAAATCTATTGTGCTGTATTGGAATAACTGACCCCAGACAACTCTTTAACAAAAAAGGTATTGTTTACTGAACGATAACTTAAATGTACAAATAATATTTAGCCATTAGATTGAATAACAAAAAAAAAATAACACAAATCACACCCTTCTTTATATGCTAACTGCAATATTTCTTCAAATGATATTACACGCAACTACCCCTTTACCCGTTTCTCTATCAGTTTCCACTTAAAACACTGCAGCTACACAAAATGATTCCTCCTTACAGCAGTTTCAATGTAAAACTTACTCAAACCCTATTAAACCACTGTGTTACCACACACACGCGCCGAGAGGAAGAAAAAAAAAAAGTTGCAGGCCTGATGGTAGCTTGTGTGCGATGCGTCCAACAGGACGTTGTATTCAGTGAAGCAAACACACAGAAATCCATCTTACAGTTAGCTGTTAGCTGTCGTCCGAAATCAGCGTCCTCCGAATCAGCAACTCTAGCACGTTTGTTCTAAACCACTGCTGTTAGACAAGAAAAGTGCCGTAGTTTACACCTCTTCCGCTTCGTTACTCCACTTAGATCTTCTCCAAGCTAACTATTCTAGTGTCTCTCGGTGTTTCTCAGTGTTTTCTTTCCTCTTCTCGATTTGCGATTCTCTCCACTGTCCTTGTGTCTCCGCTCAGCCGTTTTGCGTGTGTGTGTGCGTGTCTGTCTGTCTGTCTGTGTGTGAAACGGATTAGGCTACTGAGAATGTTATTTTTCATTTGAATGTTTATTCCGCGGCCGGAAAATTAACGAGCGACGTCATTGCGTTATAATCGATTGTGGTCGGCCACTGCATCGATGCAGCATCGTCCATGTCCGCATCCAGATGCATCTATTATTTGATTAATTTCAACACCTCTACTTCCGAGTACAAATGGAACGCACTGTTAGGGAAAAGGGTTTGCTGTCACTTAGCATTGTGCTTTGGGGTATCTAACAGGTGGGGGAGTATGGCACTCAAAGAGTTGATGCTTACTTTGATCATGACTTTTTGGATTTATCCCCAAAACAAGAGGTGCCTTTTTTCTCAACGTGTAAAAACGAATGTGGCCCTTCTTAGATGGTGATAGGCAGGGAATAGATTTAACTAATGTTCACTAATTTTAATGATGCACGGATGGACATGATACTTTTTTTTTACTGGTTTTGAACTGTTTGTTTATGTTGTGATTTCTTTTGCTGCAGTTGACATAAGTCCTGAAGAGGAGAATGAGCTGATGGATGTGAGAGTGAAGTGTTTAAACAACATGGCTGCTTCTCAGCTGAAACTGGACCACTATAATGCAGCACTTAAGTCTTGTGTCTCGGCACTAGAACACCAGCCAGACAACATAAAAGCACTTTTCCGCATGGGAAAGGTACACATTGCTTTTTTTTCTTTCGCTTTCCCTATTTGTGTGTGATCAATTGTTTTTTTAAACTCTTATGTTTTCCCTCAAGGTACTAGCCTTGCAAGGTGAATACACAGAAGCCATTCAAACTTTGAGGAAGGCGCTGAAGTTGGAACCAAGCAACAAGGTACTTTTGGCCTTTTCACATTAGTTTTTGGTAAAACACAGCTTTTAATATGGAGAAACGGCAGTTTATGTCTATGACCAGGAGATGGCGCCATTGGATGAAATATCAAACTACTGAGTTTGTAGTGCAGAGTTAGGTGGACTGCTGATTCATCATTTCACAGGATCTGTTTTCATGTTGTTGCCTTAAATAGGATTGCCCTGCACCCCCAGCCATATCTAATACCTAGCCACTGTTCCTGTTCTCCTGCTTATGCAGTCGGGTATATGTGGTTCTTTGGCTACACAAGGCCAGGACAGAACTCAGCTCAGTGCGTGGGCTTCTTGGATTCGCTGTGAGCTGCAGCAGCATGGTACTCATGCCCAGAATCCCCCACTTGAGTCCTACACCAATCTGTCAAACAGCACATGGCATGGCCGCCACTTAAGCTTTTCATGCAGCATGCTCAGTGTAAATATAATGTACTATTACATTCTGTAATAGTAAATCTTAGGTGGATTGCTGTGTGTAGTCAGGAATCTTTTCATATCTGAAATCAAAAAAGATGCATGTTTTAGATTGCACTTCCAGGCCATTTGCCTATGATGTCTCTGTGTCAAAACACATTTTTAAACTGGTGCGAGATTAGCGCTTTTAATATTAACATGGACTCGCCTCTTAGTGCTATAATAATGAAAAGACTTCTTAAATTACCTCATGTTCTACCAGCAAGAACAGTGGGTGTGCTTCACAATACCAGAACGCTCCCATTATAATCAATGAGGCGGCAAGCGTCATGTAGTGAAAGAAGACGCTAAATCTCTCTCTTCTCCGAGCTTTGCTATCTGCATTTTTTACACTGGTGTCAGCTGTTCACACCCTCTATCTCCAACTCAAATTGATAATAGAAGATTTTGTTAGTCTGTGGTTTGTTTACTCTTTGACATGACATTTAGGCTTGACAGTTCCAGTTTGGACAGAATGTTACATGTCCTTGCCCTGGGGACATGTCAGTGTCCTACCATTTTTGTGGGTGGCTGATTGCACAATAGTGTTGTCAACTGCTCAAACATTGTTCTGTAAATGGATCTGCTTGCTTTTAGCATTAGATAGGAAGAGACAAATCCTCAGGGTAGAGACTTGTACAGACACTTACGCTGACTCTGTACCCCCTGCAATTGTATTTAAAAGTAGACTGTCGTCAAATGTCACTATTACATGAACATTGCTGTAAACTCGTACTGTATGTAATGGCGCTCCACCAGTCTTTCTGGTGCATGAACATTTTGGTTGTCTTTGAAAGCATTGGTTTGCTTAGTCACTCACCAGTTTTAAGAGCAGTGAAGTGACTCAGATCTGAGACAATGTTGGAACAATAATTGAACCCATATCCTGGAATTGTGTGTACGTGTGAGCTAAATGTTAGGCTTGTGATGCAAGTCGGTGCTTTCTTGTAAGACGACAAAGAACAGCACACACATTTTTTCCAGCATTTCATTTTGTAAGTGTTTAATCAATGCTTCATCCATCCATCATGGTCACAGTTAAAAATGATCTTTTGAAAAGCCTTCATTTCATGTCATTTTTAATGCTTTCCAGACCACCAACTGTCTGTTGATGTAAGGGTATTGTCACCCCGACACATTCCCATTAACAAGGAACTCAGTCTTGGGTTGTTATACAGTAGCAAGACTTTGTTCCCCTCATGTTAGAATAGCTGGGTTGGTAGAGTAAAGGGGGGGGGATGGTGAACTGGAGTTTGCAACACCTATTTGGCTTGTCTCCTCTGCATAGACAATCCATGCAGAGCTCTCCAAGCTGGTGAAGAAGAACTCGGAGCAGAGAGGAGCAGAGCAGGCCATGTATAAGAAGATGCTGGGTAACCCTGCTAGTAGCGGCAGCAGTTCACAGAAACACCGGGCCAAGTCTTCATGGGTGAGCATCATTCCCTGACAAAACAAATCTGTTTAAATGTTGAATGTTTTGTGTTCGAATACAGCTTGGATTTCTGTCCATCATGCACTTACATAAGTTTTGTTTACAGTGATAGGTATGTGATCATCAAAAGAGCCTTTGTGTGGTAATAAACAAGGAGTGTCAGTTTTGTATCAATATTTTAAGTCGGATGAATATGTTGCTTTGAGCTTTTGACTGTCATGATATAACTCAACCTACTAAACATCCCTTCTCTTCTCTTTTGCACCTTTTTATTTCCTTAGGGTCTTAGCTGGAAGTGGCTTTTCGGTGCCACTGCAGTAGCCATTGGCGGTGTAGCATTATCCGTTGTCATAGCTGCTAGAAATTGAACCATGCCTGTGATGAGCCTGACCAAGCCCCTGCAACGTGAGCCTAAACATAGAAGCACATCTGGCAGCGACTTCTCACCTTTTTGTCGAAGGGGGGGTGGAAATGTCGGTCAGTTGCCTCTTCGCTGTCACTCTCCTTTCTCTGCTATGTTTGAGAACTATATGTGACAATTAATAAAACATCAAGATTTGCATATGGGAAATGTATTTCCAACCTTATAAACGTGTAGGTTTATGAATATCTGTCACGTTGCCAGACACTGTTTTCTTTTGCTGCCATTGTTCTTGTCTTTGGTAGTTAATGTTGCAAATTGATTATTAGAGAATCGAAATGTAAAATAAATTGCCGTAGATTCAGATAGGAGCTATTTAAGAATATTTTTCCTACTAATAATAGAATCGTGATATGGTCCTTTGTAATGCTATAGTTTTAAAGCTTCAGATTGTGCAGTTAAATTAATATGTCCTATCCAAGAGAGAATAATGTAATCCGAGAGAGAATAATGTAATGCAGATGCTCTATTATTTGAAGTCCACACGTTGGCAAAGTATATCTGGCTTGTGTGCTAGCTCTCACACCCTTTCTATAGACTCAACTCATACGCTAAGTGACCAGAAAAATAGGAACACCTGTACAATGTCATGCAATACAATACAACAGTCAGTTTTTGTTGAGACTGTTGAGTCAGTTCTATGGTGTGTATTGTGGCTGGAGTTTGTTGTGATATCAAATTGAAAGGTGTTCCTAAAATTGTATCCACCTCATAAAAATATATAAGAAACACTTCACAAAATAATGCAGTTAAATAAAATACAGCAAACTGTCAACAGCAACGAACAGAAATAACATGAATCATGGGGGGCTCAATATTCTTGGTCACTTGTGTATACAGTACATACATTAAAGCAGCAGCTGAAGTAGATTAACTGTTGTCAACTTTTGTTAAATTACTAATTTCTTGTTAATAAAGCTGCAGTTATTACCTTTTAAAACAAGGGCAGCAAATGGTACATCGTTTCTAAGTGATGTGGCTATGAATAATAAATGAGAATTTATTTTTCAGTCAATTATACCTCAATTTTTGATGATTAAGACCAAATGTTGAAGGATGTTCAAGTACAATGTTGGGTGTGTATTTTTTTTTGTCCCCTACATTTTATTGCCTGCAAAGCTTTCCTTAAATTATGTTGCTTTGGGTGTTAATTCCACTGTTTTTGATCATTGCTTTTAAGTTAATGTGACACCGCAGAATCTGTGGCTTCTTCAGAGTAGATGGTAGACCTACAGAGCCAAAAGTTGCATAAACTCTTTAGTTGGTGACATATTAAGTGGTTGTGAAAGTTCCCGGCATTCCATAAATTTGTTAATTTTATATTCATCATAATAAAAAATGTGTCTGTTATCAAACTACAGTTTCCTTTTTGTATGGTATCACAATTTCTGCCAGGGTAAGCATTAGTGATGACGACAAGGTATTCAGTGATTTTTAACTATTTCCAGTTCTGGACTGATTCCATGTATTGTGCCTGGTCAGTGATCACAGACTGATCTGTGGCATTTATGCCTTTATATAACTGGCTTTGGAGGATTGAGAAATACCAGTGCTGATCGGTAATGTCTGTACTAGACAGATTTACATTAAAATTCATGCAGTCATATTTGTTCAGCAACTGTATTAGAACAATCACGCTGTTTTTAAGACAAACAAGATAACTTAAATATTCAGTATTTACATTTATCGTATTGTATTTTTTTTTTTTTTTACAGCTGGACATTCCCAAATTTTCTGGATATTCCAAAGCTGGTGTTTTTTTTTTGTTTTTTTTTCTGAGACATTGACGTTTCGCTGACGCAATCAGATGACCAATCGTTTCCCACTTCCTAGCTTCACTGAGTGTGCAATGCCCATTCTTAAATGCTGGGTAGAATGTATTTTGTTTCTCACACATTGATAACTATAACATAAAAATTACAAAAATGCAATACTATTATAAATATAAATGATTCAAGCGTTGATCTGAATTAGTTGTACATTTATTAGAAGTCGATATTATAGTATTAATAGCAGCGACTACTCAACAATAGTTTGTCTAAAATATTATAAATATTATGTATATATAATATATTATATTACATCATAATATGTATGCTATAGTGTAAATGTAGTTAAGTTATATTACACATGTGACTATATAGGGCTTCGTTACTGCTCAGGGACCTGGTCATTGAATATTCATTGAAAAGCAACGGGAGTTCTCGGTTTACGACAGAGTGCGTCTGTGCGCGTGGTGGGAACGGTAGCAAGATGGCGGCGCTGAAGGAGGAGCAGTGCTACGGACTGTCCTGTGGAAGAGTGAGCAACGGTAGCAATGTATCCGTCTTTCACGTTAAACTCACTGACAGCGCACTGCGAGCGTTTGAAGGCTATCAGAGCAGCAAGGTAAATGATCATTTTCGGTTCCGTGACATTTTGGTTTACGTTTGAAGTCTGTCCCGGCGGCTGTGACAGACAGTGTGAGGTCAGTCCTCACTGTCTGCTGCTGCCTTCATGCTGCGATACACATAGCCACAGCAGGCTGGTTGAGGCTGGCTAGTTTGTCTTGATAAGTGTCTAGTTTAGCGATCAATATCTCTTGACTGGTCAGGCTGACTGGTGCTGGATGTTAAGTAGCTGTTCGACGTTTTGTAGCTAACGCTACACCCAGACCGACTGTTAAACACCGTGCTCGGTCATTTGTCAAGCTCGCTGCTCAGTAACGTTACTGCTGGAGACTGAGTAACGTTAGTTTCATTTCACTGGATGTTTGTTGAAGTGGCGCAACAGTTTTAGCTTGGTGTTGTTGATAACTTGCCTTACCAGAAAGTCTAACGTTTAAAGAATGTCAGTTAAAAACACAGAGCAACTTCTACTACGTGTAAAGACGTTTCCAGAAAGTTTGTTTAGCTGTCAGAAAAAATCTGGCAAACCTTTCTAGCTAAACTAGCCAGCAGCTGCCCACACATAATGTTAACAGCTAACGTTCCCGTTGGATATATAAGCCCTGTCTTCTCGATTACTTGTTTTTTTTTCTTCCGGTTTTTAACTTTAAAGAAAGCGTTGCATTGGTTGAGTAATTAATGCCAACATGGTGAGTAATTTGGAAAAGTACCAGTATTCACGCGAAAGATGGCCATCTCCTTTCCCAACCCCCTCACTGCCATTAAAAGCTCATGTTCACTTGACAGCATTAGAAGTGCGTCAAAGTTATTTAACATTGCAGCTAACACATTTTCTTGTCAGCAGTAGTTTTATAATCAATGAGAGGTTGATTTCAAGGATTGGTGTCTGAAATGGCTCTGCTACTGCTGCTTCTTGTGTAGAGAGCTATACGTCTGATGTTGGCCATCTAACGTTTCAGCTTCTATAAATATTTGACAGGGAAAGCCTGGCAGGTCAGGATGAAAGGGCGTTACAGTATCTCCAGCTTCAGTGTCTGTGTACAGCAGGACTGCAACTGATTAGTCGGAACAATACAATTGTAAGACGTAATTGGGTGGAAACTAGTTGTAGGAAGGTTGTTGATTAAACCAATGCGTGGCACACAGAATATATTGGGGCAAAACCTCAACTCTTGAAGATATTGTAATTGTAGCTACAGTAGTTACACTGGCAACTAATTTAATCTCTGTGTTAAGGGCCCTTTTGTTCTTTAGATATGTAGTCCGTTTGGGTGATTGCACATTATTGCAATAAATAAAAGTTGTGATCTTTGCTAAACTGTTTTGTGCTTTTGAAATATCATAATAAAAAGAAGTAGCCTAATGTTATTGTCTGAAACATGCAGCATGCAACTAGGGATATTTGTAGTGCTGCATCCAACTTGCGTTGCTGTTGATTCAGGATAGCTTTTTTTCACTTTTTGGCTTGTACCCCAAATTTAGCCTTGATTAGAAAATGCACCCTCGCACAAACTTGGTCCTTTTTTTTAATGCAAAGTAGTTCAACTTTCTGTCAGCTTCCAGGGCTAATATCAAGGTAAAATTGGATTGTTATTTTGGCTAAGACACAGAAAAGCATACATAGTCACAAGATTTACCACAGCCTTTCATTCATAGTGCTTGTGATTGAGAATAAATTATTTGTCATAAGGAGGCATGACGATACGTGCGATTTGTCTCGCGTATCTTTGGCTCTGTGGAGTTGATATTGGCAGGGTTTTCCTTAAGGAGTAAACACTGCTTCACATTTTTAGCACCATTGTTGCACGTCCACAAAGCCATGCAGTTTTATATTCAAAATATGTTAGTAATACACGTTTTAAGAATTGATTCGCACATCATAAACAGGGATTTTGTCTGCTGGGCTTATTGTTGGTGCAGTTGGCTAATACATGGATGACGAAACAGGCAAGTTGGAATCATGTTTTACATTTAAGATGCACCTTTTATTGACGATTGCCTCTTGTACAGACTTGCAGATTCGCTCGCTACCCACTAAAGCTGTATTGCTCACTGTATGCTTACCTTATCACCTTTCCCCTGTCATTTGAGTTAAACCCCCTACTCATAGTTTGAACAGATCGAGGCTATTGAATAATTCCAATGTTGACAATGGTTTAGCTGTGGGTGTTTGGTTTGTAGTGAAGGTTCAGAGCAGTAGGGTGAGACAAGCATATACTGCACCATTTTTGTGGATGTTACACCTTAGGTGCCACGAATGTTTGCCTACGTACAAATAGCCAAAATGCGATGCAATGTTCTGTGGTCAACAGTTTGGGAGATGGGATCTCAATTTTTTTTTTTGATTGAGTCTATTTTAGTTAGACATATATGACAATACAGTGTACTTTATCATCTCGTTTATCAATGAGGATCACACAGGCACATAAGCACTGTTAGCGTGTGACTGTTGACCGCTTTTGTTGCGGCCCAGTCTCTTCACACGCTCACAGATGATGAGCATACATCCATTGCATTAAATTACTACACAAACGGGAGTCTACTCAGTCAACCACACAGTCGACCGGTCGGAGCGCTGCATATTTAAATGTAGCATATCGAAATTCAAGGACGGTTAAAGCCCAACAATAAGGTGCAGATATATTAAGCCCCTCCACTAACACAGACAACGTGTGCACGAACTCAGATTGATTTTTCTCACGTTAAAATGTGGTCAGACGTCTATCGGCTTTGTTACATGATGACATCAACACGAGAATTCAGACTCTTTATTTTGTGTTGTGTTTATCTGTTGTGTTTATGTTTTCACATTAGGTCAGGAAATATCTACCCTAGGCTAAATAAAAAAATAAAAAAATAAACAGGCTCAGTGTGCAAAATTCAAGCTATAAGCAATGTTCAGTTGTTTCCAAGTTATTCAGACCAATTTAGATCAGCAACTCCTGTGCCTTGGTAGAGAGAGTTAGCTTGTTTCTCTTACAGTAACCCCTGTAGGGGTTTTCATTTTTTTATTTAATAATAAAAAAATAATAATTAAGGCCTAATTTTTAACACGTACTACACCACCAAAAAATCTTGAGCTTAAATTGCTTTCTGCTATCTTTTAGGGGAGCTGAGCTCCTCCAGATTTCTCATAATTCAAACACTGGCTGGCACCCAACAGCAGGGGTGAGCTGGGAACTTGGTAAAGGAAGAGGAAGAGAGCAGAATAACACGCCTTTTTTTTCAATATAAAAGTTGTGGTGTGATTAAAAAAGCTGGTAATGTTTATGACCCCAATTTAGCTATTGTTTGACTGGGAAATGTGTTAACACTGGCAGGCACCTGCTATTATAAGGAAGCTAAAATCCAAACCCAGGCTGTTCCAGGCATAATCGCATTGCTAAAGAGTAGACCCTGGCTAGCAACAAACATGTATACAGCTGGAACAGTTAAATTCTCTTAATTGTGTCATTGCAACGTCGCATCATTCCTCTACATTGCAGGAGAATAAGACACTAAGCAAACCCATTCCTAAATGTTAGCCCCGATGCAAAGCTAATTCAGGTAAGCTTAAGTTTCTGTAAGTGCGTTGTGCGACAGCAGTCATGAAGTACCAATAGTGCAGTGTGTTATTGACTGCTTCCTGTATGAGACGTGACTGTCAGCTGGTTCCTCTGTTGGTCCATCTGAGGACAGTGAACTCGAGCTCCTGCTGTGGGACTGGCAGCCCAGACACGTACTTTTCCTTCTTCTTTTTTTTTTTTACCAGCTGCGACATGAGCAAGGAAATGATTAAGGCTACTTGAGCGTCACCAAGCTGAAGGTTATGGAGAGTACAGAAAAAAAAGTATATTTATGTCTCTGGATAGCCTAACTGTTGTTACAGCACAGTATTGGAAAACTTGTGTTTTAAACCATTTGATTCAGTAGTACTCAGAGTTTTCATTTTCCTTATCGCGTGTTTCAAAATTTACAAAATAGAAAGCCCACAGAAATAAAAGCTTAAGCATTGAACTAAAAATACTAAGCTAAAATGAAAATTCACAGGCAGTCCAGGAAAGCTTGCATATGAAGTGACAATAAATTGTGTGTGCTGGCACTGCAGTATTACACTGGTGAGAGATGAGTAGTCCCATTTGAATGTTAACATTTTTTTATTGGCCAAGTCGCACCTTTTTTGTCTTGTGAATGTATTGGTGACTATAAACAGGAATTATGAATTTACATTCTTAAGGACACACATCATAGTAGTGGCACCCATCTTGTGGTTGACAGAATACTGTGTTGGATTTATAAGTCAAGTCCTGGAATGAATCTAATGATGCAGTTCATGATGTGTCCCTTGATTCAGTATTTCTGACAATAAGCTGTTAAAATAAAACCTGATGGTTTGGTGACAGACGAGATGCCTGCTGTGGTAGGTAGTCCAGGTAGACAAGGCAACAATAAACATGTCACGCTTGTGAAATTATGCTGGGGCAACACCAGAATGGAGAATTGTTGAGTTGCTCCAAAGTGTTTTCAGGAAACTCATTTGTGTTTATGGGAATGAAATGTGAAATATGTCCTATGGCATTGAACTGAGTCTCTACGGGGTGTATCCTCAGTCTTGTTGGATGAGCTTTCCATGTTGTCATCACAGAAAAGAGGGACTGATGGCATTATGAGTGGATCCTCTTATTTACACACCTTCCACTCTGGTTTCTTCACCAGATAAATGTGTTTCATTACTGGAATATGTCTGTTTTCATGGATCAAACGTAGATGAATGAGTTTATTAAAAAAACAAAACGTCAGATGCAAGTTTTTTGTGCAGATCATCCATCCTCAGTTCGGTACTTGTGTTGACACGCTATAGGCTTCACTATGGAGGTCAGTTTACACCAAGTCAGTTTTGTTCTCGTGCTTTGCTGCAATCCACCTCCTGTCTCGACCCCTATGGGAGTGGTATGGGAAGTAATGGAGACCGGGAGGGGATTTTGTTGCTCGACGCTGGTCAGCCTGTGCCAGTGCTTTGGTTATTTAAGGAATGCTGACTCCCCCGTTTCAGCAGATCATGGGACACTACAAGAGGTGACCATAACCACTAAGGCCAAATATGACTCTAAATGTCATGGTGTTCGTTTGTCCTGTGGCAGGGTTTGCCACAAGTGACCATGTCAACCTGATGTCACTGCACACAGGACAGACTCTCTGACCTGCTATGTCTTTTCCAATCAGACATTCAATGCAGCAGGCTTCATGGAAAACTTGGAGAAGTTATGCAATTAGTAGAATCCTTTGAAAGATTTTGGAAAAGTCATAGCATTTTGTTATGTTTAATAAAATTCATTTTTACAGCGATCTTCTGTGGATAGCCTTCCACATAATGTAACAGAACGCCGAAACTATTTTCTGTTGATGTAATGCAGCTCTATGCGTTGATGCATGACGTTTTGTTTACCATCATGCACGTTACTTCCTTTTCTCCCCGCGTTTCGTCTCTCCCTCCATGTATTCCAGATAGCTGAAATTATATTTGACTAGAGTTTGCATCTAATGGCTCTCAGTTTGACCAATACAAATTGTCATGAAATATTATGTTGTATGTAGGCTACATATTATTACTAAACGGTGTTTTTCAGATGCTATGTACATATAAGTATTGCATGCACATAGCCTTCATCACTTGAAGGATGTTATATCACTCAGTAGGGGAGTAACAATGAATAAATGCCTAGACTTGTGTCTGGGCATTTATTTATTTATGTCTGAAAGGTTGTGGAATCAATTCAGCCAACTTGAATTAGGCCAAACCTTGAAGGAATCTCTGCTATGTCAGTGTCTGCTTCTCAGTATATGAAAAGACTGATTATGAAAGGAGATTCCTCCCTTTTTATTGTCTAATGCAATTCAATCTCTCCTTTTGTAGTTCTTGTCAGACACTTCATTTGACATGGTAATCACATTAAGAAAACTAAATTTCCCGTGTCCAGACTACGAGAAAACATACCATACACCTATAGAAGACAGACATAACCATCAGTTATCAGTAGCTTAATTTAGTAGGAAAGCTTGATAGCATGGCATGCTGCAAAAAAGGCAAAGTCCTGCACAGAAATATTTAGGTAGCAGTACTAAGGTAATGAGCCAGAGATACCATTGACTCTGAACAACCATGCTTACCTTCTCAAAGTGTCTGTCTTTACTAGTGTTAGATGCCTTTCTTAATGTCAGATACCTTAATATAAACTAATAAATAGATTGTTGGAATGTTAAATATAATATTAAAATTAAAGCTGCATGCAGCGATGAACAGGCCCTCGCCTTCTTGCAGTCGGGGGTACTGGCAGACGCCACATCACATGTAGACCACACATTCTAAGTTTCATGTAAATCGGAATAACTTTTGCCAAGATACAACCGTTCATGTTTTAACAGCCTCCTACAGGAAGTTGTTCCTCCATAACTTGCGCATTGTTTTAGCTATCAAAATTCTTTTGATAACTTTTAGTCACGAGGGTCCACCGAGGCTATATCCAAGTTTTCATGCAGATTGGACTCACGGCCCAGGAGGAGACAAAGTATGTTTCCCATATATTGCGATGTGGCTAATTAATAAAAAAAAAATCTAACAGCGCCATCTAATGGCCGATTCACTCTAAATTTGGCATGGAAGCTCAAGCCCCTATGCGGAACAACTGTCATGTTTGGTGTCAATCGGAATAAATCTTGGTAAGATACGCAACTTCCTGTTTCGACAGCCCCCTACAGGAAGTTGGTCCTCTGTAACTTGCGCATTGTGTTAGCTATCAAAATTCTTTTGATAACTTTTTGTCATGAGGGTCCACCGAGTCTACGTGTACATTTTTGTGCAGATAGGTCTCAAGCTCTCGGAGAAGTTAAAAAAAGTAGGTTTTGCTCAAAGAGAATTTGCTAATTAATTAAAAAAATGAAAACAGCGCCATCTAAAGGCTGACTGGCGCCATATTTGTCACAAGGCCTCATTGGCACATGCCGAACAAGTGTCTTAAGTTTTGTGTCCATCGGAATAGCCGTGCGCAAGATACAACCATTCCTGCTTCGACACCCACCTACAGGAAGTTGATACTCTGTAACTTGCGCGTTGTTTTAGCTATTAAAATTCTTTTGATACCTTTTTGTCACGAGGGTCCTCCGAATCTATATGCCAGTTTTCGTGCCGATCGGACTCACGCCCCAGGAGTAGTTAGACAGAGTAGGATTCCCATATATCAATATTTTGCTGATTTAATTAAAAAAAATTAAAACTGCGCCATCTAATGGCTGATTGACGCCAAATTTGGCAAAGATGCTACACCGGCCATGACGAATAACCTTGTCAAGTTTCGGGGCAATCGAAATAATTGTTGCCAAGATAACGCAAATTCCTGTTTAGACAGCAAATTGCTGTAACTTGCGCATTTTGTCAACTATCAAAATTCTCTGGATAACTTTTCGTCATGAGGGTCAACAGATACTACCTGCAAAGATTCAAGAAGATTGAAATCACGGCCTAGGACGAGAATGAATCGAAAGAATGTAAAACACATGAAAAATGCATAATTAAAAAGGGCCGCTTTCCGGTTGGGCGGAGCTAATTAAGGTAAATGGGAAATATGTCCGCAATGATTACAGCAATATGGGTATTAAATCTGGTGAAGATCGGAGCAACTACGTCCAAGTTAAGGCCTTCCAGGCATTAGGGGGCGCTATGGAGCCCACTTACAGGTTTGGGCCAAATGGCTGTACAGTCTCGCAAAGCTCCCAGGTGTTTATGTGGGTGCCAATTTTTGTGAGTTTTCGTATATATTGAGGCCGTCAAAAATGTGCCCAAGTGCTAAAACCAATTAGGGGGCGCTATAGAGCAACCATGCCACTCCCAAGCCTAAATGTGAATTCAGATGAAAGAGTTTACTATTGTGCACATGGCTGCAAAATCTTGAGAGTTTTCGTGCATCCTAAAGTCCTCAAACAAGTGTTCGTAAAATGAAGATTTTTACACGAAAACCAATATTTCGGAAATTATAAAATTTTGTAATTTTTTTTCTAAAAATAATAATCATCTTATGAAAAACAATAGGTTCCTTCGCACTTTCAGTGCAAGGCACCGTTGGGGCCTTGCACTATCGTGCTCAGGCCCTAAAAAAAACTGTTTTGCCATTAGTGGAACTTTTAGCCCCATCAGGATACGTCTACAATACCCCAGTGAGTTTAAGTCAAGTTTAAGATTTAAGATTGTTTAAGAAGAAGTTTATGACAAATTTATAGGGACTTTGCCGATTTTAATCCAGCTCTGTATCATCATTGTGTGGGCAGTGTGTTTAGATTAATGGTGTGTGTGGAGATCCGTCACGAAACGATGCGATTTTTGGCAGACCTCAGCTGATCTGCCTTGCTGAGAGCTTCATGCACTGCGGCCACAGATGAAAGCCACACATCGTTCATTTAAACACACTGCCAAGACACGGAGCTGGATTTAAATCAACAAAATATCTCCTTTTAAGATGAGTGTTTTCCCCCTTGCTTTAAGCTTTTTGATTGCTTTCTGTGGATGTCTGCCGAGTCATCACTTTCCCATCACTTTTGTCAAGGCCACAGATTACTAGAATAAGACAGCTGTCTGAAGAACTTTTATTAAGATCTAAAAGGAGTTTTAAGTTCAGTGGGAGGAGGGTGATGCTCACTTTAGTTTTCTGCTAAATGTCTCTTTTGTGAGGAGGCTGCTAGTACATTGATACTACATTGACGCAATACTTCCAACTTCAGTGCTTTTTTTTTTTTTTAACTGAAACAAGTGGTAAGTTCAGTAGCAATACATCCAAGTGAAATATAATGGTGCGTTCACACTAAATTGAGCGCTCCAGTGTTGCAGTTTGGACAAACCTGTTACAACAAAACAATCACGTAGACATGCTCAGGTATAACATCAGGTATAACACCTGCACAAATGTGAACAAGCAAAACTTCTTTCTTCTAAAATTATGGACGGAAAATGTTTTTGAAAATAAAATTGTCTGAAATCGTTTGCAAATGTTAAAGTTGAGATAGTGTTGTGTGCGTATAGTGAGCGTGTCAGGCTCTACATTTACTGATCCTATCCCTACAACAAAGAAATGGTGCACACCACCATATGGAAATTTGCCCTCCCATTTCAAGCACCAGATCAAAGGTAGCTCAGACAGCATTCATGAGATGGAGAACACTAAAAGCTTCAAAGGTTGTTTTTTTTCAAGCATTAAAGAGCCGATTAGAGTAAATACACCAATAAGTAGGTCCAATTAAGCCTATTTGCTAGTGTGTTTCTTCAAACACTCATTTCACACTCTTGTGTCAAAGATATTTTAAAGGAGTAGACTAGTACACCACGTTTTTACACAGGACATACTCAGCAATGATGCATGCACATTGCGAATTAAAAGTAGGGACACCCAGTACCATTTCAGCCTTGCAGAGTGGCACAAAGTGCTCTTTCTCCCTCTGAAGTCCTAGACAGGTGGAACATCTCATCAGTGTGCCAGTGATGCAACTAAACACCTGACAATTTGGGTGCCACAGCCATACCCATAGGGATTTAGACATGGCTATTCCTGTGTGCATCTACTACAAAACAAAGAATCATTTGGCACTGCAACCTGAGAGACAAGAGTAGAAAGTTCTGCTGTGCGTGCGTGCACTTGGTCTATACCTGGTAATTTTCCATGAATTGTGCCCAGTTTCTTGTATAAACAAACTCCTAGCTTGTATATTTTGCATTTTAAAAAGTAAATTCAAACCCTGCTAACACATTATTGTCTTGTCATGTATTGTTAATGGGCCTGTTAAAAGCCTTGGGCATGTTTTCAGTATGTTTTCAGGGGGATTATGGCGAAGATGGCATATCTTATCCCTAATACAACTTGCTGGTCTAATGTTAGATATAATTTGTGTGGCTGATGTTGGGCCATGAAGTGTACATGCTGATTTAAAAGGAGCTTTTCATGTGAAATTGTGACTACTAATAAGTTGTAGGGCCCTATTTTAACGATCTAATCACACGGCGTGAAGTGCCTGGCGCAGGTGCGTTTAAGGCGTGTCCAAATCCACTTTTGCTAGTTTGACGGTGACAAAAAGGGTCCGTGCACATGGTTCAAAAGGGTTGTACTTAGTGTCTTCATTAATTCATAGGTGTGTTTTGGGCAATATATAATCGCAATAAACCAATCAGAGGGTCATCTCCCATTCCCTTTAAAAGGTGTGTGTGTGTGTGTGTGTGTGTGTGTGTGTGCCGTGCACGAGCCTAGGCGCATTTTACTAATTTGCTGTTAAAATAACAATGAAATGCTGCGCTATTGACTTTAGACCAGGTTTTTGTTGGTCAATGGCGCAATTACTTCCCGCTGCCTCAAGATAGCAATACGCCAAAAATTCACCTGAACACACCTCACTGTAAGACCGAGCACGCCCATGGGTGCAAAGATGGGCGCAGGTGCATTTGCTATTTAAACGACGCGGGCGCTGGACGGGAAATTGACAACTGTGTCGGTCTTAAACTAGCAAAGACACTTTGCGTCGGGCTTTGCGCTGCGCCGGGTGCAAGATAGGGCCCATAGATTCTAACAGCAGTTTATAGTTAAAATGTGAAAGCCAGGCACACAATTTCTTTTGCTGAGGTCCATGTTGCTGTAATTTTTATCGACATTTGCTTTAATACTACAAGGGAATGTAAATCACAACAGGAGTTGTCCAGGGCACTTTACAGCTAGACTAGGTCTAGACCACACTCTATGATTTACAAAGACCCAACAATTTCCCCCTTGAACAACACTGTCATCAGTTCAGTTTTATCATAGGCTGCTTGGCTGCAAGTCCATGCTATGTCCAGCTGATCCCCATTCTTTTGCTGGTTGGCAGCGTGTGAGAACATCCACAGCCTTGTCATCGACCCATGGTCAGGACCCGTACTCTGTCCCTAAGGTTAGCTCTGTGGAACGTTCTGGGCTCGGGTCCCAGAGAATAGTGACATGTCAGCAGCCCATTCAAACGAACAGGCTGAGGGTAGCACTATGTTAGCACTGCTGGGATGGGGGAGGGGGCTGAGGGTGGGAGTGCTAAAACGGGTGCTGTGGTAAACATTGCAGGGGTATACCAGAAAGCGTGGCTCCATGAAAGGTGTGGTGCTCCTAGATAGGCTCTGAGTGTTCAGAGCTCAGGACAAAGTTGAACAATATTATACTGTTGGCAAGGTAAATGAGAATGTGATGTTCTTTTGTATGAATCTAGGCCTAATTTGATTTGTTTAGGGTATGCAAGGTGAATTGCTATTCCAAAGTTCACTGTCTTCAATCTCTGACATGCCCAACATGACAAGTTCGGGTGGTTCGAAAGACACCCTCCCCTTTCCGATCGTGATCAGAAAGCATAGGGGAGACACTTTGTTTCTCCCACTATGCCTCTAGAGTCGGTACTTGCTCCGAAGCTAATCCCCATCACTCTCTTGCTCGCTCTAGGGATATTTGGCGTTATTTTAAACAAACTGGAAACACTGATGTATAAAAGATTTAGATTAATTTACTTAATAATCTACGGTGCTAGAACCCATTTCTAGTGTGACGCCACAAAAGCGAGTGTAGATGCCGTTGACTAACCACTCACAGACCCTCCCCCTCTCACACACATTGGCAGACTAGCTCCCTCCTCGTTTTTCAACTTTAAAAAAAAATAATAATAATTTGCAGGTCGCACATGTGCGAGTAGTTAAGTGTAGAGGGGTTCAGCGCATGCAGACTTTAAGAAGAGGTTGTACAAAGTATATTTCTTAACTTAATCACTAGTTATTCTATTACACCCATCTTAAATGCCATCATTTATGTGGCCAGGTTAGATCAGTTGGTAGAGCAGGCGCACATATATAGAGGTTTACTCCTCGACGCAGCGGCCGCGGGTTCGACTACGACCTGTGGCCCTTTGCTGCTTGTCATTCCCCCTCTCTCTCCCCTTTCATGTCTTCATCTGTCCTGTGTAAATAAAGGCCTAAAAAACCCAAAAAATGATCTTAAAAAAAAAGTCATCATTTATAAGGACATACAAAATATATTAATTTAAGAATTTTTATTTAATTTTCTAAAATATTAAGTTATTGAAAAGGTATTGCACATTTTTGTTTATGTATTTCATCTTAGGCCCGTTTATTTTTTTTTACTTGAACATACAAAGTTACACATTTCAAAAGTTTAGTAGCTTATTTTCTGCATTTTCCTTGATAATTAAGTAAAGTCGTGATACCATTATCATAATCGCAGTATTGTAAATCGCAATCGCAATATGACTTTTTCTCCAAATCGTGCAGCCCTAGTAAAAATTACTTGCATTGTCTCATAAAAAAAATTATCGCAAAATGCGACCATTTGGTTGCAGTGTGGAGCGCTCTAACATGCTAACATTTGCTTAAAAATTAGCACTAAATGGACTACATGTATATAGGCCCTCTCTACCTTACTGGTACAAAGCACTTTACAATTTTCTTCTCATTCACCCATTCACACACATTCATACACCGATGGTGGCAGAGCTGCCATGCAAGGTGCTGTCCTGCCCATCGAGATCAACTTGGGGTTCAGTGCCTTGCTCAAGGACCCACAACATGTGGACAGGAGGAGCTGGGGATCGAAACGCTACCTTGTAATTTTAAAGATGACCCGCTCTATCTCCGGAGTACAGCTGAAGCTGATGGGAATGATGCCATTAGTTTGGCAGGTATTTAGTCAAAAAGTGTTGGACTATTAAGTTTTGATTTCATTATGGTGCAAGAGGTAAAGTTAGATGTTCATGTTTACTTCCTATAATTGTCCTCATACTTCACTTGTCTCCTTGTTGGTAGCATTTCCTAAAAAAAAAAAATTCTGAAAGCAAATTATATTCAGCACTATGAGTTCAACATCCTAAAAACAGCTTCTGGTGTCACAAACACTCATGGATATACAGTTTAGCTTGACTTTACAAAGACAGATTGTTTTGGCTAGGCGCTTTCTGTGTGTGTGGTGCTCACAATTGCTGCTTTGTCTTAGCATTAGCATCAGCACATTAGCATGGCAACAACTTCCCAACAAAAGAATCCTGCTGCATTGCTCGTCTTTCTGTAAAATATATCTTAGGAAATGAAAGTGCTTCTGTCTTTTGATTTGCTTAATTTGAAATGGAGAATCTGAAACTGAATGTGGAGTTATAAGAAATCAAATGATAAACCGATATCATAGGGTAACCCCCGGAACAGTGGATCTGATACTGAAACCGCTGAATACAATTGAAACCCTGTTCAGGCCTTCCTCTTTTCCTGCATCTCTAAACCTGACGTAACTTCCAGGAGGTTGTTACTCTGCTGATTGTAATTTATTGTATTAAAAAGTAGGGGTGTGCAAAAAAATCGATTCACATTCGTGTTGCGATTCAAGCTCTACTGATGATTTAAAAATCAATTTTTTAATTTTTTTTTTTTTAAATTGTATATCTACTGCAATCACATGGGAAAAGTAACTACATGTACATACTGTGAATCGTTTTTTAATCGAGAATCATTTTTGAATCATAAATCGATTTTTGAATCGAATCCTGAGCCTAAAAATCAATATCGAATCGTGACATTTTCTGAATCGTGCACCCCTATTAAAAAGGCTATTAGCTTGCAAATTTACTATCAACAGTATTACAAGTGTTTTTCATGTTTTTTGTTGTTTTACAACTTTCAGTGACACTGGATTTAGAGTACATTAAAATGTTCCACTTAATGGGTACATTGATGGCAATTTTATTCTAAATTTAACCTAACTGGAGAAAACCTTTTACCAAACACTTTTTTTTTTTTTTTAAATTTAATTTAAGCATTTCTAGTAGGTGTAAGAAATCTGTATGCATTTTAAGTAATGTATTTGTGAATAGAAAAGTAACCACTGAACCAGAACTAGCCTTGGATTTTGATAAATGACAATAGCAAATTGTTCTTGGTAGTAAACTCGTCCGAGTATACACAGCACTAAAATGTGGGAGTATTGGTTTTCCTGATGTGAAATCCGCTAATGCCAACTCGAAATTGTAATACCATAGCTTTGAGTAGAAAATGCTATTAAAATTGTGGTTTCTCTGTTTTCCACATTTCTTGAATGTGTTGAACCGGTTTCATGTTGGAGCTTGATGCATAGTCAAAGTACAGCTGCTCTTCTCTCCACTAGTTGAAAACAAAGAAAAAAGAGATTATGGTGGATTTAACCATTTATGAACTGATATTGCAGTACTTGGTGCATGCCTAATGTAATGCTTTCAGCAATTATTTGTACTTCCGTTGTCTTTTAAAAAAAAAAAAAATCTTATTCAGTGCTTACTTAAACATGTATATTAATGGCAACCGAAAAGATCTTGTCTGGAAATTTGCCTGAATGACTTTGTTTTGTTTACTGTTGAGATTTTTTCTCAAAGCTGTTATTTGTCTTTTGTATAGGTCCTGTCATCACGGCCATTGATCAGATTTAATGGAAACCAAGGGGTAAGAACACATTTTTCTCTCTCTCCCTCACTGTCTGTTCTAATCCAATGCATAAAGTTTTTTGTTATCAGATTTCAGGTGTCAACACAGAAATTTCTTTCAAGAAAACATTTTGAAGCTCAAACTCCAACCGACACACACTTTTTAAAACAAACCCTTGACACTTCAGTGCCATGTCTTTAAGTGAGCAGCAAGAAAGATGCTGGCAAAGCTGCTCTGAATTTAATGATGTACTTTTTGCCATATGTGTCATGTGCTATGTTAACATTGCTTGATCTTAATACACCACTCTCACTGGGACCTGACCTTTCCCAGCCTCTCTTGCTGCTGGCCACAATATTTGGGTTATTTTTGCTTTGGCTCCTAAACGTGCCAAAATGGCAACTGGGCCCCTCAAAATACTCTGAAACCTCTTTTTTTAAAATGTCACATTCGCTGCCTTGTTTTTCAAATGATCTCTTTGAAATTTGTTCACATCAAAAATCTCTGTTGCTGATAACTTGTTGGTGGCCCCCTGTCTTGTGTCGACCATTTGCACTATTACCAATATTGACAGCACTACTAATAATGCAAGGAAAGTAATGGGAGAACTGCTGAGGAAACAAAGCCGGCTTGAGACAGAGCAGACTGAAAGCTGTAGGTGTTTGTACCTGCTAATATTCACCACTGCAGCAAAGCTAAAGTTAACCTCTGCCTGCCTTGCCTCTGTGGTGCAATAGAGGCTAGTCAATAAATGCACAAAATATGCTAAGTGAAGGAAAGAAACAAGTAGCAATGCAATAGATTGTGGAATTGTTTTTATGTCCTAGAATAAGTTTTAAAAAAACGTGCCTCCGTTTTGCAAATGGTACCTGCTGGTTGTTTATGATAATCCCAAAACCCACACTAGGGTGCCAGTACTCTCTATATGAGCAATTAACTGTCTCCATGAAGACAATAAACCTCCTCATGCTCATAAACATTCACTGCCCAAGCCACTGCTTCCTGCACGGGCAAAAGGCAGCGTTTGCATGTGAGAGCCTGCCCAGTCTGACATGCATAGACACTCTATGTGCACTTCTGTGCTGGTAGGTTTCAGTTTGGTTTGACATCCAAGGAGCTGGTTCATTTAGTGATTTGCCTTGTGTCCAAATATTTTATTGGCTTATCCATCTTTGTCGGAAACGTTGTCCTAATAGGCTGTTTTGTGGGCATTACCATGGTCACAATGCCTCCAATAGCAGGATTCTAGTACCTCTATTCTATGTTTTAACATCTATCTTATTCCTCTCTTCTTACAGATTCCCTTTCAACCCTACTCCATAGTCTGCACCCTTTGCCTTTGTCTTATGTGTACGGTTTGACACTAAGTTCTCTTAGGTCATTAAATGTTATATAAAACGGTTGGCACCATATGGAGGACTGCAGGTTGAATGTGTGTCCTTGGTATAGTAATATGGTATAGTAATTAATTATTAACCAATGACTGCCTACTACACTCGTCAGCATCTAAACTTCTGCAAATGTCTACATTTGCTGAGGGGGACCATTGTATTGTTTACCCTAAAGTGCTTCCTGCACTAGAGCTGCCGCATCCCCATATCTCAGCGATGACTTTGGGAAAATGTTATTACTCAATAACATGATGGCTAAAACTGTAAAAAGAGTTTTCTCGTAAGAATAGCAGAACCTAGATGAAATATAGCTTATTTTTTTCTCTGTTTTTGTTGTTGTTCTACGATTACGCAGCAAAGACATGGAAGTTAGCCCATTGCTGAATGAGGCTCCCCCTCATTCAGCATTGAATACAGTGTGCAAATTCCCACTCAATGAAAAGGTTAAAAGTTGGGAATGCAGGAGTTGATAACTAGAACAGTGGCTTGTTTACTTTGTGACCTACAGGTACATAAGCAATTTACTCCTAAAGTTGTCACTCCATGTCTAAGGCACAAACGAGCAAAATCTGCTTACAGACAGCTGCACTCACATTATAGCACAACACCTCATTCTGTCCATGCTGCAGTGAAATACACACACAGCATATGTTGTTACATTTATTTAAGGCTAGATGTGTTGCTTAGGGAATCCACTGCATGCTTTCCAAATTCATCGATACACCCCAAGTAGCAGCAGCTTAGCAAATTTGTTCAACTCATTGTTTGGTGCGCATATAATCTTGAAGAATTTGTAAGACATTTTATGATTATTGGTGTAGCTCAGGTCTGTGTATTTTTTAAGGTCTATAATTTCTACATTTACAAGTCATTATTTAGGCACTCTCTAGGAGTCTTGATATATTCGATTCTGCTGTCCTGCAGTCAATATTTTTGTGTAAAATTGGGAACCGTGCAGTACAGAACACTGCAATCCTGCATAGAGCCAGACTCCCCTTTTATACTCCTACTATACATGATGTTTTATCACCAAGTAAAATCTAATTTTCTAATTATCAATTTTTAAATCTCCTTCTTTTTAGCAGTAATTGTAAATGTGTTGAGAGCACATACAGTATGTATATATGTGAAGTCATGTTTGTCAATTGCAGATCAGATGGTAGGCCTGGTGTTTTTTGGCTGAAAAAGTAAAGTAAAGCATGCATTTTACTGATGCAACAAAGAGCAAACTCCACCATGGAAAAAATCTGTTACTGTTGAGATCAGAATGCTAGTCAGGAGTATGAAAGTGGCTAAATGACAGAGCAGATGGCCTAGCTGTCACGATGAGATCCCATATTCATTCACTCATATTCATTCATCTGGTACAGCTCTCTCTGAGCTCTTACAAAGTGAGCACACACAACAAGTTTATTTCATCATATAGAAAGGAAAACATTTCAAGACCTAAAAAGACAGAAAATGTAAGGGTTTTTTCCAGACAGGTTTGGGTTCAGATTTTAAGACGACGTTTATGTGGGCTGTGTGAAACATGCAGGACACAGGAATACCTCAACATTGTCGATGAAGCCTGTATGCACTCTCTGCTGTCGTTTCTCCTGCACATTTCATTCTGGCTTTAAGTGGCTTTAAGCTTTCTGTCATTATGTACAGCATGTATTTCTGAGTGTGGGCCAGCGTTGTGTCATGATGTGGCTAAATATCCATCATAGTTTTTGCGATGTATCCTCCAGCACCATTGACACTAGTCGACACAGCTGCGTCGCCCATTTAGTTTCGTCTTTCTTTCATTTTTTCTTTTTGTCCTCCACAAGCCAAAGACCACAGACTTGACAACGCCGGCTCAAAGCAAAACTTTTAAGTGCCAGCTACTATTTTTAATCAGATTTTTTTCATATTCTGAACATATGTAAACAAATTTGCGCTGGCATAACAATAGTAGGCTTGTTTGTTTTTCTTTCCAAAATAAATGTGGGATTACAAATGCTAACTGCTGCTGACTAGTTATGTTATGCAGGAGCAGAAGAGTCAGCTGGTCGTTACAATCTTTACGGTGTGTTCTGCTTTTAAACTGAACAAAAATGAGGCCACATGGGCAAAGCACTTGAGCAGTCAGCACTTTCCAACGCTCTTTGATGTCATCTTTGTGTGTCAGGCCCCTGTCTCTAGCTGTGTTCGAAACCGTTCCCTATCACAGAAATAGCACACTATATAGTGTGTTCGCCATTTTGTAGTGGTGTTTGAATTCTCCGCGGTTAATTTCATTCACTATATGTAGCCGTATGTACACTGCCAATTTGAGTGTACATATGATGAAGCTTTGATAAACACTTCAACTAATGCTGTTGCATGCAAGGTTTTTAATTTGCAAGTTAACATAGGGGTTTTTAGTTCTTCCTAAGAGGGGGAAAAGCCGTTTTCACGAAAGAATGTAAACTTAAAGTTACAGTATCCACAGCTAGATTATCCCCGTTGTGTATCAGTCAAACCCCTTGAGATGCACCGTCTCATTTTTTAAGGGGGTCCTCAAACACAAACACATGGACATAACATTTCCAGCATCAAAATTGAACACACGATACATCTCACACATCACATCAGAACTTACCTTTTTATATACATATAACTTTGCCATTTGCACAAATACTGTTGTGTAGTCTAGATGCATAGTAAATACAAACTAGAAAAAAAACAACCCACTCACTAAAGACAAAGTGTCCGCTTTCACCTGATGACCCATTTTCATTAGAAACTGTACTTTTTCATGGATGAGTAAAAATGAGTGTATGCACATTGTGGTTTGTGACGATTTGGCCTCTGGGGGCAACAGCCAATATTCTTCGGGTTCCGGTGTAGCCAGCGGATATCTGGATAGCTGATATCTGGGCCAAGACTTCCTCTTCTGTGCGCTGCTTATTAGTTACAGTCCGAGTCAATTCTTTTTGTAGGTGTTTTAGATCCTGTGTGTGTGTGTGTGTGTGTGTGTGTGTGTGGAAGCACTATGGATACCTGAGAGCACAGGTCTTCCAGGAGGGCAAATATAGGACATAGTATTTATTTATAGTCGGCCACCTGCAGCCTTCACACGTGTTGGGACATTTGGTAAACAGAACTGAGCTGCCTACAGTCTGACCGCATATCAGTCCCAGCACTGGCGAAGAAGCCAGGCTGAGCCTCTATTCTAGGTTAGGTTAGGTCAGCGGCAATGAGCTGCTCACTGGTCAAGAGGATCTTTACTGGGGATCCAAAACCATCTAATACATCCATCTTTTGTTACCATGGCTCAGTCTGATACACAGTCCTTGTGACATCACTTGAATTCATGCTCATGAAAACGGAGCTTGAAAACGGTCAGCCTGCCACGCCCTCCTGGAAACCTTACCTGGCTGGCCTTGCCATTAGTCTTAAACTACTTTCAACTGGTGTTTTCTCTTCAGGACTTGTCAAATGCATGCATATGTGACTACACATCCTAATGATAGGGTGAGGTGGAATCAGGTAGACTCAAGTGGCAAGGCTATTTTTTAGTGTCACCCTCTCTCTTTCACATTTCTCTCTAAGATTATTACTGACATGCCTTATTTGCACTTGTCTAATTATTTGCTCCATGTAAACAAATTGTCCAGCAGCTGTCTAGTTAAAGGTCAGTTTACAGTGGTTAACTCCACTTCCTCTTAAGTCTTCTAAAGAGAGGCAATTCTGGGGGTGGAAAAAAAGTGCATAACTATGTCGAAGACCAGACACTACAGAAATACCCATCATAGTTCTACTGCTATAGTAATTTACCTGCGGTTCCTCCAATCCCACGTTGGGAACGCAATTAGGAGCCTTCTTCGATGCACAGACTATCCTAGTAGAAATAAGATGGAGGAATACAAGGCAGTGGATTTTAGCTGCATTTTGTGAGGTTTTCAGTTTTTTTTTTTTTTGTTTTTTTTTTTAAAGCCGGCAAGAAAATGCCTGGGGCTTACTCACAGCTTTGCCTAGTCAGAGCCAAGTTTTTAAGGAGAAGAGCACTGGCATTTGTTTATAATACTAAATACAGCAAAAACAAAAATAGTGTCTAAGTCTACGGATTTTAACGCTATGAGGCCTTATTCTGACACCAAATAATTAAGAACAGGGATATCTCATGTTGATTTCATATGTTCATGTTTTTCTTCTTTGTCTTCAACAGAAAATTTCAATACCACGGTCAGAAAATTCCAGTGAACTGCAAACGTTTACTTTCTATCTGTCAAATGTGGGCAGAGATAACCCCCAGGGCAGCTTCGACTGCATCCAGCAGTACATCACCAGGTGAAAGCAAACACTGAATCGCACCCACTTCCACTCCTCTTTTATCAAACTATGCAGTGCCCGTTTGGAGCGTGTGCCTGTTTGGAATGGGCCAATTGCTTGGTTCCCAGTATTTATTTATTTTTCTTGTGTAAATTATCACAAATGTGACAGAAAATACAATTATAAAACATAGAACATAAAATTCCTAGAACCCAATTTTTCTCGTGTTCCGACTGGACCAATTTGGGGATTTTTAAGTCCCTCTGACCGCAGTTCCTGTAACTTTTTCAGCTCCTACTTCAGGGCAGGATCTTTTCCCTTTTCAGCATATGAACCTAGGTCAACGAGGGTCGGGTTTCCGGTACAGACAGACCAACAACGGGACAATTTTCGCCGTCTTATTCATCACTAATTTCACTTCTGACAACGTTTTAGGCAAGAAATGAACTGTTTAGATTTTGAATATAGGCAGTCTTGCGAAAATTGATGCCGAATTGACAATTTGCTTCCAAGTTTTCAGAGTTGAGAAGCTCCATGAAGTGAGGCGACAGCCAGCAGACGCCTGCCCCGGCCGCTAGCTCGTCGCTGGGCCAGTCATGCTCAGAGACCCCGCTGTAAGCTGGAGGTCTCTCAGACCGGTCTCGTAAATAAGAGGCTTTTATTTCACCGTTGACGGTTCGTTTGTTTAAATATCACAACACATGTCTATCATAAGATTAACAGGAACCTGTGGTTAACTGTCTTTTCAGAGTTAAACTCCACAAGCGTGTATTGCGGGTCGCCGGCCGTCACACACACACACACACACACACACACACACACACGTCCACAGCGCAGCAGGCAGAGGCGGGGGAGAGAGAGATACCCGTGACAAATATGCTATATACATTAGATTTAGTTCATAGTTCTGATTTTAACGCTGTAAAAACCTTTGCCGTGCTGGCGTCACTCCCTTACCCCTCCTACCAGTCCCTATGGCTACTTGGCCAGTGCAAGTGCAATTGGAAAAAAACGGTTTTGGGGGAGAGTAGTTAGTAGATCTGTTTTAGAAGTGGACTTTTCCTATAACTACGTTCCTGTAACTACTTGGTCGGAAAGCGGCTATAGTTGGGTGGCGTGCCCATTCAAAGCGTTCTCGAGAATTTCTCTCATCCTATGGTAAAAGGTAAATGTGCTGCATTTATATAGCGCCTTTCTACCTTACCGGACAAAGCACTTTACAATTTGCCTCTCATTCACCCATTCACATACACTGATGGGGGCGGAGCTTCCATGCAAGCCGCTGGCCCATCCCTCTTGCGACCGCCACAGTCAGGTGCGTCATGTAGTAGGCCAGCGCCTTGCATTGCGCGTAGGCTCGCTGCTGCTCTTCAGTCAGTAGTGAAAAGAGAGAGGTGACTGTGGGGTCGGCAAGAGAGAAAGACCTCACGCACGCCAGACAATACTGGCTTCTACCCAAAGTCACTAGATTTGTCGGTAGTCGCTTTTTTGAAAAGTTGCAAAGGGGGTCTGTGAAATTGCTAAATCGAGCAACAAAGCTTCTTTCCGACCAAGTAGTTACAGGAACATAGTTATAGGAACAGTCCACTTCTAAACAGTTCTAACTACTCTTCCCCCAAAACCGGTTTTTCCATTTGCATTCACACTGGCCAAGTGGCCATAGGAACTGACCTTTTGTTATTATAATCACAGCCATCTAACCACCACTATGCGGAAAAGGGAAAAGACCGTGCCCTGAAGTAGGAGCTGAAAGAGTTACAGGAACTGTGGCCAGAGGAATTTAATAATCCCCAAATTGGTCCAGTCGGAACAGGAGAAAGAAAGGGTTCTAGGAACTGCAAAAATCCCTCCGGTTGGAAAGCGGCTAATGTCGCAAAGTACAGAGGCTCGTACAACAGCGTGCTGCGCGTGGCGTCTTTTGCGTATGCTGGATCGTTTGAACACACAGAGGTTTCTTGATTTTTAGTTAGTTAGTTAGTTAGTTAGATGTGCAACCAAATCTTCTTTTGCAATAAGACAAATTTAGTTACTGTAATGTCAACATGTGTGTGTATATATAAATTGTGGGGGGCATTTGAATCAACTGTTTGGACAAAGTTACCTAATGAGTGTTTCCAGGTAGGCAATCTGTTTGTTTAACATAGTTAGGATCTGAGGTGAATCAACAATCCTTTCAGTGATACTCTGATGAACACAATCAGGACTTTGGCTCCAAGTAGCAGCTACTAAATGGAAAGATGCAATCCAGAGGTGTATTAGCATTACACTGGGAAATGATATACTTGCCCTATTTATTTTCAACTAAACAAACAGGAAGGGGTGATACAGGTAAGTAACACGGGATAAAATCCAGTCAAAATTGACCTTTTTACCAATAATTCTTCCAAAATTATTAAATTGAGTTTTTGCAAATTGTGCACAGTTAGAAAATAAGAACCAAGTTGTTCAAAATAGAAGCAACACATGCATTTTTGTTTTTGATATATCTGCAGGGTAAATGACAATAAGTGTAAAACATTAACTTTAATATTTGTAGTACTTGCTCTTGCTGTGTGTGTGTGTTGACTCTTTGTGTCGTAGCAGTGGCAACGACACGACACCTGCTTATGGTGTGGTTCTATCCCCTTCTATGCATCGAGCCCATTCAACTTGTTCTGCACACTTTCTCTGGCCTAACATGCAAACATTTGCTAGTGTCAAAGGGGAAGGAACTAGAAAAACAGACTGGGGAACAACAATAATCTTCTGCCACTCTGACTGTCAAGTTTCTGACCCCATTATTCTTAAAATATATTTAACAAGTGGGTCAGGTGGAGTTTATCCACATCCCTGACTGGATCCTAATCAACCTTGAGTTCAAATCTAAAGCCCAAATGACTCAGCTTCCACTGAGTGCGCCAGCACTGTCTCATTTTCTGCCCTTCCTCATCGACGTGGAGGGGAATCAAAGCGAGCTGGAAAGTCCGGAAAGAATGGGATTTAATGCAGAAGTTAGTCTTACTGTGGAATGGAAATTGAAAAAATAATAGCTGTGGCCTAAGTGGTGTTTAATGGATCTCATCTGGGCAGGAATGCACAGTGAATGGATAGATTATTGCAAATGGTGAGAGATTTAAGGTAAATGCTGAGAATTAACTTGTAGTGGTATGCCCTAAAATATAACATAGGTTAATTTCCTGTCTATCGCAAATAACTGTCAAACTAATCATATAGCACCTTCAAAATAAGTAGAGATTCCCATCCAATCTTTTCCGTTCTCTTTGAATTGAAGCTTCTGGTCACTTTATCCCCGTCTTCCTCTCTCACGATCTCCTCTTTGTTTTGGCAGTGAAGGGAGCATTCAGCTGGATTGTTTGGGTGGGATCCAGGACAAGATTACAGTATGTGCCACAGATGACTCCTACCAGAAGGCCAGGGAAAATATGGCCCAGGTCGAGGAGGAGACTCGCAGTAGGAGTGCTATCGTCATCAAGCCTGGGGGAAGATATGTAGGTGAGGAAACATGGGACAGGCTCATGCAGGCCACCAAATATGCACCGGTCCATTTTCTCAGTCATGGACCTGAAAAGACCAGTATTTAATAACTCAGCTTTTGGTTGATGGTATTTGGGGGAGGTATTTTAATTTAAACACCATAAAGATGATGGGAGTTAACTGGCATCAAGAGACTGGAAGAATTTCTGTACTCTGCAAACAGCCAAATGGCCCATGTGTTTGTGTAGCTTTTCTCTGTTGGTGAATGGGTTCACATCGCACCAGACAGGTTGTTTGGGTCTGGGGCTGAATGGCAGAGGGCCAGCACACTGCCAGCATGCCTCATCTGTAACCAGGACTTTATTGAATTTGATGGTGGTTGCTTCCTCAATGGTTAGCTAATGCGCCACATGCATTGCACACTGATCCTCTTTCTCTCTAAACCCATATACTGTATGTGATTTAAACACACAGAGGCAGAAATGTCCCTGGGCATAACTCCTCAACTTTCTGACTTCTTGATTTGGTCTCTGACCAGCACAATAAACCACATCGTGCTACAAACGCAGTAGAAAACCACAGCAGTCCTGCCTCAGTGCCTGCAAAAAAAGAAATCCAGTGCAAGCCTATTCACTGTTCAGCAGTGAGTCAAAAATTGTCTAGTCCGTGTGTGCTATGGAGCCAAACAGTGTTTCGGACTCAGTAGCAGGCAACACAAGATTCAGCTTGAATCACCTGAAAAAGGTCTCGGTGGGAGACAGTGATAATAGCTGACGTTTGTAATGAAAGATGAGTTTGGTTGGATGGTGGCAGCAGTAAAGATCAGTACATGATACATCTTTTGTGAGTCATCAGCAAGCTCCCTCAGCCATTATAAGTCGCTGAGATAAAAAGATGTTGACAGACATAAATATATTTCTGGCTGAGATTATATATTTTTTGTTCTTAAGAAAACAAACAAGTATTGGCTGCCAGCCAACAAGTCACTTGAGTGCTTTTCTACCGGCACTGGTTTCACTGCTAGATTGTAGTACTAAATTCCTCCTGTGATTTTAAATTGTCAGTCATAGTAAACTGTACTAACTATCTTTTCTTTAGAATGACCACCCTAAAAACTATTTGGTAAGATAAATAAAATTGTCAATTATCAAATAGAAATATTAGGGGAAAAATGTGTTCTGTGTTAAAAGAAAATACTGTGATCACACTGACAAGACTATTCCTTATCCAACTTCTCTGATGTCAACTTACTAATGCCTGTAACTTCTCCACACCTCAGGTAAGAAGGTTCAGATCCGGAAACCGGCGCCTGGCCTCTCAGACGTCGCCCCGTTGCGGAGGACATCTCGGCCTGTCATCATCTCTAGCAGTACGCTAAAGAAGGGCACAGCTCAGCACAGGCCGCTCCGGGAGCGCCTCACACACCTGCTGGCCCTCAAGCCTTACAAGAAGCCTGAGCTGATCCTGAGGTTGCAGAAAGATGGCCTCTTGCCATTAGACAAGGACTCCCTGGATAGCCACCTGCAACAGGTCACACACACACTTATTGCCCTCCGTTGCCTCTCACCAACTGCAGAGGCAAGTAGACTTACCCATGCCTCTTTCTCATTTCCTAGGTGGCGAACTTGAATGGGAAAGACAACACCTTCACATTGAAGGACTTTTTGTATAAGGAGATTCAGAAGGACTGGCCAGGCTACACAGAAGGAGACCAGCAGCTTCTTAAGAGAATCCTGTTTAAGTACGTCAGAGATGTGGATGACTCTCACTTTAATCATCATCACATCACACTATTCTGATGAGGATTCTCATCAGCTATAAATCAGTCATGCTTATATCAGTCTAGTCTACTGTCCTATAAATGGTCAGTTCTTTGTTTTGTTTTTTTGCGATGTTTGTGACCGCACATACCAGCAGCCCGAGGTCCCTTAGCTTCTGAGAAACAATAGCCAATATTGTAGCATTGAAAAGATTTTTTTGTGTGTGCGACTTTGGTACATCAGATATACTTACATTATATTTGCTTTAGCTTGGTAGACTATTGTCAAGTTTGACAGATTTGTGACACTGCAAAGCACCTTGTTTTGTTGTTGTGTTGACACTGTGGCGAGGGTGAGGCCACAGGGAGATGGCTCTGGTATGTGAGCATCGTAGAGCTGCCAAGCTTTGTAGAGAAATGGCCTTCTAAAGGACTGACAACTGTGTGCAAAATATTTCCTTTTTAATATCTTGGTACATAACCAATGGAGATTGTGGTGTATGAGATATGATAAGGAAATATAAGGCTGCCTTGGATTGAATTGTGTGCACTTGAAATTATGTAATACATGAGGTATGGTTGTGTAAACCCCACCCGTGCTATTTGTTACACTGGCAGGTGTGTTTCTGTGCGTCCACAGGACGTTTTCTGTGTGCTCCACTGAATTTCGTCTTAAGTGTTGTATTTGTTGACAGCATGAGCTGCTGGCCCTCTTCCCAGTGGAAAAATCTGGTTTCTGAGGATCTGGGACACTAAGGAAAAGCAAGCTCCCAGCTAGCTATATATAGACCAGGCAGCAATGCTCCAGTGCTCAGTTTGTGTTTATGTAGTGGACTCAAGAATAGCTCCTATTCTCCATGATCAACTTAGTTTTACCTGTGGGTAAACTCTTAAGGCAGCTAAAGTGTTTGCTTTGTGTTGAGACTGCTACTGACATAGTATTATGGTATGTTTCGTGTTGTATTGGGTTTTTGAAAGGTGTTTTTATTTTTGGTATTTTATTCTCATCTACATATATAGATAACTAAAATTCCTTACAATTTAAAAAAAAATAAATAAATAAATAAATGAAAGAAAAAAAAAAGATAGATAGATAGATAGATAGATAGATAGATATAGTTATATATATATATATATATATAGATATATAGTTAAAAAAGTTTCCCAAAGTTGGCATTTATTTATAAGTATGTACTAGGATTTAATTTATTTCTGGCCACTCTGTGTAATTTCTGTGTATACATGCTTGTATTTTGTATGCATATTCACACATACTTGCTCCCTAACCGTGTGTCTCACTTTTAACTATACTTTGAGCTCTGTTTGTGAGTTTATCAGCTAACTAATAGCCTCCCACCTAATATCACCTCACCCTCGCCAGCTCCTCCAGAGTTTTGAGCTAATGCAGTCAGTCACGCAGGAGTAGCATAGCAACACGACTGGAACGCACATGATGCAACAGTGTTCCAGCACATGCTGATTCGTGTGTGATGTGGCGCCCGTCCAAGGTTCAGCCATATCGTTTCGGCCTGCTGTCTCAATCGTAGCTCATGCTTGTCCGTTATCTGACTGTCCCCACCACACACACACACACACACACACACACACACACACACACACACACACACACACACACACACACACACACACACACACACACACACACACACACACTTACACTTTGATTGAACTAGGGTGGGGAATTGACTAGACTTGGTGTACCCAGCTGCCCCCTTCTGATAATGTCATCAGCTGTGACAGCAGCATCTCTACATCTGCAAAGTGCTTTTTAACATGTCCTGTTTGTGGCAGTGGCTTCTTTGTTTGTGCGGTAAACCTTTAAACCAGAGCTAGAACTGTCTGATCAAGCAAGCATACTGAAATTCCGCTTTAATGATTAATTCTTCACTGTGTGTAAATCTAATGTTTTAAAACAAGACTGGATCAACGGAATGGTTGTCATGCTGAGAATTAACCATGGCTTGGCAGAGTTGGTTAAGCACTATTTATCTTGGTTGGATAGCTGTTATTTGGCACCAATCTTTTGTTTTGACACTTCTGCTGTTTGACATATTATTCTGGTACATAATGAGGTCAGAGTTTAGTGCATCATAATCAATCTGAGGCTCTGTTCACACGTGGCACTAAGATGGTTCTTGGCTCATAATACAGGTGTAAAGACCGCAGAGTGACTCAAGCCTCTCGTGGAAGTGGTCAGGGTCAGGGTAGTCGAGTGGTATGAAAACAAGTAGTGCAGTACGTCCCTGATCCCATCGGATGACCAAGTAGTCAACTTTGTACTGTGCATATTGTCTGGTAAACCTCCCAAACAACATCCATGCCCAAAGTGGGCTCTGTCAATGTAGAGTGTCCTGCCACTTTCTCACTCGTCTTGAACTAGCTGCCAAAATTGTTAAATGTCTGTGAGATGACTTGTATTCTACTGTAGAGAAGAAAATACAGCAGAATTGGATTATTAAACTGGTATGAAACTGGTAAACAAAGTTCTTTTTTTTCTGTCCATTTTTGAACATGAAGTGTGTGGTTATGATAAAGTGCTGCTTTGTCAAGTAGGCCCTTATTTGCTCTGTTGTCATGGCTACCCTCTCAGCTTCACAAAGCAATTGTTGTAACTTGTTTTTAAATGTCCTTATAAATCTGTAGAGTTAGCTTGTCACTGAGGAAATGGCAGGCAGCTATGTAGTTTGTACTTTTGCTCGAGTATTTTCAACCTCAAAGGGCACAAATCGCCATGATGGCTTTAGCTTTTGATGTGTTAGTCAAACCAGTAAGCAACACTTTGCACTGGATGAACAGTCAGATATACTGTAGTTGAAGACTCTGACGTTGCTACATTAGTGCAGATGGAAATGCTGTGTACTTCAACAGGTAGTTGGACAGATAAAGTAGTGTTCCTACAGCGCTGGTATGCAGTTTACAGTTTTGATTCTGCAGAAATTACATCACGTTTTTTTTTGTGTGTGTGTGCATTTGTTCATACATGCATGTGTTCACTTTTAGAAAACAGAGCCAGGCCCAGAACAGCTCTGCCCCTCCACTGGAGAGCCCGCCCAAAGAGCTGGCCAGCAGCTCGCCATCTCAGGTGAGCTTCCTGTTTGCTCTTCTACCTTTCTCTCACTTCCACACACTTCCTTTATCCCTAAGTTCCCACTCTGCTCTTAATTGTGTAATGTTAACGACTTTCAAGTACTTTTTGTTCTTTTAAAAAAAAAAAAAAAAAAAAGGATCTTACGATTTCAACAGCGTTTATTTCACAATTTTATTAGTAATTTCTAGACTGTTACTGAGCTCTCAAACTGCTTGATGTTAATTCAGTTGAGTCAAGTGGTAGGGGAACTTTCCACCTTTTCTACCCACAGCCTACTAACTGGGTTGTCCCTGCAGTCTGCTGGTTTCTGCTATTTGCCATGGAGGGTTTTTCTAAATCGTCTGGCTCCCTCCAAACTAATTTCTGTTTCCTCTCTTGTCTTTTCAGTGAATTTCACTTGCAGTTCATGTTTTCTTAACTGGTTCCAGTTGAACAGAATTACTTACCAATGGTTGTTTTGAGCTCTTCAAGAACCTTTAAAAAATATACATTGTTTGCATGAGTACTAAAGCTTTGTTATGAAACCAAATGGCCCCCATGGTACATTTTATTTTAGTGGAACTCATTGCATAATTCCATTTTTCATATTTCTTGTCCTGCCGCTCTGTTTTTAGGTCAGCCCAGACTCCCGAGATTACCCATTGTTTGCACTTCCATTAGGTAGAGGAAGGAGGAGCTGCTCTGTTTATATTAATAGCTCCTTCCTCTAAGATTCTTCTCACCTCAGACACCTCTATGTATGGCCCTTCCTTTCCGCTACCTCCCTCAGTAAACACAGTACACAAACACAAGCAAACAGTACCCCAGGCTCTCTAGATTCATTGGTATAAAAAGAGAGCACCACAGCAGGTTTAAGCTGTGTGTAAATCTCAGATAGGTGAGGGATGGATTAGGGAGAGCTGCAAGGCAAACAGGGCGAGACCATGTCCACACAAAAACCGATAAATGCAAAAATAACTAGCTTTTTCAAAAAGTTTTCCGTTTACACTGGAATACAGAAATAAAATCTAAAATCTCCATCTTCATCTTTTGTTAGGGGAAAACATAACATTGTGCATTATAGCCATCACCTGAAGTGGGACTGTGGCTCTCAGTCCCACTTTGTTCTGCAGCCTCATGCTCTCCGTGATCACAGAAATTTGGCCTCGTTTTTCCCTGTCCGCACTATATTACAGCGTTGTTGTTTTTTTCACTCTGCAGTGTTGTCATATAGCAGTTTTTGGGTGTAAAAAAAGTGTAGGAAGATGACCCACAAAGTGTGGAGATAGTCTCGAGACCTTTCAGACCCAAACGGAACTCCTCACTGGTTCTGCTGTTGTTACAGAACCCCAAAGTATCCTGTTGGGATAGCCAACACACAGTGATTGGGTCAGCCACTCCCAAAGACATTAGTGTGGGCTTGGTCAAACAGGGCCTGTAATTCTAGTCTGTAATTTAATCCCTGGCAAAAAAAAAAAAGACAACAGTCATCGTGTTCTCAGTGCTGCTCTTTCTTATTTTTCAGTGTTGCTTTCTCCATCTATCTGCTGGTACTAGATCCTCTTCTCTGTTCACTCCCTTGTCATCCACTCTTCAAACCATTTTTGTTTGCTCAGACCATGATTGCATTTTTTTCTTACTCTCTCTGAGGTGAATTGAATTCATATTGAACCCCATTTCAGGTTCTGCTACTAAAATTGCTATTTTCTTTGCCAGAAACGGCCCCCTGCGGACTTCATCGACCCTCTTGCCAACAAAAAGCCCAGGATATCGCATCTCGCCAGCAAAGCTGCAACAGCTCCAGTTAATGGCAAGCTCAGCTCCTCCAACGGGAGAGGGGAGGCAGGTGGAGTGCAGGCAGGTGAAGCACAGGCAGGAGTGGCGGTTTCTATGTCAGACGGCGGCTTGACGTCCAGCTCCCAGCAGCTCCCCGTGCTGGACATCCCTCGTCCTTTCGAAGCACTGTCAGATGTCAGCAATGACTCCAGCAACAACGGGAGAGATTGTGACTCTCAGGAAACCGCAGTGTCCGAGAGGCTCAGCCAACCTCCTTCGTTGTTCACGGGCTCAACAATGCTCACCGCGCCCAGCATCGGCACATCATCTCCAGGACACACAGGCGCCGATGGCCCTCGGGACAAGAGCCCTTCATCCTTCAACAACAAGTCCAGGAAGAAGTCCAAAAAGCATAAAGACAAGGAGAAGAGCAAAGACAAGGAGAGGGTGAGAGAAAGGGCGCAGGAGAAGGAGAGGAAGAGTCGTGGGGAGCGTGTGCCTGAGCCTAACCGAGCCTGTGGGATGAGCCCAGGAAACCTCACAAGCAACAGTATTCCACACAAAAGCACAGGTGAGAGGAACAAAAACACACACATCATTCCTACCATTCTTCTGCACAAAATGTCTTATTTACTACATTCAGTTTCACAGATCTTGCATCACATAAGAGATTTCTGAATAAAAGTAGTACTTTATATGTGGATGGACACCAGTTAGTCATCACTATGAGTAGGTGATGTGTCATGTAGCCAGTACGTGACTCGCCAATTGAACAGAGACACCTGCTGTTTAGCTTTATGCCTTCAATAACCTTAAATAAACGCCTGTGAGTCCAACTGGCAGATAGTATCTTCAGAGGATTAATGATGGAAACAGTAACTAATTATAAATAATGATCATTTTGTGGTGTTGCCTTTCCAGTTGTTTTTTTTTTCCCCTCTCTTTCAGGCAGAGACGCAGCAAAGATAACTTATTCAGATGAATTCCCTTTTCTAACTGCGTGACTCTGTTTTCAGATCTAAATGGAATGTGCAACAGTACCAGTATTTCTACGTCATCACCTGAGGTGGCAGACTATTTATTGTGAGTATTTAAAGTGCCCATATTATGAAAAAATCACCTTTTCTGGGATTTGGGGTGTTATTTTGTGTCTCTGGTGCTTCCACACGCATACAAACTTGGAAAAAAAAACCATCCATGCTGTTTTGAGTGAGATACGGGTTTCTGAATGTGTCCTGCCTTCAGTCTCCGGTTGAGCTGTTCAAAATCTGCACAGCTTTCTACGTAACTAGCCGAGACGAGGGGCCTAGGGGGCTAACCGTTAGCATGCTAGTGCTAGCATGCTAGTGCTAGCATGCTAGCGCTAGCATGCTAGCTCGTTCTCAATGGCAAAACACTGCTACAACACATACAAATTCACTCTAATCAGGGTGGGAAATTAGCACCTGCCACCAGCCAATGGCGGGTACTTTTTCAAAGAATGCTGTTGCTAAGAAACAATGCACAATGCTTATAGGAGTCGCGTTACGTTACTGCTAATGAATGCCCAACATTTCCGGATTTTGCTGTTTCATAATAAAAACATTCAAATACCAAAATAACGGAGGACTTTTATTGTGAAGAACTTATAGGAAATGAAACCGTTCACAGCCGGGGCTTTGACCATGCATATTTCCGTCAACTCCAGACTTTTGTCAAGTAGTTTTCAGCGCTAGTCCGTGACACCATGTAGCTGAGCTGAGGTACAGACGAAACGAAGGTTATCGGTTAAAAACATGTGGCGACATATCCCCGGTGTTAAGAGGCCCGCCGGAGTCCACATTAGCTACGAATGTACAAACTGTTGAGGGCGAAGTAAAGAAAAAGAGAAGGTAGCCTACTTTTCGAACAAGTGGCGCATTGACAAAACGTACAGCGAAAGACCATGCAAAACATTTTGGACCGTCCTGCCAACCTGTATTAAACATCAATGTACGCTGTAACGATTTTTCAGTCGCTGAAAGCTGCTGCTGTTTTAATCCTGTCGGTTCTCTGCTGCTCAGTTCCCCACACACACACCCACACCCACACCCACACCCACCCACACCCACACCCACACCCACACTGGATGCAGGAAAAAAACTGAGATGAGACGTACACGATGACCTAAATTGAGGACAGCTACGGTCGTTATTGTAAGTGCAATGATAAGTTAAAGTCCAATAAGTAATTTATCAAACCGTATGAATGTGTGTCCCAGGCCAGGTTAAGGAATTAACTAACAATGTAAAGATCAACAAGCCACTGACAGAAATGTTCAAATTTGATTCATTCAATAAATTATAATTTTGTGTCTTAAACCCACCAGCCATTTTCATATTATACCAACATTTGCAGCATCCTGAGCCTTTTTGATAAGGTTACTAGGAAAACTCAGCCCAGGGTAATTTTATTCTCCCCAAAATAAGTTTCCTTTTTATTTTTAAAGCACTTTACAAAAAAGCAGCTTTCACTGTCTCTCGCAACTTCATTGCAACAAAAATACAAAAGACATCGCAACTTTTATCATGGTCTTGCAGGCTTTTTTCACATCACTTTTTATTTGCCTATATTAATAAAATATGTATTAATAATAAAAAATAATGTATTGAAGCAATTCAAAATATGCTAGTGCACTTTCTTTTATAAATTTGAATTCCGGAAAAAGTGGCTGGTAAAAAATATAAGTGGCTGGTAAAATTAGGCATCCACCAGCCACAGCGGCTGTTAAAAGTTAATTTCCCACCCTGACCCTAATCTACAAAATAAATTGTATAGAACTACTTACATGTCCCTGTTCTGCAGGTATTCCACACAAAGTTGGAAGTGCGCCCTCGTTTAGAAGAAGTCTCCCGGCTAATCCTGCCTTGCACAGGCCGAAGTTGCAGAAACAGCTAGCTAGCTCATGTAGTCCTTACCTAGCTACTGCGCATGTGCAACAGACAACAAAGATGTTACAGCAGTGAGAGGTCTCACTCTGTAGCTAAAACAGAGACCTGAACACAGGGTGAAAAGAGGAGCTGCAGCAATGTGCAGTACTACAAAAATATGGTGTCTTTTGAAAATGTAACCATGTAAACCTATTCTGATACAATCTCAAATTACAATTATGAACCTGAAAATGAGCATAATATGGCCACTTTAACGCCGTTGTGTCGAACGGTTTTAGACTTTTAAAACCCCTGGGATAAATTAATTTCATTGGTTTGTGTCGGTACCTCTCATTGAGTCTCCCTGTAATAAGCATTGCTCCTCTCACTTGAGTGCCGGTGTTGATTTTCTATATACAGTATACTTTGTGACTTTCTCCCGAATTCTCTTTTCAGTAACTTTCCCTTATTTCCATCCTAGGAAGTACACGGTGATCAGCTCTCCGGAGCAACGTCAGAGGTATAAAAACGATTTCAACGCAGAGTACAGTGAGTACCGGGGTCTGCATGCTCGGATAGAGGGCATCACCCGGCAGTTCACTGTGCTTGACAATGAGCTCAAACAGCTCCATCAAGGCACAGACAAGTACAAGGTACATTTCCTAAAGCGCACACACACAAATCTGCTATTTTTGTTAGAAAATATTCTTAATAACTAAGAAGATGCCCAGTTTTATTCCTATCCCTTATCCTTTTTTGTGTGTGTGTGTTCTCTCCACAGACAATCCACAATCAGATACTTCAAGAGTATCATAAAATAAAAAAGGTAAGTTTAAGTCCTGCTATATCAGATATTGATGGCTTAAAGTATGTTAGTAGATTATCAGATTGTGACTCTCTTTCATATCCCTTGCAGACTAATCCAAACTATAGCCAAGAGAAGAACCGCTGTGAATATCTACACAACAAACTGGCATATATAAAGAGACTTATTGCCGAGTACGATCAACAGCAACTTTAAAAGTAGTTAGTAGACATTGTTTCCCTGTTGTCTCTGGAAACCAAGCAGATAAAGGAAAACTCTGGATTCCGCCTGTGCTAAAAAAAAAAATAAAAAAATATGTTCTCATGGAAGACGCCATGAAAGGAGTATTCCACTCATTGGGGCCAAAGGCTCTAATGAGGACTAAGCAGGACACTCAATCTTTTTCCTTATTTTTTTTCTTATTTTTTATTTTTATTTTTATTTTTTTTTTTCATTTATTTTTTGGAAGATGGGGTTGTGCCTAGAGTGGCCAGGCCCGTCTGTGTAGTTACAATGCATTAAGAAATATAGGTTCTGTGTGGCTTTGTTTTTCTCAACAGCCCACCCTGCTTATAGTGCACAGAGGTCTGAAAGAGTCAAACATGGGAACTTTCCTACTTTCTTGGGGACACTGAGATGGAAACTGCAGATTGTATGCCAAATGCAACTCATATGTTTTTGAGTAAAGAAATGATGCATCAGTTTTCCCCACGTGCTGAATCGAATGGTTATGACGTTGGAAGTTATTTCTCCGTTTTTCTTTATTTATTTTTGACACTTAAATTGGAGGAATGAGTCTGTTTTACACTCCTCAATATCAGTACTTAAAAAGCTGTCTCTCTTTTCTGTCCTCACATCTTGAATGTCAGCCAGTATTTTATTCAGAAGCTGCCTTGCCCATCTTATTGTCAGTCTGTTGGCATTAATTATATTTTTCTCCTTTTTAAAGAGGTGCAGATATCACTATTGATTAAATCAAGCGGAGGCATCTAAATGCACACAGTCGGACGCAGGTTTGTGCATATGTTTTGAAAGTTTCCAGTCACTCTTGAGCTGTAGGTTTTTTTTGAACACAGTCCTCACTCAGCCGTGACGAACTGCTGTGCACGTTCATCGGTTACAGCAGTGGTCCTTAGTTATGGTTCATCATAATGTATCAGTCAAAAACTATATTTAGCTCCTTAATTGGTTGTCTCTCCAGTTTAGGTCATGATGGCTTTTGTAGCAATAGAATTATTCAAAGTTATCTGAAGAGTTGATTGCCAGCTCTGCCCTTCATCACGCTTCAGAAGATCCTGTAATTGTAAGGTGATGCAGACGAGGGGGGGGGCTCTGCAGGCTTTTTCTTTTCATCTTTAAAACACGATCAACAGATCTGATATCTCCTAAGTTACCATCGTTGTCCCCTTTTTAATTATGTTAAAATAGTGTTTACAGTGTCTTTAAAAAGACCACATTTTTAGTTTTTGTCTGCTCACTGACCCACGTGATAGTCCATCGAGACGACTGTTAAGATGAAGCCATCCTTGATCATCTCCCAGGCGGAGGCCTCTCGGAGGAGGAAGGCGCTCACCTGCGACCAGTTTTTGCCTTTTCAAATGTGATGTCAGATATTCACGGAGGTTGACCTGAGATCTATATCCCGGATCAGCTCTCCACTCGTGAGAAGCGTCAAGACGCATCCGAAGACGAATTAGAACTGCTGTATCGGAACTTAACCTGATGAACAAAGCGAGTTGAGTTTAGTCAGCGAATGCGTTTCTTATATCGATCTTTTTATGTGAATATGAAAAATCAGCACTTTTTCTCCTGATCTTGCTGTTACTGGGGGTGAGGGTTTGTCCAAATGACTCTTTGTCCATCAGAGTGCATGCTTTATGAATGTGTTACAATGGACAGTCTTTGTATCTTTACTTGAAGGAAAAAAAAAAAAAAAACTGCCCAAGGATATCGAAAGCCAAGCAAAGGCCTAGTCCAACCGAATTTAGTATCTTATCAATTCGACGTGGCTCTGACCAGCATGTATACCAAAGTGCTTACCAAGTGGGATGAAACTTAAACGCTCTACCAAATGTTGGCAAAGGAATATGTCGCAGTATTCTCTTACTTCCTGTTATAATTTCATTCGTCATAATTTATCACCGAGGAAACTTATTTAGTGTTTTCTTGGGAGAAGTCAGAGGAGGCTCCTTTGCTCCAGATGGGATTTGCATGACTGGGCTTAAGTTTTTAAATGTAATGCCAGGTTTCAGATTATATCACTCTCCTAATGCAAACACTACATTAAGGCCAATGCTCCCACCTCATCACACCGATCCTGCTGGGTCTAGGCTGAGGCTGGATTCGGGACTTGATGTCTGCAGGGACGTAAAGTGTAATGGTGATTGTCATGTTACCAGAATCCGCATCGCCCAGTACTGCAACCTTTTTAACAAGAAGACACTTTTCAACTCTCTTACTGTATCTTGTTTTCGCGAAACATTCTGACATGATTACTGTATTACACCTCTATTACGGTCAAACTCCATTGTGAATGAGTTCATCAGTGAACACATTTTGCTTCGGCGGAGAGCAAACTGTTTGAAAGTATCGATATGCCAGCACAGGAGTGCCGTTGTTATGAGTTGATTGTGCCAAAATGACCTGTTGTATAGGTTTTTCTTTTCTTTTCTCTGAGTATATACATGCTGCTGTATAAGCAAGGAGGAATTTTGGCGATAAAACCCAAAGCACGCTTTTTGAAAACCATAAGGGACTGGGACTGAAATTGATCTTTGTTTCAATAAAATTCTTTAAAATCCTTATTTGTGAAATTCTGAAACCGTTGTTGCTGTCCATTATTGTAATGCAGTTTAATTAGTTGGTGCATATAAGACTGAGATTTTGGTTTATTTTGAGCACAAATCTTACATTGTTTTGGAGTATGTGTGTGTGTGTGTATGTGTGTATGTATGTAGCTTCAGATTCTCTTTTATAGTAGTTTTATGGTATGCAATATCCAGGCTTGATGTCTCAGTGTGCGTTCCTTTGTCATCATGTCATATCTTGACATTCTGTCTTTGACATAGTCTAAAGATGTAACTTTGTCCATAGGAAAGCACACTGAGACATCAAGTCTGGATACTGCATACCATAAAACTACTATAAATGAGAAGCTGAAGCTGCTATTCTTTATCTGTTTAATGGACTAACATTTGTTTACAATTACTGAGGCCTGTAGTTAAGAGGGTGTCCTGTAGATGGCAGCAGTTTCACACTTTGTTTCTAAAGCCTCCACACAGTGCTGGCACACCTTGTTTTTGTTAAAAAAATTTTTTTAAAAAAGCTACAAATTCAATAGAAACATTTGGATCCCTCTGCTCACGCCAGTTTGCATTGTTTCTCATTGGAGGTAAAGTGTTACATACGGTTAGTGACACCCTCTGGAATCAGTTTGGCAAGGGGATGATGGAAAAGGGGTTAGTTAAACCCCTCCTTTAGTATTCAGGGTGTTTGTGCAGTCTGTAGGATTGTGTATGTGTTGCCTGTGACTAATGATCATCCTCTTATAACCCGTGACTGTATGTTGTTTACTGCCAAGTCTGTGCCTTGCACTGAAATGTGGATCCAAAATAATGACCCTGGCATGGCAGCGTGAGCAGAAGATGCTCCAGTTTAGGCAACAGAGAGGACAGGGCTCGCTGTAATCTGACACACTGTGAAAGATCCCAGAAAACTACATGGCGACTGTGCTCCACTTGGCCCGGGCTGAGCTGCGCCTGAGCCCCGCTATGCTGCCACTGGCTCCCATCCCAAAGTTTGCCTCAGCACTGCTCAGGGAGCTGGAGGGGGGCCCGGTCAGAGAGTTCACTGTGGCAAGCTGCCATCTCTCCCTCTCCTCAACAACATACAACAGCGTATATACATGTTTACACACATCGCAGAGAGAGACAGAGAGGTCTCCTCCCCCCTCTGTGTTTCCAAGGTTTTACTTGTCAGACAGGGTTTAGTTTGTCTGGGATTTCTGCGATGAAATGCAGAGAGGGGTCTACTTCTATTTAGATTATCTGCTAACAGAGCCGGTCAGGGCTTAAATGGGAAAATGTAGGCCACGGTTGAAATAAAGGCCAGTCAATTATTCGAGGTAATTGGAATGAGGGCATTTCATAATAGATTGAAGTAAAATGGTTATTTGTTTTCTATGTAACCTACACATCTCTACATCCAAAGACCGAAAAAGCTAATACTAGCCTTATACATGTAAGTTGATGTGCTGAGAGAAAAACATCTCTGACCCCTGGCACCTGATTTGTGGGCAGCTTGGCAACCTGTGACGTGCACATAATATAAATCAAACTGTGGTAGCTAATACAGTATGGTAGAGTGTGTTGCCTGTGTGTAGATAGAGCAGTGCAACAATAGGTCTCAGTTGTTTTTGGTACCGTCTGGCTGTAGCATTCTGAGTTTAATTAATTGTGTGCTCTCGGTGCAGAGAATTGAACACACAACAGTAGTCGTGCAGACTTGTGTCCACAGACCTGTGTGGAGGTGAGCATTGAAAGCGTGGAGCAATAACCAGGTCTGCTGATTTACAGCCACAGAGCTGCAGTCACTTCACTGAGAGACAATGATTTTTGTTAGGTTTATTTAGTTTTTTTTTTTTAGGTTCCAGGAAGGAAAATTCTGCTCAATCTCAGTTTCCCCAATCTTAGCTTTCTTTATCTTATAACAACTGTCCAGCTTTTGCAGTCTTCCCACAAACTTGGCGTAACTTAATATAATGCTCTTTGACGTTTTAAGTTTATCATCTCAATTACCTTGTTCCTTCTGCAGTGTCTTTGTTACTCGGAGCCCGTTGTCTTGTCCTCTGTGTGGGACAGTGGGTGATGCTTCAATGACAGTGGGTGCTTCAGCTTCATTTGAATGTTAGGACCTTCAATGTCACTGTTAAAAGGAAGAGGATTGCTTCCCCTCACCGATGACCTTGTTGCAGACACCTCATCCTCGTCTGATTATAAATCACCAATCAGAAACACACAAAGGTCTAGATGGAGACCAAAAAAAATACATTTTAAGGATATCAATTTCTTCAAGTTTATTGCATCTATGGGACTTGGGCATACTTGGTAATGAGCTATATCGTAGCAAGTCGGGTGTGTTGGTCGTACAGTTTAATAAAATGAGTATGAATTTTATATACATCACCGGTCTAAAGTTTAGAATGGCCTGCCACAAAATCTTGATTGTTACATTCAGATGCCTGAGAGGACAACTCTGTATGATTGGGTCTTTCATACTTTTTAGGTTAAAGTCTTTACAAGTAGATGTTAAGGTTGTTGTTTTGTACATGCACAATAATTGTACAATAGTTAAACCAGACTGAAAAGTGAAAGATCCAAAGATACCTCTGAGCAACAGTTGAATAAGAATAGAAGAAATCAGCAGTCATTGGTAAAAGAAACTGGAAGCTTAGCATCAAAATGTGTGCAGATTTAAATAGGAACCGGTCCGTGTCACGTGCACAATAATGCAGCACATATAACAGCTGGAATTAACAGGCATGTTGCAAAGCTATTCCTAAAACTTCGAAATAGAAATGGATGGTTAGTCTTGGGTTAGCACTATTGGAATTGGATCAGGGGATATCAGATGAACATAGTATGGACTGACAAATCAATGTTTCAACCTGTTCAATCTGACCACTGAGTAGACTGCATGGGGCCCAAGCGGGTTCCCAAAACATTTAGAGCCCAATTGCACCGAGGTGGATTAATAATGATCAAGGGTCACTTACCCTTTTTTGGACTGGAAAACAAATTCAAAGTCTAAAAGGTATTTGGTTGTGCTTCCAACAGTATTCTATACTGCTATGCAACACTGTAGGGACATTGACTAAATTAAAGATTGAATCATTTATTTCTTCTTCTTTTGGGTTCAAAACTATTTTAAGTGTAAATAATACATTTGCTGTCTGAATTATGTTTTAACTCTGTTAAAATAGCCATTATTGAAGGAAAGAATAAAAACTGTATAACAGGTGATTCCAAACTTTTGAACAGTAACAGACTGACGCACTGAATCAGCCAACTTGTCTGTGAATGAGCTGAGGAATATGAGCTGAATATGACATAACAGGGCCTTTTTAAGCACATTTATTTGTTCATTTATTTACTTGTGTGCATAGAGTATATGAAGTATATGAACAGAAGACACTGAAGTGTGGGTATGACCCAACTGGAAATCAGGAAATGATTACTGACGATTTGATTTGATGGTTCAAGTTTTGGTCATTGGCAGCAGTACTTTGCAGTACCATGGAGCGAAATGGCCAGAATGTAAACTCTCTTGATAATGCTTTGCTCAATCTGAAAACCACCATCAACAAGTCATTATACTGTACTTGGTGAAAGGTTTGTCAGGCAAACAACATCATATCCATGGTTTAATGCTACATAAACCTGTTCCTTGATTTACTACCCTACAAGTTGTTATTTTTAACATATATCCTAGTTCAGCCCACATGATGGAACATTTCTATATTTTTTTGTTTTATGTAAAGACTTTTGCCTTTTTAAACCCAGTTGTTAAAATGTATGGGACAAAACTGTACGACTTTTAGTATATACTCAGTTGTCCTCATTTAGGACTTTAATCAGTCCCGGTCAAACATTGATCCAGATTCAGCATCATGCTATTCATTATCTCTCTCTCTCTCTCTCTCTCTCTCTCTCTCTCTCTCTCTCTCTCTCTCTCTCTCTCTCTCTCTCTCTCTCTCTCTCTCTCTCTCTCTCTCTGTGTGTGTGTTTTATTCTATTCTTATTATGTGTTTGTTTTTCGGTCGACTACTACTTCATCATTCTTTCAGCTACAAACAGTGCTCAAATGTCAAAAGGTTCAGCTCTTTAAGGAGCTTTCTACTTCTCATACTTGCTTTTTCAGCCTTTTTTTAAATAATGGAAGTCAATGGGAGACATTTTTAAATCCTCTTCAAACCTACTCCACTTTCAAGTTCTACTACTTTAGCATACTTTCAGCTACAGACTTAATTTAACCTTTTAATGAGTGACAACACTTTTAACTATTAACTGTAAGAACTATTACACTTTAGCTTTTGAAAATCTTTAAGGTTTTTTGAATTATCACAGTTTTATGCTTTTTTCTTTGATCTCGTCTTACATTCATCAATCATTTTCTTTATAAGAAATGTTCGTTATCAATGTATTTAGTCTTTTAGCTTTTCCAATGCAATGCTGTTTAGCCTCCTTCTTTTCATGCAATACATTTCAGCTCTCAGCTCTTCAGGGCAATGCATCTTATGGCCCATAGTGTTTTGCACTGCGTTTCATCTGTCTGATGTTAATAGAAATAATCCTTTTTTCAACATTTAAAGGCAATTCATTTCAACTTCCAGCTTTGGCGGTATTTCAGTTTACCTTCCAGCTTTTCTAGCAATGCATTTCAGCTCTCAGCTTCTTTGGGTAATGCAGTTCAGCTCCTAGGTCTGTCAGCTACCAGATTTTTTTCAGCAATGCAGTGCAATGCATTTCAGATTTTGACATTTTCAGCAATGCTTTGCAGTTAATTTAAGCTGTCATGCATTTTCTAGTTTATGTTGAAATGCTTCAATCTGAAAGTATAACTTTCTGTCTTCCTCTGAAAGCAAATGATAACAAAACAATTAAACAATCTATATAACAACTATTTTAAAGACTTTTATTAAAGTCCTAATTACTATCTGAAAACAGCACTAGGAGTAAACTCTCACTGGGGTAAGGGAGTAACTCCACACAGCCTGAATGCCTGTGCTATGAGCCTCTGCAGCCCATATAGCTGACATTTTTACTTCTTCAACACTAATAAGCATGTGCATTTCATATAGACGTGCCAGTTCTAGGACCGAGGTGTTGTGCTTACTGTCACACAGTGCTGTCTGCTACATGAACAAAGGTCTGCAATACGAGAGGTTCTTTGCAATATACTGCTTTTAGCCAGAGACTTCTAATTTTGACAATATTATAATATTAAGAACAATATTATATAGGCTATAATGTATAATTAAATTGTCATTGTCTAAAAATGTGTATGTTATGTCCTGATTATGTGCTGAAAACTTGGCTATATTAAAGTGGAAGTCAGCACTGGGTGCAGTCTGTCTTATGATGAACACTGTGAGCTTAATAATATTCAATAGCCTACGTTTTCAAAAGTTTATGCTGGTCCGCCTAGATCTATATTTTTTAAAGGCTGGTATTGGTCTAAGTAATTGTTTTTATTAGGGGAAAAAATATTTTATCATGGCTTTTAATTAGAATTTATAAATATATATTGTTATAGTCCAGCTCACATAATTACTTCTGTTTTAATGTGGAAAAAGTCATGATGTTGACTATGCTCTCACGCGCCGTAGGACGGGTGCTAGCTCGTGCTCGTGCGTGTTGCTGGCCCACGCGCTGAGATCACGGTCCCCTCGGTGACGTCTGTGTCCCCTGCTACCAGTGGCCCCCTGCCATATTTATTCATGCCGGGCAAGATGGCGGCGATACGGACGATGTGTTATTGCCAGTGGACATAAACAGGCATTTTATTCAAAATACAAAACCTAGTCAGATACATTTACACACTTAACCGCATTCTGTGGTTATTTACCGCGGAACAAGCGTCGACTTATTTTTCATTTTACGCGTTTCAACGTTTTTTTCTTACAAAATGTTCACGTTGTAGCTCGCTCGCTAACCGACCAGCTGGCTAACAGAGAGCTAAGTTAGCTAGCTATCTACCGCAGCCAAGCCGCCGTGAAGTGGAGAATGGGAGAAAAGCTTGAGCTAAAGCTCAAATCGCCGGTTGGAGCAGAACCTGCTGGTTATCCGTGGCCATTGCCAGTATACGTAAGTATTAAACCCTAAATCTCACCGGTTAGCTACATATTTAGATTGTGTCTCTGTTTTTGTCTTTGTTAGCTAGCTTTTTGCTAACATTGGCTAGCTAAAGGAGCCATTGCACGCTCGTAAGGGGGGGTCAAGTCAAGTCAAACTGGTCGGGTTGGTGACAGACAGTAACAGCCAACTACAATGACTGATCAGATATTTAGCTTATTTTAACGTGTGCTACCATAAGGTATTCCCCAGACAATACGAACATACAGACTGATACATTTGAGCAGAGGAACGTTAACGTTACTAGGTAACAAGTACAACCAAGCCAGTAATAAGGTGTTTTGAAATTAGAGCTACTTAAGAGACAACCCTTCACATCCAGCATTGTGTCAGTCTCACCCTTAGTTTTTGTTGGGCAAAAACTAAGGGGTTATGATCTGTCTTTTTCTCTGCTCAGATCTACCATTTGATACCAGATAATAATCACACAAGACACATAGCGATGTAGAGATTGTGTACAAGATGTGTGTGCTTGTGTGAACTCTGAGGTCTGTGTTTCTCGATGCTACAGGCATGTGGATGGCCGTATTACATTCCTCGAGTGCTTAGTGTTTTTTTTTTTTTTTTTTTTTTTTAATCTAATGGCATCCCTATGATTGAGACCAGCTGGTTGTGCTTGGTAGTTTGTGCTCCATACATTCATATGATCCCCGATCTGTCAGTTCTCAAGTCAGCACTAGTCATGATTACCTAGAAAGAGACCTTTTTTCTCAGTTTTTAGTATTCCCATGTAGCATGCTGTCAACACGTCAGTGGCTGGTTGCAGTTGACTCATTGAAGACAAACGGAAAGGGAAGCGGTTGCAAGTTCTGTGGTCTTTTCAGTGGTGTTTAGTTAACTTTAAATTGTGTTTCTCATTTATGGTAATTGTGGGGAGACAGTCAGCGCTGACTGAAAAAAGCTGAATTTCTCAGAATGTCAGAGTGGGGTGTTTCTGTGCATCTCCTCCACCCACACTGTACCTTGTGTAGCAGTTGGGTTATTTCAGTTCCAGCATTTAGTTTGTTTGTAGTTGATCACAATATGAACTGAATGCATTTCAAGTCACTGAGTCAGAGTTACTTTGCTTAGCCGCTCCTCTCTGCTTTGGCTGACAGAGTTGACTCTCCATTTACACCAGGCTACAATCTGATAACACTTACAGTTCCTCCCTCTCAAATTTATTGCCTCACCCATTTCCTTGTGTTGTGGTCTGTAAGGATAAACACAAGAGCAAGCATGTCAGGAATTTATACTGTTGAAAAATATACCGTTGACCTGCATGATAGCTATTTATACTCTGACTAGCTGTCGTGCATTGAATTAGAGACAGCTGATAGCTGATAGTCCTGCATGTGGAGTCCTGCAATATGGAGCCTATTCATGCGGTGCTCTCCTCCTGTTTTCAAAGGGGAAAGACTTCCTCTCTCGTCTTCCTTCCTGTCATGTCCATATGGTCAACTCTACAGGGAGGAGGATAGAAGGGACTGCTCTTTTTCAGCAATGCTATATTAATAGAATTCAAAAACACGTCAGCTCAAGTGTTTTTTCATTCACATTTACACTGCTTGCTGGTAGCAACAGATCCCACTCCATGTAGATTCATTCTATACTCCCACAGAGCATTAGGATTGCTTATCTCACCCGCAGAGCATGGACACAGTGCAGTTTGTGTTGTGATACACACAACATGGCTGTTATACAGGCTGTTGCAATATAAGGCGTGCTTTTACTCTAATCCGCCCCCTAGAATGAAGCCCATAAAAATACTCTTTCTTTTGCTCTGTGTTTCTCCCTGTCTCTCTCCCCATCTCTCACTAAATTCCCACATCTGCACATCTGTAAATGCTTCCATATGAAGAGCACCTCTGGTGTGGTGCAGCTCTTTGTCCATCTGGTTCTGGGTGTGGGCACTTACCAGGCTTACATAGCCTTTAAACGACGTACTGCTGAACGTCTTTGGTTTGGTTCTTCTCACCTGTAAACCCATTATTTACAAGGGTGCAATTACATGTCAAGACATTTCCTCTGGATAGCAGTACGTTCAGATACTGTACACACATTTTCTTTTCACAAAATACACACTGATTAAAAGACAGAAAGCTAGCACCAGTATCTTGTTTTATATACTGATGCTGTGTTAGTTTGCGAGAACTAGTTGTATTTAATGGTAAGTAAGAGTAGTAAAAGGGTGTGAGTGGTACGCCTGCCTTAGTCATTTCATCTCGTAGGCTGCTGTGGTACACGTAGTGGAGCAGCGTGTAGCGTAAAACCCCTACGCCCATGATGCTCGGAGAGATTGACTGAAGAGGTGGTGTAGAGAGGAGGAGTCGTACATGCGTCGGTATACCCACAGTGGGGAGAGAGGAGGGTCTCCTCTTCTTTTTGTCTGACTCACATTCAGACAGTGTTTATTTTTAGCAGCAGCCCTGTGCTGGTGTTGCTGTGTGCCGTCTTTGTGTGAGCAGATGACCTCCTCCCTTCAGCATCTCATTCGCTCGCTCACACGGCCTCTTTTATATAGTCACACACCTTTTACACTTTCCATATTTAGTGGAACACAGTGTGTTAAATCTGCTGAAGATGTGTAGATCATGCTGCTTTTTAGCTGAAGCTGAAATGCTGTGCTGCCGACAGAAATAGTAGTAGATTTCCTGTGTTACCATGGATATTTAAGTGTGCGCATGCATGTTTGAGCTTTGGCGGAAGTAGTGGCGGGCAGTATTGAGCGGGAAGCCGGGAGCTCCAGTCTGTGAGCTGTTAGCTGCGGTTGCTGTGCCAGGCCTCAAACAGCTGACAAATACCAGGCTTTCCCTCTTCTCTCTTCCCCTGTCACTTTCCCCCGTTTCTAGCTCTACTCACTTTCACTTTCTTTATTTTATTTCTCGTTTCTCCTCCTCTCTTACTTTCCCCTCTTTTCTTTTCCTCCACCACAGGCTCTTCTTGGCAATGTGCTGGAGCAGTAGACAGAAAGTGGGTCAGTGGGTCAGCTCAGGCAACAGGCTCAGGCTGGCTGTGCTCTGGGTGTAATTTGAGTCCTATTACGTACTCCCACAGAGCTGCCCAGCACACTCCAGCTAAGATTACTAACTATATATTCCCTGCATGGGATCAATATAATTATTATACTTATCTCATTTCATTAAGCTTTGTTCTAGACAAGTGCCATTTAGGCCTGTCGCGATATGCAATAAATCAATTAATCGCATGATAAATAAAAATTAGCTCGATAATTTTTCCAGGCCGCGATAATTTCCATTTTCATGCTTGTTTGTTTTCCTCGTCTCTCTCTCTCTCTCTACCAAAGAGACTGGATGACCACACCGGTGCATCGGTGACCCCTCTCGGTTCCTTAGCGTAACAAGGAGTGAACCCTCGTGTCAGTCACTTGTCAGCAGCATGGTCTCTGTGTGGGGAGGCGGGACTCCTGGCGTAGCCTACCACAGAGTGCAGCAAAAGAGCCGCGTGAGGAGTATAGCCAGAGAAAACGCTAGTTGAGAGTTGGAGGAATTGCAAAGGAAAAAAAAAAAGATGGAATTGGTTTCAAAGCCAAACGCGACTGCTGCAGTGTGGGAGCCCTTCAGATTCAAAACCGAATGACCGCGGTGAACCACTTAACCTGAGCGAGTCGTATGTCGCATTTGTTGTAAAACGGTAGCGACTAAACGCGGCAACACAACAAACATATGCACCTAGAACACAATCATCCGGTGCAGTTTTCCCAGCTGAAAAAAAAAAAAAACTACAACAGATGGGCCGTCTCCGTCTTCCCGTACACAATCACTGGGGCATTTAGTGCAAAATGGTGTGCACTCACAGACAGTGTAGTTTGCTCAGTATCGTCGAAAAGCCGGCATTTCGAGCGAATGCTGCAAACATTTGACAGCCAGTACGAATTACCTGGGAGAGCATATGTGTCACAAACGGCAATTCCACAACTGTACAACAGCGTGAAATACGACATACTAAAGGAGATCAAAGACATCCAATTTTACTCTGCCACCATGGATATGTGGTCAAGTTCAAACATGACCCCCTATATGAGCTTCACTTTACACTACATAACTGCTGACTGGACCCTGCACTCCCAAATGTTTAGACTCATGTCTAGACTCATTTCAGTTATTGTTTTTGTTTGTGTTTGTTTTTTATTCAAGTGCATTTTTTGTTAACAGAGACTGAGAGTCCATTTTATTTATAGTTAGTTTTGTTCATTTATTTTGGATATTTCAAATGTCTTCCAGTTCCACTGTTAAATAGTCTTTAGAAATAAAAGTTTATCGATCTTTGAAAAGGTGTACCTGCATTATTATGCCATTATCATTATAATAGATGAAAATGGTCTCAGAACGACAACATTATTGTTTATCGGAATCATTTCTGGGACAATTTATCGTCCAGCAAAATTTGTTATGGTGACAGGCCTAGTGCCATTTTGAACCAGATTAACCTAAATCTAAGACATGGTTTGGAATAGTCTGATTAAGCTGAATCTTGAATGAACTAAACCAATTTCTTGAAGGTTACTCCTGAGAGTTACCAGCTCCAAATAAAATAAAACTTGAAATTAAAACTACGAGGAGGCAGGTTTAGACAGCTCTTTGCTTTCCACAGAAGTTTCCCTTCTATCTTTTCCGTGCCGTTCAGTCTCCCTCTGCAAAAGTTCTTCTTCTGAATACTCTGGCTCATAAAGGTATCCTCTTGTCTCCACAGTGAACGGCATTTTGTCCTAATCACTGATTTTTATTTTCTTGAAAGTCTGACCCAAACAGCTGATCTGCGGTATAATATAGTGCGTGGGACAGTTACGCTTCTGTGTAGGAATATGAAAGTGCTACGGTTGAGAAAATGTGTTGCCAAAAGGAAAGGGCTCTCTGATGGCAACGTAAAGCGGTAAAAATATGAAAACTATAGCCTACACTTAAACTGATATCGATTTTTTTTTTTAGGGGTGGGAATCGATTGGCACCTCACGATTCGATTCCGATTCAGAGGCCAACGATTTGGTTCTAAACCGATTATTGATGCATCTCAATGCAACAATTTTTTAATGTACATTTCCATGCGTGATTTTTAAAAATATACATATAAATCTGAGTTTGCTACTCAGAGTTTGCTAATCACTTCCTAGACAAAGCAGCTAGACAAAGCTTAGATTTTGACATATACCGTATTTGTCACACACAAGTTTTAATAAAATGTTTTGTCTACTGAGGTTTTTGTTTGGTAGTCGTTCCATGCTTAAGCCTTAAACATGCTCGTGAAAGTCCCCTTCTCTCCCAGTAATCTTCCATGTCAGAGGCTCAGTCATGTTTAAAGGTGGAGAATTGAACATGAGGTGGTCAGATGTAATGTCAGATGAACAGCCTATATGTGTTTTGCCTAATTATTTTATGTATGTCTTATTAGATCATGTGTGTATATATACAAAATTTAATTTTCTTTCTCCTTTTGTCCATTTTTGTGTGTTTTTTTTTTTTTTTTGTCTGCACTCGTCCCTAAACTCTAAGTTGTCGTCCATTATCCCATCCTCTTTCAGTCACTCTGTTTTCTGATTTGTACTAGTCTGGAGACAGTAACTTTAAAATTAAAATCCACACATTTTAAAATCGATTATTAACTTATCAGAATCGATAAGCGAATTGTTCTAGGGAGAATCGCGATGCATCTAAGAAACAATTATTTTTCCCACCCGTAGATTTTTTTGTAGGTAGCTTAAATACGTTTTGCTGCTGCCTCCGACCATAGGAGTATATTGGATTGTTCTGTGTTGGTACTCACGCTTTTGTCCCGATTCGATTCTGTCATGATATGTGGGTGCCGATTCGAGTTGTATTGCGGTTTTCATTTATTGCGATTCTAGCAGCATTGCGATCTGATAGTATTGAGTATTGCGATTTTCTGTTCCTCCTTTAACAAAAACAAGTTAATATACAACATATCATGAGACATTTCTAAAAAAATGTTTTATAAAAAGATTGCCTATCACCAGTCAGTCAGTCTGACATTTATTTCATTTGTAAAGAAGTACATAACATGGATTTTGTGCATTTTCTGCTTTCGGTCTGTTTTGCTGAAGAAAAAAAAAGGATATGATGTAGTCGCTGTCGGCGGTACCGTATGAACAGAAAATATGTAGGTGAATCATTGGTAAAAAAAATTAAAATAAATATTGATTCTGGGAAAAAGAATACATTTTAAAAGTTGTCGCAAAATAAAATCACGATACATACGTGACATTTTTTCCCACCCCTAGTACTCATGTTTGTTTCTTCTAACTGGGAACATGCCAACCACCGCCTACTGTAGACTCATACAACCCCACTTCAAAAAATCTCAACTATCCCTTTAAGAGTCTGCTTTATTCAGTGTATAGTATGTGTTGTAAACATTGAGTATTGTGCTACCTGGTTTATAGAATTTTCTTTATTTTAAGGGAAGATATACAGACTCTTTGGGGTTTTCTACCCTCTGTTACAAGTTTATTAGTTACACTTAGCTTAAACCAATGCAGTGTAATAAAACAGTCCTGCAATAAACACTACTGTCATGTAGGCTATAATGTTCAGTTCAGTTTTTGAGAGGTGTTGATTAAACTTTATGGTCATTTTGGAAGCTGCAGTTTGTGTTACTGTTGAATTTAAAGGGTCATGCTGAGAGGTGTTTTAATATTTTGTTCCCCTCTGTTTTCAGGATAAACACCATGATGCTGCTCATGAAATCATCGAGACCATTCGGTAAGTGACCTTTCCATCGTCTGAACTCCCACATTCACACAGACAGTAAAGACCTTTTTACAGGTCGCCGCAGCCGACCTGTCGCTTGCCAATGTGACGTCAAAATGACATAGATCTCGCTGGCGCGCCAGGATTTTAAGTGCACGACCAGAGTTTGAGGGTAACCGGATGCCAGGACTCTGAGTGACTGCAAGTCTCTCTTGTAAACTTACTGGGTTAAGATGAGTTCTTTTATGGTGAATGAAAGGCTTGATCCGACCAAGTAGCTCATCGAATCAATTCGAAGCATTGATGTCAATGCTGCTGCCAGTTCTGGCATTGTTTACCTTTTCTTCTTCTTCTAGTCCGTAGAAATAGCAAAGACGGTAGCCTTTCCTCATTAGCGACACCTCTGTTCAAGAGAAGACTGCAACTAGAGTCGTGCCCACCACGCGCGAGTATAAACAGTTGCGGCGCTCCCATGACGTCACATTTGCACGCGACAGGTCGGCTGCGGCGAGTATACCGGACGCCTAAGTGTCGGGTGTATGATCTAGTAACCATTGTATGTGTGCTTCCTCTAGGTGGGTGTGTGAGGAGATCCCAGACCTCAAACTGGCCATGGAAAACTACGTACTCATTGACTATGACACCAAGAGGTGAGCCTAGGGTCGTGTCAAAATCTGTTTTTGTCTGCTGTTTTATGAGGTCTAACAGCCTGCTTGTATGTCTAAATACAAGTCTTTGTTTTCCTATTTGTCTGAGGTTGGTGTTCTCTAAAATCTAAAAGTGTCAGTAATAGTGAATATATTTATGTCACCATTAACACAAATATTTAAGTGGAGTATTTTCAGGGTTGCATTAAGATGAAAATTGTTCTTGTGAAGTCAACCGAAAAATAGGTGTTGGACTGGGAAGTTGGATTTCATCTTGTACAAAATGATGGTATTCATTTTGTGTCTTGTTATTCTCACAGCTTCGAGAGTATGCAGAGACTTTGTGACAAGTACAACAGGGCCATCGACAGCATTCACCAGCTGGTGAGTCCGATGTGTGACGGGTATTTAGTGCTCTGTAGCTGAAGTGAATGTGGAAACATTAGTCACTCAAAGTGAACAACACTGTATCTGTGTACTGCGAGTCTATTACAGTGTTCCCTTCAATCAGTGCCACACATGACCTAACACTGTCTAACAAGAATAATGTGAAATACAATTAGTGATTTTTGCTTCAAGTTATTGACCAGATGTTTCATAAGCGCTGTTGCTATCTAGTCCACATTTGTGTCCAGTATTCTCTTATTTATGGATTTGTCCTTCTCTTCGAAAGGCCAGCACCCCTGGATAATATCTGCACATGTGTAGAAGAAAGCCATTATGCCTCGTTTTGAGTGTTTTTTGTAGTATGTGAATAAATATCTAATCCTGTTTTATAGTGGAAAGGGACTACACAGCCCATGAAGCTCAACAAGCGTCCTTCAAACGGGCTGCTGAGACACATCCTACAGCAGGTGTACAACCACTCAGTTACCGACCCGGAGAAGCTGAACAACTATGAGCCTTTCTCCCCTGAGGTGTACGGAGAGACCTCTTTCGACCTGGTGGCTCAGATCATCGACGAGATGGAAATGATGGAAGATGACACCTTTGTTGACCTCGGCAGTGGTTAGTCTGCTGTTATTTTGGGACGTCACTTAGTAGTGTATCCCAACAAATACATTGTTAATAGGTTGATAGTTTATTAATGGTGTAGTGGGGACGGTTTTTGATAAACAAATAATAATATTGAAAGGTGGCTATATTGACCACGCCCACAGGAAGTGCACCGGGCTTTGAAGCCAATTTGACATAGTGGCCAAACAGTGGAATTACAACTTTCTTGTGTCCTTCTCGCGCTAAACTGGAAGTAGCCGGCTCGGCCGCCGGAGGTCTCTAGTGCGACTGCTCTATAGGCCCCATAGTGCGGAAGCAGCGCCGATCATCCGGGTAATTTCATAATGGGGAAATTGAACTTTTTTTGGTTTTGTGCGCCACTTAGTAACTCTCATAGGGGTTTCGCCTCGTACGCTGTATCCAGGTCTTATTATGCATCCATGATATTGACAGCCTAAGTGTCTTTGTTTGTTTAGTGTAAGACGTGAACCTATTGTTTTCTTATTTGCAGGAGTTGGTCAGGTAGTGCTGCAAGTTGCAGCAGCAACCAACTGTAAACACTACTACGGTGTAGAGAAAGCAGACATTCCAGCTACATATGCAGAGGTAACCACATAAATATCTTGCAAGACCAGAGGGGTATTCCAGAAAGAGAACGAGACAACACCGCTGTGTCAAAGATCACCGCTTCCACAGTCATTGTAGTGAAACGATGCAGTGTTGGCGCAGTACAAATCACCTCTGGCAAATAAACAGAGGAGTCTGAAGTTTTTCCGCTGTGTGGTGTCATTGTGTCCAATCAGTCTTCAAAGTGGATTTCCCGGTTCACATTTTATCTTCTCATCATTACCCTGTAGGAACACACCCAAACCAGCATTGTTGTTTGGATATTAATATTGACATTCTCTCTCTCAGAGCATGGATAAAGAGTTTAAAAAGTGGATGAAATGGTACGGGAAGAAACATGGGGAGTACACAGTAAGTGACTATCGTAAAGCACACACACAACATTTCTATATTGTTCTGATCCAAGGGTTTTCAGGATTTTTACCCATACTCTGCATTGATTCTTTCAGCTGGAGAGAGGTGACTTTCTGTCTGAAGAATGGAAGGAAAGAATCGCAAACACAAGGTGTTATACCAAACCGGGTCACCGCATTAGTCTGAAAGACGCAGTTTCCGTTTTCCAATAAGACCATTTATAAGCTGAATTTATACACTGAGGGACTAGAAAATAGAAACCGCTATACATTGTAATGCAACGGTTCAGTCCTGTAATAAAAGCTACCATTATGAAACACACTTTCAAATGAGCAAGTATAACTCTAGTTATCCAGATAAAGAGCATCATATGCACACTCTAGGGCTGCACAATGAATCAAATATTAATCACAATCGCAGTTTTGGCTTCCCACAATTAAACATGATCGAACGATGAGCGTATTGGTGTTTTAAATGCGTGCTTCGCTCATTGAAAACTCCACTGCATATCAAATCAAGTGCTTCCTAAACTAACACACAGCCACCATGGGGCGATTGAGGTGTTTTGGCTTCTCTGTTGTGGCGCTAGCATGCCACTGTGCCCGTACTATGACGAGGCAGCCTGCAAAATAATTTTGCAGCTGCAGTCCAGAGAAGAGGAGTAATACGCAACAGAGAGCACACGGGCAAAACGAAAATCAAATGTCCTAGAGCTAGTCCCTTTTGGGTACAGTTTTATTTATATGTATATGTTGCTTCTTGGGGATGAACTGTGAATAAGAACAGTAAGTCTTATTTTGATGCAAAGATTTGTACATTAGCAGGAATGTAGCCAAACATGGAAGCGAAAGCAGTGCTCTGTTTATTTATTTATGAAAGGGCAATAAAAATATTTGTCCCTAACATCAATGAATAACCGTGATAAATAATCATGATCTCAATATTGATCAAAATAATCAATATTATCATTTTGGCCATAATCATGCAGTTCTACAGGACTCCTAAATGAAAGGTTTAGAAGAAAGTTAGCAGTCCTATAATAAATGTATCTGCAGAACTTTGCCAAAAAATGTCACTCTTTTTTTTACTGCCAACTTTGTCTAAATTATTTTTTCTTTGTCTGTCTTGCAGTATTATTTTTGTGAATAACTTTGCCTTTGGTCCAGAGGTAGATCACCAGCTGAAGGAGCGCTTTGCTAACATGAAGGAAGGTTAGTATTTTTTTTTAGCTAAGCACAACATTGTCACTTCTTGTGGCTTATACCGAAGTGTTCCTCAAAAGAGCCTCAGTATATTAACTTTAACGTAAACATGGATGGGTTTTTCAAGGGAAAATCTTGCCAATGTACTTCTGACAATGCATTCTGTCAACCATAAGAGCAATCAATACAAACTGGGTTGATTTGGCTTTTCCTAGGCAATACAATGAGATAGAAATATGGGATCCTCATTCCACTGGTCCTTTTATCTCCGCAGTGAGCTATGTCATTTGTCATTTAAAACGACTTGTATGGCAGAGCAGATGCTTGATGAGCCACAAAAAAGTCAGACATTTTATGAGCCCTCAGGAGTAAACTGATCAAGGTTTTAAGCAGCAAAGGCCTGTACTACGAAGCAAGATTTGGCATTAACGAGGTAACTTCAGGTTCAACCCAGGGTTTTCTGTACCACGACGGTGGATCACTTGTTACTAGGGGTGGGGGAAAAAATCGATACAGCATAGTATTGCAATATTTTCCGTGGCAATACTGTATCGATACACAGACGCAAAGTATCGATCTATTATTATATGTGTGTTGGTCAGTTTGTCTGCTTGACAATCCCATTTTGCAGCAATACAATTGAAGTGAGATGAACAAACAGAAATTTATCTTTTTAGATAAAACAGATGTTGACAAAGTTTCCTTTTGGGGACATAATTTGAAATTGGGAAAAATTTGAAGTTGGAAAAAAGGTAATAAATTGCAATATATTGCAGAATATTGCAATATGTTTAAAATCGCAATAATATCGTATCGCGACATAAGTATCATGATGGTATCGTGAAGCCTCTGGTGATTCCCACCCCTACTTGTTATCGTGTTCAATCGCCGTGTAACTTATGCTGAACACCTAACCTGGTCGGGAGCAGGTTAAGTTGGAGATTAGAGATCAACTGGTGTAAAAGCACCGCCTACTGACCAATCAATACTCGATTGATAATGGCGTCACTGTTCTTAGAAGATCAGGCGGAGCTTGGTGCGCAGAGAGGGAGAGAGAGAGGGAGAGAGGGATGCGCTCATAAAAGTTAAAACATTTAGAGACCGACAACCCCGTTAACATTCCCTGATGGGTATTTTTATGAAATATATAGATTTTAATGGGAGGGATATAGGCTATCGGCATCTTGAGCCGTGTGTTGCCAATGTGCACATCGGTTCGAATTATGTTTTTATATATTTTATTTGCTCTCATGATCGCTTCCACTGCCAGGGTTGCAACTGAAATAATAGGCTAAAGCAACGGCAGTTTATGGAACGCACAAGTGTAATTATGCTCAGATCTAGTGCCTGACTGATGGGGAAGATATTGATAAGCGTTGTGATTTACGCATTTACAGCGTTGGCTATTTTTTGCCAGCTTTCCTCCTGTTTTAGGAAGCAGCGACTGTATTGCATTTTGCCTGCAAAACTGTGTCTGTGTTCTTCATATTTATGTAGAATTATAATTTGCTTTTCTTATATAAAATATGCGGCTCTGGTAGATGTTTGCGATTGGTCGTGCTGTGCAAACACCGCCTCTTTTATGCGAACGCACGCGCCGCTGGATTGGGAAACCCTGGGTTGATTGTTGTTAACCACCGTCGTGACACAGGTTATGCGGGACCGCGGTTGTTAGGGTTAGTGAAGCCAGGTAACTGAAATAAATCCAGGGCATGTTGATCTTGATTCGTAGTACAGGCCTCTGGTGCTAATAACCTTTTCTTATTTGTGTACAAAACATCAAGGCCGTCTGTTGGTAGCAATGGGAGTGATGCTGTGGCTCACTGGAACAAATATGTATTCAGCTCTTCTCATTGGTGATTAAAATAACAATGGCTGATGGCTTCCATGAGCCACCGTGTTAACTCTTGGCACTCGACCTTTGACTTCACACCCCACTTTGCTACTTAAAATGATAATATGATGAATGTGTCTATGGATTCCTGGCTCTAATTGGGTGAAGCGATTATGTTTCATATTCTGTGTTTGCTTTATGTAGTGAGCCATTGCAGCTACTGTGTCCACTGCAAAAAAAAATGTATTTATTGATTTTGTTTTGTTTGTTGTTTTTTATTTCCCCAGGTGGAAAAATTGTGTCCTCCAAACCTTTTGCACCTTTAAATTTTAGAATAAACAGTCGAAACCTAAGTGGTAGGTACCACAATCAGTGGAAAATCCAATTTCAATGTCTCATGCTTCCTTTGATGTGTATTCAAAATGCAGTGTCATGTTTTTTTTCTCTGTCCTGCAGATATTGGCACAATAATGCGTGTGGTGGAGCTTTCTCCACTGAGGGGCTCCGTGTCCTGGACGGGAAAGCCAGTGTCCTACTACCTGCACACCATAGACCGCACCATAGTAAGCACTGAAGCTCTTGGAGGAGAACCCAATGTGCAGAGACTAGAATGTCTATAAGAGAAGACCTTGACAAATAAAACACTAAATGACTGCTGAAACAAACAAATACATTAGACACAAAGACTAACCTAAACATGAGATAGGCTGCCATAATAACAGCTGGTATTGTCTCAATGAGTAGTCAGTCCCATGACTAAGCAATCTGAGTAGAGTTAATTATGTACATGTGCCTTTATTGATTTGACTATATTGTTTGTATCTATTTAGAGAATGTCTTTTGATGGTTAAGCAAGGGTAAGTGAGTAAAGGCAAATCAACCTCAAAGAACTGGCAGTGACAAAGGGTGACTGCATTATAATATAATCCAAGAACATCACAGGAAGACAAATATAATAGGGGTGCTCCCTCTTAGTCGATTAGCCGACTAATCGGTCGTTTTGGTCTTAGTCAACTAAGATTTCTTTAGTCGATTAGTCATGTTTTATGCTTTTTTCATGCTGAATGACTTATTTCCAAGAAACGTACGAGCACATCTCTGGTAAACACAAGAATTAAAGTGACTCTTTGCGGAGAAACTCAGGTTTACAGATCTGTCGATTAAATCAACTAATCAATTAGTCGTTACAATTGAATGAGTGTTAGTCGACTAAGAATTTCTTCAATCAAGCACAGCCCTAAACTATAAAGAACCAGTCTACAATTGATGAACTGGTCTCAGTGTGCAAAAATGAACCATGAAGTCTTGTTCATTGTTTGCTTTAAAAAGAGTTACAAATGTATTTTAAGCTGTAATTAGAGAGATATTATTTAATGGCACAAGAAAGCAAATTGTATGTACATGCTACAGACTATACAGGGATTTATAAAACATCAATTGTATTCACAATGACATTTTTGAAATCAGGTTACAGCCAATGTTAATGTAAACACCATGGTTATTTGAACTTAGGTAGAATGTAAACACTATTATTCTAATATTCTTATTTTCCTTGTCCTGTTCTTCAGCTTGAAAACTATTTTGCTAGTCTCAAAAATCCTAAACTCAGGGTAAGTCATGTTCTTCTTCCTCAATGTATTGGCATGAGTCACTGTACAATCTCTATTTTCTGGATCAAACAATGAAATTGGTTCATCTGATATCAGGAGGAGCAAGAGGCAGCTAGGCGACGTCAGCAGAAGGACACGAAGGACAGTAAAAGCAATAGCACCACGCCCACAAAACCTAAAGAACAAAACAAGGTAGGACATGGACAGATTTACAACACCTTACGTGGGAAGCAATTCCTAGGACCAGTAAGATAGGGACTAAATATGAATCAACTTGTGTGCCATTCTGTCCCTGAAATATTCCTATCTTGGCTTATGCGTATTACAGCAGGACTCCTGTGGTGAGGATGAGCGTCCTAGCTTGGTGACAGTGGTCAAGCCCTCTGCTAAACCCCGAAGAGCCCGACTCTTACCCAAAGCTCGCAAGTTGAACAACAAGAAACGTGGTCGACCCAAGAAAGCTGCCCCGGCTACCGAGAAGAAAAACAAGAAGAATCAGAGCGCATTGGATCTGCTTCATGCCAAGACCCTTTCTGCGGCACCCCCTCAGGGTCAGAGGACACACACCCGCACACGCACACACACACACACACACACATTACAGAAATGATGAATGCCCTCTTTACATCTACACTGTATGGCCTAGAAATCTCAGTTTAACGTGAATATGCATGTTGTGTGTACAGATGCATACCGGCAACCTCAGAGTCCCTTCTACCAGCTTCCACCCAAGGTCCAGCACTATCCCTCTAGTCAGCTGCTTCTGAGCCCGACTCCTCCTGGTCTGCAACAACTGCTAGGTGAGCTGATGAAGACTCTGATTCATTTTTTATGTCATCTTCAAATCAGTTGTCAAGTCGTACATATTATACCAGACTTTGTGCAAATCTGTATGCAAAATATGGTTTACTTTCATTTCATTATAATGGTGGTTTTATTGTTACAGTTGAGCTTCAATATGCACAGATTGTTAAATATTTTTTAAAAAAATAAAGAATCTTCTGTATTTGATCTCTATGAAAAGTTAATGCAACAGCCTACAGTGAGAAGAGCAGAGTTTACAAATGAGAGGTCAGAAGGAGAGACGCATTCATTTGAGTTCCTAAACACTTTGTTAGTCTAAATGTGGTATAACACTGCATGTCAATGTGTTTGGTGTCTGAGCTCCATTTCCCCATCAACCCAACTAATATATTATATCCTGTGTTTTTGCTCCCTCTGTGTCCATGACCTAAATCTTTTTACAGATAACATCAAAGTTCAATACCTCCAATTTATGACCCACATGAAGACTCCTCAGTACCGCTCCAACCTGCAGCAGCTTTTAGAACAGGAGAAGGTAATAAGTAATGCTATTGCAGGGACTATTGATTTGTTACTGCTGCAATTTTCCTTGAACATTTTACTAACATATCATGCCAACACATATTAAGTGGCATCTTTCGTCATATTTCTTTTGCATTTTTGCCCAACCTATTACCTGTATTCTTTGTTTCTGTCTCTAGCAAAAACACAGGGACCTGTCAGGGCAGGCGGAGCAGCTCCACTCTGTTTGTCAGTCTCACAAGGACAAGATCAAAGGTCTCTTTCAGACCAAACTAGATGAGGTGGGGACAGCTGAAACTTTATTTTACACCATTACACAGCTGTATGGACACAGTCAAAATTATTTCCACAAACATCAGTTGTTTTCCATCTTTACTTGGGTCTTTCTCATAAAGTTATTTTATTTTTGAGGTATTTTATCAAATTAAGGATCTATATAAATCTAAAGTACCGCATGTGTACTACGATTATTTCTTAAATACACCCATTTGAAGGACAACCTGAATAGCTTATAACCCTTTAAAGATGAACAGACAGTGACTGGAATGTGAGAGAGGAACAACATACTTTGGGTTTTTTCCTTCTGTTTTGTTTTGTAGTTTGCATTAACTTAACACTAAGCTCCTCTGGTTGAAACTTCAAGTCTGCACCTGAGACACGCATAGCATCCCTGTTGGGTGTTGTCAGACGTGCTATGCTGAAAGCGCTAATTACACCCAACAGTGATGTGAGGTTACAGTGATCAGACAGTGTACTAGGGGTGTAACAGTACACAGAAGTCACGGTTCGGTTCATACTCCGGTTTAAGAGTCACAGTTTGGTCACAGGGAAAAAGGGACATGTTTCTTTTCGTTTAATTGGAACAGACAGTAGAGCGTGTGTCAAAAACAGACAAAATCCTCTTGCTGCGGACTTTTTGCTCTCTGGCAACTTCGGTAATTTATTTTCATTATAACAACAAGGAACATTCAAACACTTCTGTATTACACTGTACGAACACTGAACAAACACTTTCCCAACAGGTAACAATAGGCTATAAAACTGAAAAATCATCTCTTATGCTATGAAATTGAAAATACAAAATAAAACTTGTGTGTTTCAGTTAGTTTCACCTTGGCTATTTTTAAACATTAAAAGCACCTAAACAAGTAGTAATATGTAAGCTGAACAAACACTCAACAAACAGCCGCGCCAACACACCATCCTTGTCTAATACAGAATATATATAGTAGTGACTATAGTAGTGACTGACTCGGCAGGGTAAAAACTTTAACCACCGGAGGTTAGCGAAGCAATGTTTTCACTGATGTTAAATAGTTGTTTAGGCATTATGTGTTTGTAGCTGATGTGTGACACTGTTTGTGTCCGTCTCTGTGTGTGGTGATCAGCTGGGAGTGAAAGCCTTGACTGTGGAGGACCTGCTGCAGGCCCAGACGGAGATATCTGCCCACAATCATCAGCTGAAAGAGCAGACTAAGCAGCTTGAGAGAGACATGGCCTTGCTGAGAGACCACAGCCTGCTACTGGTGAGACCTCAGGGCTTGCTACTATGTTGTAACCTCCACCCTCCACTACAGAATCATCCACAGTCAGGGTTTCCACGGGGTCTTAAAAAGTCTAAAATTTAAAAATCCAAATTTTAGGCCTTAACAAGTCTTACATTTGCTGAAGTATTGTGTTCTAGGTCTTAAATAATTTTAAACCGGTCTTAATTTTCCTACATCCATGTAACGCTACCTCTAATGCTCATTGAAATGCTGCTGCAGCGCTTTAGAATGTTTTATTTTTTTATTCTGTGCTGTCGTAGTTCTTTCTTTCGCTAGTCCAAATACAATTTACAGTATTATGACTACAAATGAGAACAACATGCATCTTATATTGCAGCCAATCAGCTTTCATGTTTTTGCCGCAAGTGTCTTTCGGATTGTACCACAGACACAAAACGGATTTTATTCTTCAGCTATAGGGAAGTGCGAGTTTAGCAATACTTGGCTTGAAAAAAAAATAATTTAGGGCTTGATTAAAGCCAGTTGCCAACAATGTATTTGAAGCCTACTGCTTCTTATGCAAGAAAGCAATTGAACTGGGAACCTTGGGTGTACTGGTGCTGGAGTCTCATGCAGTAAGTGAGGAACATCTAAATGATGTGAAGGTTCTCTAGCAAACGACAGCCATCCGCCAGTTCTGCCAATTATCTGGCGGCTCCAGCCCCGGCCCCAGCACTACCTCCACACTGCCTATGCAAGACCCACGCAGCAGCTCCGCAACTCTGAAATTGGGGATTTGTTTCAGACGATGTTTCCGGACTCTGACATCTGATGTTTTTTTTTTGTTTTTGATCGACGTGATATAAGTCTTGAATTTCAGTTATAATGGTCTTAATGGTCTTACAGCCTTGCACTTTAAGCTGATATGAAATTATATTTCAATTTGCTAGAGCATTCTCCAAGTGAATAAATAACAGCAAGTGTGTGCGTTTGTTGTTTTCCAGCTGAAGTCCCGATGTGAGGAGCTAAAGCTAGATTGGGGCTCTTTGTGTCTGGAGAGTTTGTTGAAGGAGAAGCAGGCACTACGCAGACAAATCTCTGAGAAACAGAGACACTGCTTGGAGCTGCAGGTACACAGTCCGCCTCCTCCATTTTATATATATATATATATATATATATATATATTTTCCTTGATACTTGCTGTGTTCTCCTGTGGCCTCTTCTTCCATCCTTTCTCCCACTTTTGTCCGTCCCACTGGCTCTTCAGAGAAACATTCAAAGGAATTAGCCTTGTCCCTTAAACTGAATAAAATGTAGCTTTCAGGAAGAGTTGATGAATTGCTGTCACAAACATTTTCCTACACATATCATCATTGTTGTAGGATGCCTGTTTTCTTGTGTAATGGCTCCCTCTGGTGTCTGTTTGTAGATCAGCATTGTGGAGCTGGAGAAAAGCCAAAGGCAGCAGGAGCTGCTTCACCTTAAATCCTACAGCCCCTGTGATGGCTCCCCATACAGAAAGAGCCTAGAATCTCGCTCTTCCACAGACATGGACTCCTCTAAGCTTGGCCTGTCCTCGGCCCCAGCCCTCAACGGCGTCAGCCCAGAGCTGTCTATCAATGGCACAAGCTCACCTTGTTTTGACCGGGCCAACACCAAGGGGGAGCTTCTTTCTCGCTACCTGCCCATCTCTCCAGACCATGAGATTTTACCCGCCATCGCTGATGTCCGGCAAAGGCAGCAAAGTTCCTCCTACGCTCTTCCTGATTACACACGCTTCTCCCCCGCAAAGATTGCCTTGCGGAGACACCTTAACCAGGACCCCACGGCCTCTGCTCACTTCAGAGGTCCAGGGCTGACCGCACACAGGTTGGTTGGCACTAAAAGCTCCCAAATTTTCAATAATAAACTTTTTGTTTTCAAGGTCTTCAAGTTCAAACAGACAGCTAACTAGTTTAAGCTACATTTTCCTTTGTTTTAAGGGAATTGGGTGGTGTGAACTCTCCACTTGGAGCCAAAATGAACTGCCCCTCACCCAATGCAGCTGATGCCCAGAATAAAGGTTTTGAAAGGGTAAATGTTTATATTTTCTTGCTGTCTGTACACATGCACTGGCCACTCTGTCTGTACGTTTTCTACCTTCCTTGCAGCTCTCTCACTGTTAAGTAATTGTCCCTTTGTTTATATAGGGTGGTAAGGAGAGGAGCCCATCTGTTCAGGGTGACAACAGCATTACGAGCCTTCCAATAAGTATCCCTCTGAGCACTGTCCACCCAAGTAAACTACCAGTCAGCATCCCTCTGGCGAGCGTGGTGCTGCCCAGTCGTGCTGAGAGACTGGTGAGTTTGTTCAGTGTAGTACTGTAATGTAGGTACTGTCATAAAGTACATTAGTGCCCTGCTCCACATGTAATAAATGAAATGCACACTGAAGAATAAGATTGATGTGTACGCAGTAAGCTAAACAGGTTAAAGTTATGTTGGATCAAATTCTAGTTCTAATTCTTTTAATTTTTTGATATTGTTTCTTTGAATTTTACGTTGTGATATATTGTCTGCATTCATAATTTCAGAGAAGTACTCCGAGTCCTGTGTTTCAGGCAGGTCAGACCAATGGTAAGGATTACCCTTCAACCACTTAATGTATTGTTTACATATTACATTCACTAGTGTTACCATAGAATGAATTGCTTTTTTTATTACTAATAAAGTGCATTTAATAGTTTGTGTTTTATATTTGATATTTGACTGGCTGTTCTTCCTTGCATCCTTAACCATTAACTGTTTGGTCTCTGTTTAGGATATTCATCCAGCTCAGGGCTGATGAATGGAGGTCCCCATCCTGAGGACCATAATGGGGCTTCTTCATCACCTCCTCCACACTCCAACACTACTTTGTCAGGATCATTGGGCAGAGGAGGTCCCATCCAGAGCCCCCCACTCAGCACTGGAGGAGTGCTCCAGTATGCAGATGGACCCCCAAGGATTCTTCCAGAAGATGGACAGGATCGTCAAGGAGGTGAATCTGACACGGAGCCCCAGGACAGTGAACTGCGGAGGAGAATCTTCTTCTCCTCTTGCTCCTCTTCCTCCTCGTCTTCCTCTTCGTCAGGCAGCGCGGCCGGAGGATCACGCCTCCACCATCACACTGGCAACAAGCAGGGATACCACAGTAACCATGGAAACCACCACCACCAGTCCCCCGGCACACAGCACACTCCCACACCCACACATATGTCGTCATCACACGCCTCTCACGGCCTCGTCTCTCAAGAGGGACGTAAGCGGGGGAGAAGGAAACGCAGCTCCACAGTGGCTGTCGCAGCCAGCGGATCCCCAAAGAGGAGGTCATTCCCCGGGCTCTGCTCCAACAACCACTCCTCAGGATCGCCACTCAACATCAACACCATGGTGAGTCACCAAAAGGCATGAAGAGAGAAAATTGACAGGAACCTGATATTATTTTGTTTTTATTATTTTTGCAAACTCTTTTTATTGGTGTTTTTTACAGATTGTACAAAGTTCAGGATTGTGATTGTACAAGTATGTTCAGCATTTTCATATATAAAAACAAATAAAGGGTATGTGTAAATACCTTGGCATAAAGGCTTTGGGAAAACAGCAAAACAGTGGTTGCACACAAAGCACCCAGATTTCTCTGTGGATGAAGGCAATGAGATTGCCATCACATTATTCAAGACCTGATTTTATTGCAAAGTGTCATCTGCATGTCTTTTGTCCCAACAGGTGAACAACATCAACCAGCCTCTGGAGATCTCTGCCATCTCCTCCCCAGAACAATCAAGCCGTAGCCCCGCTGGGCCTGACCTGGACCAGCCTCCCATCTTGAAGAGAGAGCGCCCCCTGGAGCTCAATGGCACAGGCCGTTACTCCTCTGCCCCCAGCTCTGATGACGAGGACTCAGGATACCCTGCGGACAGCTCCAGTTCACGGTAATATAGTCATTATAATATAATAGATTAAGAGGAACAACGATGGACCTGCTCAGCTACCTTTTACGTAAGATGACTTTGCTGGTCTCCAGTACAGCTGCAAGCTATTTTCCCTTTCCTTTCTAGGTTTCTGCTTAGTAGCCTGGTGACCAATTACATTTTCTTTGCTTTCTACTCAATTTTCTTCAAATCAGCCGTTGGTGAAAGAAAAGATGACCTTGATCGTGCCTTTTGATTGCTCTGTTGCAGATATTATGGGGGTCAAACTCATTTTGTTGCCGCTTATGGCTGTTTGTTTTGAATTTAATTCTAGAATTGAAAGAAAAATTGCCACTATATCCCTGGAGAGCAGAGATGGACCTGGTAGACTAGGGGATGGTGAAAGAGGTAAGAAAAGAAAATGTCACTTTAAATAAAGACTTCTGCTACTTAATGCCAACCCGTCTTTCCTTTCTCCTTCCTTAGTCAGGAAGTCTGGCAGCAGCAGTGGTAACAGCACAGGCAGTGAGGCCTCCTCTACATCCTCCTTGTCCTCTACCAGCAAGTGGAAATCCACCTTTTCACCCATTTCTGACCCCAAGCAACCCAACTCTGACCTGAGACAGGGGGGCTCTCCATTTGGCATGGGGGGGTCGAGCCGGGGCACAGACTCAGATTCTGACCACAAACAACAGCATCAGCAGGTGAGGAAAGGAAGTGATGGAGAGTCTTCCAGCTACATGAACCCCAACCCCTTCCTCAGTCAGGAGGCAGGGCCCCGGGGTGGAGGCAGCGGTGGTGCTGGTGCCCAGGGAGGCAGTGGTTCCGACCAACGCCAGGCCCTCCAGAAACAGAAGGCCCCTCGCGACTGGGAACTGAAGACGAGCAGCAGCATGGCCAGTCAGAACCTCTTCATATCTGCTGCTGCCAGCAGTGGTGGAGGCATTTTGAGTGGGAAGGTCGGGGGCAGTCCTGTAGCAGTTTCCTCAACCACAGGATCCTCTGTGGGGCAGTACCTGGGGTCTCAGTTCCCACTTGGAGGGACGTCCGTTTTACAGTCCTTGTTCGGGGCCCAGACAGGCGGATCCACGGTGAGTGGGACTCCAAGGCTCGTCAACGGACACTCTGCCCTGGGAAGCTTCTCCAGTGCTGGGCTGGCAGGGGGAGTGGCTGGAGGTGAGCATCATAATGACAAACTGATTATGTAAAGTTTTAGCCCGGTCAAGAGTGAGGTCGTAGTCTTAGCCTGGGGTTGTCTTGATAGAGAATAGTATAAGTCGGAGGGAATGGGTCTGCTAGTAGAGCCAGGTAAGTGGAGGTCCAATCCTGCTGTCTTTCTGTCTGCCTCACTGACAGTTTGACTGACGGACTGACTCCCTGTGCTCCTCGCTTCCACATGGACTGGCTGCTTGAGTGCTGCTGTTAGAAACACCCTTGGAAAATGTTGCATTTTAACAAAATGAATGCTTAACAAAAATGTTTAAAATAAGAAAATTGTGAACCAATGATTTGTCTTGAAACTTGAGATTGGCCATGAATTAATAACATGGTTTACATAACTATTACTTTACTATACTGTCATTTTCTGTGGGTGTATCTGTTGGAGTTGAATGTCAGAGTCATTTCACTTGTAAGCAAAAGATCAACCCAGAAATCAATTTTGCTACAATAAGAAACGTTTTAGTGCAATCCTAAATTGGCCAACTCATTTGGTGTACTTGCAGTCACAGTGGACTGACTCTGTTTGCTTTCTGTGTGCTTGTCTTAAGACTTGCTTGCCGCTATGCACAACCTGGCTCAGTCCGTGCTTCTCTCTTTGTCCCCCTCCTTCTCGCTCTCTTTGCCACTTTTATCTGCTCTCTCTGCCTCCACTCTCTCGCCCTCCTCCTCCCTCCATTTCTGCTGTATGATTTGCAGGTATATTTCACCACGTGGTTCCCACAGTGTCTTCCCATCAGTTTGGGGTGACGCTGCCCACCTCTGGAGGCCTCAGCTCTCTGCTCAGTCTCTCGTCCTCATCCTCTACCTCCTCCCAAACCCAGCAGCACACCACTCCCCAACCAGCCTCCATGCGCCTGGCCTCCGTGTCCTCACCTCTCCCCCTCTCCCAGGCTCAGCACAGCCGCACTCAGTCAGTCCTGCATAGCCCCTCTCCTCCCACGCTCACCCTGCCCCCTCTTCCACCCCTGCACAGCACCTCCTCCTCAGCACCCACGCACTCTGACGCCCCGCCATCATCCCGATCCGACTCCCTCCACTCCTCCCGTCTGTCCCACTCCTCTCTCCATCACCACAGAGCACAGTCATCCCTCTCTCTCTCCATCTCTGCCTCCTCTGCTTCTGTCTCTGCTGCTGCCACCGCTACCGCTTCCCTCTCCTCTTCCTCTCTGTCCACTTCCTCCTCGTCTCGTCCATTCGCAGTGCACTACACGCCTCGGCTGCCCCCTCCACCACAGGCCAGCAGCTCGGGTGGTGGCGGGAGCATGTGGAGGACTCAGGGCATGCATGGTAACTACACAACCTCCCAGCTCCCTGGCTCCCGACCTAGATAGGGGTTGGGGGGTGTGGGGAAGGGGGGAGGACAGAGAGGGGAAGGGCGAAGGGCAATCAGAAGGTGGAAAGAGGGAGAGAATGAGAGAGAGAGAGAGAGAGAGAGAGAGACTGGTAGGGAGTGAGAGAGACAGGATACCTGTTTTTCATGTGCTCCCAAAACAGCGTTGTTCTGATTAAACAAGGTAAGTCAATTCTCGGGTTTTAGATTTAAAAAAAACATGCTGGGTGACAGGATTTAATACCGTTTGTTATTTTTTTATTGCCGTCTATGTCATCCATAGAATCACTCATCAACATATTTTTCTGTCTTCTTTGATGTTTCAGGTAATTGTTGAAAACTACCTCAAAATTAAATAAACTATGCAAATGTCCAGGTGTGGACCAAGGCACTCTCCTCACTCACTGGTGCTTCAAATCGTCTGCACTACCCAACCGCCTCCAAGACCGGCTTCTGTACTGGGATCTCTGAGACACACACACACACACACACACACACACACACACACACACACACACACACACACACACACACTAACCACCACTATGGTCACCTTGAGCAGAATTCACAGGTACCGGTCATGTTTATGTGTTGGTTTGAAGATTTTACAATATGGAAATCAGTATACTGGCTGCTGCTCAGCACTCAATGAACTGAATTATAAAGATGTCTGGTTTAAATTAAAGGTGCTCAATAGTATGATAATGTGTCTTTTTTGTCTTAGTCACTATTACAGCAACTAGCAAAGTAATCTGTTTTAATGATTTAATGTAACATTTAAGAACAGATTGAAGCACATAGTCCACCTTTATGATCTGAAAGTTGTCATGTGTCACGTTCCCTCCAAAGTTCGCTTATTATGAGTGCATGGTGTTTGCGCACACACACACACACACACACACACACACACACACACACACACACACACACACACACACACACACACACAAGCGCGCAGGCAGGCAGGCCAGTTCATTAAACTCTGCTCAGATGTCATGCAGTGTCGCCTCTCTGCATGCATGCTTTCTTAACTCTGTTTTCTTCTGTGAATATTTGTTGCAACATATTTGAGTATGAATCAAGATGAGGAGCTTAGTATTTTGGTCTAACTTCACACTGGATAGTAAGGTACAGTTACTCTGTAGCAGAAGATGTGCTAGTCCTGGCTGGTTTGTTGACACCCCTTAAACTCTGATGAAAGTAATTATGAATGTGTGGTTCAGTGTTTCTCTTCAAATATAAGATATTTAACATCTGTAAAAGTTTCTTTGTTAACTTCAGAAATGAGCTTTGTTGGTGTTTTGTGACAGTAATGGAGCATATTTAACATTCTTTAAATGAATGAACTGAAAAATATGGAAGAACATCAGTGTATGTTTTAAATTCTGAACACAACAACATGTTCTGATTTCAGCCTAATTTTGAAAATATGGCTAATTAGAAAGATTTCAAGGGGTGCCAATAATGCCGAGTACATTTTAATTTTTCAAAAAGACCCTAGGAAATTTATTTGATGAGATGGTGCTATATCGACATTGTCAGCCACTTTCTGTATTTATTAACATTTTCTTCTTCGGCCAATTTGGTAAATCACACTACTATGTGGGAACGCAGCCGAGATACATTCACAGCAGGAATTTTTAACTCTTCTTAAGCTAAACTTGTTCATATTTATCTCTGCTGTTGGGAAATGCAGGTTTAAGCAAATGTTTAGGACATAAAATGTGGACACGTATGTGGAATTGTACTGCATATAGTTGATACACACACACACACACACACACACACACACACACACACACACCCATGCATGCAAATCTTCACACACTGAGAAAACAATGAACCATAACCACAACAAACTACTGGACTCTTCACACCTTTTTTGTTTGCTTTTTTATTGCGTAATTTGTTTTTTGTAAACAATGTTTGTACTGTGAATGTGATTCATTCTCCGACTGTATAGTTGTGTATAATTTAGATTATTATATTTATGCTGTCAGTCTCTCCATTTGCCTTGGCATTTGTTTTTCTCTATTTTTTTTTTTTTTTACATGAAATGTGCTGATATTGTAGAATGCAATAGTGTGTGTACTTGACTCAGTCTGAAAACAATGGTGCTAAATTTGGACTGTACCTGATCTTATTTATTCTATAGTGAAAACATCAAAAACAAATTGAATACTTGGTGCTGTACACGGACATTTGTAAAGCCTTTTTTCTCTGGCATTTCATTTCTCATATTTAATATGCTATTGTCTGGTTCTTTGAATGCCTCGTGTACAACTGTAGACAACACCTTTCGATAAAACTACTCTGCAACAGCTGGCTCAGAGTCTGAGTAAACAGGTATGAGGACCTCTGGTCGTGTTTCTCACGCCGCAGTTTCAAACATAAGCAGCCTGCTTTGCTCTCAGAGAGAGCTGCTTATCTGTTTGTGAACAAGACACACTGTTTTTGTACATAGGTTTTTGTTTTTCCTTGTATGTCTCCATAAACAGAAAGGTATATAAAATATCTATCTATATACAGTCTATATATATATATATATCTATATATATATATCTATAAGTGAATAGAGGTGTTTTGGTGCTAGCGTTGTGACCTTAAACTCGACCTGTTAAACAGGAGGCTTGAAGCCAAGGAGAGTGAAGCATTGCCACAACGGGACATTACCAGAAGGCGCTGAACAACACGGCCGCACAACAGCATCTGAATCCTTGTGACAGTACTAGAAAGTCAAAAGCTGTGTGTATTTAACACACAGACAAACTGCAGTGCTGTGGCTTGAACACAACTAGATCCCAGCACTAGAGCTGTCATCACTTTTTATCCAATGTTTTCACGTCTTTTTTTTTTTTTCTTTTAACCAACCCAGATTCTGCAGGAAAAAATGGTGCTTCGGTTTGCAAACAATGACAATTCAGGTCTTACAAACGAAATCTTCACTGGTGCATACAAAACTACGTGTCAACCCCTTTTGACACACACTGTCTTTAGATGTCTTACTGGCAAGGCCCTACCTTGTAATGTGAGCATACTGTGTCATTGCAAAGACTCTTGTGTTAGGATGTATGTGTGTGTATCACTTTGTGAGAGCAGCCGAGCTTCCTTTTTCTTAGATTAGTGGGAATACACTTAAGCTCAGTTTGTGTGTGTTGTGTGTGCTTTTTCCCCACTTGGCGGTGCATATCTAAGGGAAGATTAGATGAGTAATCAAAGCTTTATTGTAAACTCCTGTCCTGTGCACTCACAAATGTGTTTCTCACCTGCGAGTGTTCAAGTGAAAAGAAGAAATTCATTGTAGAGCATAATTAGAGACCATAGTCTGCTTGTTGCCAGCACTGAGAGCTCTTTTGTAATTATTGTCAAAGCTGTTTTCATTTGGATTTTTCTTGGTGTTTGATACAATTTGCCGTTACATGTTATGCTTTTAATGGTGTCTTCAGATTCCTGTCGGTTTTTAATACTACTAGTCAGACACGGTGCTCTCCTTCACTTAAAACAAGGAAATTGCAGCTATTGATAAATACTACTCTTCTCCTGTTGTGCTGCAGGGTTTTATGGTTTAATAATCTTCACCGCGAGCTTGCCTGGCGGCTTTCTGACGGTCCAGTTTAACCTACGGAAATGTCTCTAATCTGGAGGGGCGGCGTGGTGAATGTGCAAGTGAGAATAGTTTGTGGGAATGGCAAAATTTACCACCATTACAGATGTGTAGCTATTTATATAATCAGTCAAAGGGATGAGGTGCTGTTATTCTAAGTCCTTTGGTGTATGAGCCACAGACTGTAAAAAAAAAAAAAAAAAGCTATGAGCATGATTTGAATCAAAGCTTCTATGCAGTTCTCCAGCATGCTCCATCCTGGTACATTTCTGATCATCTGTGAGAGCTTTTGCAGTCGAGGCTGTTTACTCTAAATCCTGCCAAAGGTCTTAACTCAGGAACTTCCCACATGGCTTGAAACAATGTAAACAATTTTCTTAAAAGTAATGCATGTCAGACTTATTAACCATGCTTTGGCATGATTAAGTCCCTTTCTAACCTAACTCGGGACCAGGATAACCCCCTCAGTAAGGTAAAATTCAAAAGTCATATCCTCCGATTTCATTCTCACTGTCACATACATCCAGCGTCTCCAGTGAAATCCAGCTTTGTAATGCTTTTATTAAGTGCAGAAGCTGTGAAGTGGCTACGATTTTCAGCATCTTCCTCATCTCAGAAAATGTCTAGATTTGCGTCTCCTAAGAAGGGAGGTTCACTGTCCTTCGTGGGATTCTCTCACAGGACACGCGTGGCCTGCAGCGGGTGTACAGTGAAGCCAGGGCAGGTTTGAGGTGCAATAACAGCAAACCTACTTTCCAAAAGGCCCTGGGTTTTCATGAATTGTTACTGTTTGATGTTGGTGCTTTTATCCTAAGATGTTATGATACAAAATGGAATCCCCTGCGTTTTGATTATTAATAAAATGTTTCCTATAATATTTGAATTCATTTTGTTGTGTGTAGCAATTCATGTCTGATCTAATTCATTTTCCCCTCACAGAAGACATGACGTTTACACATCATGAACTTCAATGAACTGGTGAATATCTGTGATGCAGATGAAGCAAAAAGACAGCACATCTCTAACATAATCATAATGAGTTATTATTTGTATATTTAAAAACCGCTAGATATTTCCACCATGTTGATGTGTTTGAACTCTTTTAAACTTAACTGAAATGAACATTTCAGAAATAGTTTTTGATGAGTGCTGCTGCATTTTTTGCTTTTTAGCCAGACCTCCCAGTACCATAATTTAGAGAAATGTGCACTGTTTTTTTGCCCAAATGCCTGTAATGTCTCAGAGAAAATCTCCCAACAAGCCCGTACAGTGAAGGTTTTCACTTGGACTCATTAAAATGTCCACAATAGTTTTTGTTACCACTCAAAAAACATTGATGGAATCCAAAAAAACCCAACCTTGTGAAAACTCCAAAATTGGAAGTGTTGAGTTACACCAGATTACTTGTTTTTATTAAAATGCTGTTAAATACAGCCATGTATCTCGGTATACGTGCAGTTTATTGTCCCAAATTCCCCATACAATGTCCTTAATTAATTATGAACCTGCTAAACCAGCTGTGCTACCCTAACCCTACCCCTAACCTTAACCTGTCTCAAATAAGACCCTCATCATTTGGGACACTCAGTTTTTGGAAAATAATTTGTGACACTAAACTGCACGTAAACCATGTATCTGACAGTATAGACATACAGAAATACAGAGGCTTGCAAAAGTATTCATACCCCTTGAACTTTTCCACATTTTGTCACATTACCAACCACAAATGTAAATGCATTTCATTGGGATTTCATGTGATAGACCAACACAAAGCGGCGCGTAATTGTGAAGTGGAAGGAAAATGATACATGGTTTTCAATTTTTTTTTTTACAAATAAACTAAAAAGTGTGGCGTGCAAAAGTATTCAGCCCCCTTTACTCTGATAGCCCTAAATAAAATCCAGTGCAACCAACTGCCTTCAGAAGTCACCTAATTAGTAGCTAGAGTCCACCTGTGTGTAATCTAATCTCAGTAGAAATACAGCTGTTCTGTGAAGGCCTCAGAGGTTTGTTAGAGTGAACATTAGTGAGCAAACCGCATCATGAAGCCCAAGGAACATACCAGACAGGTCAGGGATAAAGTTGCGGAGACGTTTAAAGCAGGGTTAGGTTGTAAAAAATATATCCCAAGCTTTGAACATCTCACGGAGCACTGTTCAATCCATCATCCGAAAATGGAAAGAGTATGGCACAACTGCAAACCTACCAAGACGTGGCCGTCCACCTAAACTGACAGGCCGGGCAAGGAGAGCATTGATCAGAGAAGCAGCCAAGAGGCCCATGGTAACTCTGGAGGAGCTGCAGAGATCCACAGCTCAGGTGGGAGAATCTGTCCACAGGACAACTATCAGTTGTGCACTCCACAATTCGGGCCTTTGTGGAAGAGTGGCAAGAAGAAAGCCATTGTTGGAACAAAGCCATAAGAAGTCCCGTTTGCAGCTTGCCACAAGCCAGATGGGGGACACAGCAAACGTGGAGGAAGGTGCTCTGGTCAGATGAGACCAAAATTGAATTTTTCGGCCTAAATGCAAAACGCTATGTGTTGCGGGAAAACTAACACTGCACATCACCCTGAACACACCATCCTCACCGTGAAACATGGTGGTGGCAGCATCATGCTGTGGGGATGCCTTTCTTCAGCAGGCACAGGGAAGCTGGTCAGAGTTGATGGGAAGATAGATGGAGCCAAATACAGGGCAATCTTAGAAGAAAACCTGTTAGAGTCTGCAAAAGACTTGAGAGCGGAGGTTCACCTTCCAGCAGGACAACGACCTGATCAAAGCAAAGCATATTCATGTATTAGAATGGCCCAGTCAAAGTCCAGACCTAAATCCAATTGAGAATCTCTGGCAAGACTTGAAAATTGCTGTTCACAGACGCTTTCCATCCAATCTGACTGTGCTTGAGCTGCACACCACACTTTTCAGTTTTTTATTTGTAAAAAAAAAATTAAAAACCATGTATATCATTTTCCTTCTACTTCACAATTATAAGCCACTTTGTGTTAGTCTATCACATAAAATCCCAATAAAATACATTTATGTTTTGTGCTTATAACGTGACAAAATGTGGAAAAGTTCAAGGGGTATGAATACTTTTGCATGCCTCTGTAATCTCACGTGTGTGTAGATGTGGTACCTGCCAAGAAATGTTCCACACTTTGTTAATAACATGTTACAACCATTAGAGAATAATGAACAGTTTGTGTCATTATTCACTGAAGATTTGTGATGTACAAGAATGAGCCTTGGCTTTATCTCCTGTGATATACACGGCTACTAAACAACTCGGAGGCCTTGACTGTCTGCAAAACAAGACTGCAGCTGCGAGTGTAGTGATGGGAAACAGATCTGATGTCTACGTTCCTTTCTGGGAGCAGGACTTCGCTCTATTTTCTCCTAGCAGGAATGAGAGCAGATACATTGTACACATTCATTAGGACATCCTGTTACAAAGGATATTTTTTCATTCAGCTTTATCATCACATTCCAAATGCTGCTTGACCCATCATTGTGAGCTTCCTGTTGAAGGAGAAGTTGGCCATTTTGGGAAAATAAATAAAGAGATAGATAACAAGATAGGTACCGCTCTGTCCGTTTATCAATCTTCTCATCTAACTCTCGGCAAGAAAGCAGCCGTTAAACTGGATGGTCTTTATTATCAATTTTTGTTACCAGCTGCAACAGCAACTCGGGTGTTGTTTTTCACCTTGAGAAGGTGAAAGTGAGAGGCAAGGGAGTGAGTTTGAGCGCTTTTTGTTGGCAGACATTACAGAGTAACATTGTAATGCAGCAGATAATAGCCTGCAGGTCAGACTGGAGGCCTAGGGAGCAGATGGCACCTGCTGCCATTCATTGAAGGTGACAACAAGCCCATGTCAGGTCCTAGTGTGTGTGTGTGTGTGTATGTATGTCATGGCCAAATGTGGCCCTGGAGACACCTAACGTTATAGTGGGAACTACCACAGAAGCAAATTTGTCAACGTTATAGCGTGACTGCATCTTGCACAAAACGTTACAGGTGTGTAGTTGAGATCAAAATGGAGGCTGAGTTTGAAAATGGGTGTGGTCCAAGCAAGGGCGCCAAAGGTAATGGGCTGGGAAGTAGGGTGTGGTCTCTGGTCTACATTTAACTTTAATATTATAAATATTTGCCATACATCCATGAAGGATTAGAACACCCCTCATCTCTTTAGTTTTAGACAGTGAAAGGTTCATGATGACGTTATAAGAAGTGAACTCTATAATCCTGAAACCTCCCTTGATGTGTGTGCCCACCCTCATTAGTCAACAGACAGGGAGGTTCAATGTGTCAACCAACAAAACTGCTTTTTATTTGCCTTTTATTTTTCCCGTGTTACCTGACTAACCTGCTTTCATGAGGTTACAAAAGCACATTTCTGTGCAGGAAACAATGTGGCGGGGGCCAAGGCCCCTTCCTTACTTTCTCGCCCGCTTCTTCCGGCGCCCTTGCTCGGGCCACACCCATTTTCGAATTCAGCTTTCATTTTGATCTCAACCACACACCTCTAAAGTTTTGTGACTGTTTCTTGCACGGTTGTGATGCCATTGCAGTGACAAAAATCTGTCGACAGACAGACAGACAGACAGACAGACACACACCTGGCAAAGTACTTAAATCTGCTTCTGTGGTAGTTCCTGCTATAACATTAGGTGTCTCAAGGACCACATTTGCCATGATGATACACACACAGACACGCACACACATGCACACACACACACACACACACACACACACACACACACACACACACACACACACACAGAGACTTACAAGGTGATCACCAAGGACACATGATATTCCTATTTGGGCAGCGTGTTTGTGAGAAGCGAAGGTGGGACAATATAACGCCCTTCCTCATGAGCTATTCAAAACAAGCGATTGAGAACGGTCTGACCACACAGGCACATGTACAGACATTGAAGTATGTTGTTTTTGAATGTCTTCTACTGTGGAGCGTTGATGCTCTGCTGCACCAGGCTGTGTGTGGCCCTGCATGTCTCCCATGGACAGCAGCTGATCCCAGACCACCACCCCCCACTGACAGGTCAGTGCTTTTTTTTATTGTTTGCATTTGGTTTCTGTTTCTAGCTTTAATCTGTTTTTCAGTGTTTAATGTACAGTATTTCTTTTCTTTTTCTTTTTTAAATGCAGAGCACACCTTCCCACCAACAGAGACCTCATCAGCTTCCACAGTCTTTCATCATGTCTTTCACAATGCACCATGCTTTGTGGATGACATATTCGCAGTGTTGTGTGAAGGTGTTGGGAGCGACGGTGAACTCACAAACCGCACTTTGACTCAGTTTGGAATCTGCACAGGATCTGATAGCTTATCAGACTCAGTCTTATTACAGCTTGCTAAGGAAACAAGCAGAAACCAGATAAATAGATTGGAGGTTTTGCATCCAACTGGAGGTATCAGTGCTCTCTGATTGCATTACATTTTTGTTTGAATGTTGTTTTTTTTATCTCACGACATGTCTTGTTTTCTCCATCAGTGCTCTTGGCAGAGGAAGATAAGAGAGGAATGCTCACGTTGACCTTTGACCTCCCACAGTCTCCTTTGATCAAGCTGAACCCTGTGCTGCTCTTGGCGTATGAAAGTCCCCTCACTGTGACCGGAGGAAACCTGGATGTCACTTTCAATAGTCAGTGGCTGCATCCCAACACACAGGTAAAGAAAGGCCTCGGCAAAGGAAACTGCCCTGAAGTTCCTAAATCTGTTACATGATGTCGTCACAGATATTACAGTTGCTTCCCTGTTTTTGTTTTTTTTCTAGTCTGTGTGCATTTCAGGAGAAACGCAGTACATAATGCTGACAGGAAAAGCATCAGAGGCCAACATTCACCAGAACTGGAGGATTTCTGTCGAGACAAAAAACCCTGATATGAGTAAGACATGATATGAGTAAGGGTTAGGGTTATGGAATATACTTTCTTGTTTCATGTGCACTCTCCTCACATTTCCTCTCTTTGCAGACCAAAGCCTAAAAGACATCCTTATTGGTGGAAAATCAGGAAGTAACATCAGCATGACTCCACTTCTGCTTTTCTCTGGGGAAAGAGGAACTGATACAAGGTTGTTTTGTTTTTCTTGTTCCCTATTGAAATGTTAGCAGACTTATTGTTTGAGTGATGCTCATAAACATTTTTTTACTCTCTTTCCCAGTTATACACACACTTCAGGTTCATCCCCGGCCTCTTCACAGACCTCCTTCCTCTGCGAGCTGAAGCGGTTCCTGGGTGACGTCCTGCCTCAGGAGCTGCCTGAGTCCCCTCCGCTCCAGCTGAACTCCTTACAGTCCCTGCCTCCTCTGACACTAGGCTTATCCTCCAGTGACACCTTGCTGGCAGGACTGATCAACTCCTCTTCCCAAACCATTTTCTCCTTCAATAGCTGGGGCTCCATGTTTCAGGTGCATCGTGGAGAATTGGCCTTATCTCCTGCACTGCTGGAGGAGCTCAGGCAGAGGTTGGAGCAGAGTGTGATAAAGATGATGGAGTTAATACGGGAGGAGGAGGTGGGTCACAGAGCCATGGCGAGGCTAGGAAGGCTCAAAGAACTCAGTGCGTTTCCAAAGGAAGAACCGGCAGCAGGTGATGTGTACAAGAAAGCAGTCGTCTCTGGTTGTTCGCAACATTTTTTGTCAGATTTACCCCCACACAGCCCTGCCAGATAAACTCAAGTACCCCACGCCATGTTCCAAATGTGTTTATTTGAACTGATTTTAAAGTGGATTTATATATTAATGTTACATTGGTACAATATTGTTTTCATACAATTGGTCTGTCAATTTTAAGGTTGGTTTAAGTTTGCATTCATACCACTTGTAGTGACAGCTAGGTGAATGTTTTAACCATTTATTTATTACTTTAACTATTTAAATTGTTTATCCACTAGGCCATATTTTAAGTTATTTTTAGTCATTTATCTTTTACTTTTACTATTATATATTATATATTTTACTATTTATTCATTACTTTCAGTTAACACTTTTATATTTTTTTTAGCTATTTCAATTTATCCACTACTTTGGCTAACTATTTCAATGTATAGACTACTTTTAGGTAACATTTTTCATTTATCCACTACTTTTAGCTATTTATTTCAATTTATCCACTACTTTTAGCTATTTATTTCAATTTATCTACTACTTTTAGCTACTTTAACTATCTATTTTTAATTTATCCACTACTTTTAGCTAACTATTTCAAATCCATTGCCTTTAGTGATGCTAACTCAACTACTTTTTATGCACTCTTAATCACAACATGTGGATCTTAAAACCAAATGAAATTTCTATTTTATCAAATTAGTTGAGCTAGTTCCACACACCACCTGCAGAAGTAGCCCCTGCTTGGTTATCACAGTCCTAAAGCACTGTAGACTTGCATTATGAATTAGACTATATGACATACATTTAGATTTCTTTGGTATCACAATCCTGTATTACCACTTTTTAACTGATGCTTCTGTTACCTCTATAACAGGAGAGAGCCAGTACCGGGCATTTCTTCTGCTGAAGGCCCTGCAGACGGTGGCCCGTGCATATGAGTTGCAGAGAGGACTGCGGGCCACCAGAGCTGGCTCCAACAACCCAGAGGGGGGCAACATATGTGGGCTGAGGAGCCTCACTGTGTCTCTTATAAAGATTCTTACAGGTCCAAACACTGCCAACATCAACAACTGCCATGGCTTTTGTGCTTTCCCCCTGTCCAATCCCAACAACCATGCCATCCTGCTCAACTCCCACATTGGGAGTGGGAATGTGGACGAGCGGGCGCCGTGTTGTGTGCCTGTGGCCTACGAAGACCTGGAGGTGGTGAACTTCGACAATCATGGGACTTCCATTACCATTCAACCAAATATGGTGGCAAAAGAGTGCGGATGCCGCTAAATCTGTTTTCTTCTTGGAGTGTAGTTAGTTGTGACTCAAAAGATATTTTACATATTTAACAGTCACTTCCCATGGCCTGTTTGACTTTTGCTGGCAAATGAGTGTGGGGCTCCGAGTGCTGGCAACATGAAGGGAAAGCCAAACACCGTTCATCTGCATATACCACCTACCCTACAATGACACAAAGCTGGTTGAAAATCGACAGAGTTTGCCTTTAATTGTTACTTAACTGTCATTAATTCAATCACACAGTATCAATACACTGGTAGGAAATGCACATGTTAATTCACAGACATCTCTTTAAGCTATACTTTCACATATGTAGACAATGTATTATTTGCATTATTCTCATACTTACTAACTTACTTTCTTACTACTTACTTACTACTCATTTTTATTCAAACCAAAAAAGTTAAATATGAGTATTATCATCTTCCTCTGTAAATATTTCATTTTTATTATCTAAGAAGTCATTTGAATAAAAAGCCATTGTTTATTCAGGGCAACCTCTTATCATCCATAAGACCATTTAATTAAGATTTCCGTTATCTTTGAAAACATTGTCTTACCATACAGTCATGTCACACCACTAGCCAAACTCAACCTCCCACATTAATATAAATCATTGTTCTGTACTTGTCTTAATGTCTGTATGTTTTAAAACTGTCCAAATGTCCTATGGCTTCATGTAATTTTTTATGCACCAATAAAAAAAAAGAATATATTGTTCTAAAACTACCAAATTGTTAATAACTTGATGAGTGCTGATGACAATATAAGATGATGTTACAAAGTGGCAGTGACATTTCTCGCCCGTATATAGAGGTTTACTCCTCGACGCAGCGGGCCCGGGTTCGACTCCGACCTGTGGCCCTTTGCTGCATGTCATTCCCCCTCTCTCTCCCCTTTCATGTCTTCAAAAAGAAAAGAAAAAAGATAGATTTGATTGAGTGATTTAAAATATGTATTAAATGTGATAAGCAATATAATAAGACATGTCCTGCCTGACAACTGAAATGGTGTTCTCTATAATACAAACTTTATTCAGAAACCTCTTGTTATGACAATTGATAACATGTATGTTTCGTATACAAATCATACTTTAGGTTTGGGTTTTAGGATTGCTTTGTTGCCAATCGGCTTTTTTCTTCTTCTTATCGCTCCAACTTCTTCAGATTCCCACCACCCCATGAAATTGTCCCATATGGAAATCTGGAGATAGACGGCAGGAAACAGCACAGTCTGGTTAAAAAATGGATGCCTTACATACACATTTTATACAACCACATGAAAACAGAAAATATAAGAAATATATTTATAAATGCATTTGTTTATTATACACTCACTTCAAGGATTACATTTTACATTTATCAACAGCTTTGACTGAGACAATAAATATCTGTAAACTCCCCTGGTATCTTTCAGCGCCCCTGTCTAGCTCTGGTCCCCGTTGATCATCAAGCTTTTATTTTTCCCCAAGTCCACAGGATCAAGTATTAGCTCTGCACAAATGTTGGGAAATATACCTTTGCCAATACATTGCAATGCTAATGCATTGAACTAACTAGCCTAGCATTATTCACACATAATAACCAAACCTATATTTTGCCAAGCCCATGAAGGTAGGTGGATTATTTAAAGCAAGGTTTGGCAACACAATACTGTATTAGCATATGTGCTGGCTGGTGACTACTGATCCCATTCACATTCTGCAAATAAGCTAAAATCACATGATCTCACCATTCAGTATAACATATCTTCAAACTGCACATAGACACTTAAACAAAGGCCTCCATTGATTTGTATCACTGAGTATGAATAACGGTAGAACTCTACAGAAACCTAGACAAAATCAACATAACCCTTTTAATGGCTCAGCATAGAAACCAATAGGCCTAGGCTACCTGCATTGGAGATAGACAATACCTGTAGTATTGAACCATCCTGTAGACTTCCAAAGAAAGACCTTATACCTGTCTCCTCAACAAAGGAATCCATTGCATCTAGAAAACAAAGAGTTTATGATAACACAGAAGCCAACAGCCAATGAGTTTGGTATTAAAAATAATAGAATAATACACTGAAGCAGCAGAAGTAGAGTGTCTATATACCATGCATGTTGCATAATTCTGCAATAATGCCGAAACAAACTTTCTGTGACATAATTACAGAACTCACCGTGCAGTTCACTGACCCCTGAGCTCACAAGCAGTACAACCAGTGCAAGCACTAAGCAGCGGTTCATAGTGAATCCTTTCCATGGATTTGGAACATCACTCAAATTTTCGATGGACAGAATACGGTCATAAGACACTATGGACAAATACAAACCAGTCAGACGCTAGTTGCTATAGAATTCACTTGGCTGGTTGTTTAGGACGGTTGTATGTCTTACTTATGATGTTTTCAGATGTTCCAACTCTGGCTCCTTAAGTCCTGTAGGTTGAGGTTTAAATTTAAAGCTGGATCCAAAAAAAGGCTGTACGTTAAGATGAGGAATTCAGTTTTTGTCAAGCATGAATGTTTTTAACAAAGTATATGTGCCTGTGTGCACAGTCTTTCAGACTGCCCTGTGTATCATATACCAACATAGGACAGCTTAAAATAGTCACCTGCAGCTAGTTGAAAAAGACAAATATACATTTAAAGACTTTAGTTTTATGTGAACCTCTGAACAGGAAAAAGAAACTTACCTTCAGTTGTATTTCACCACTGAAGTGAAGGGTAATATGGTTGTGTTAATGGTGATTTCTGTTTTGCAGGCACCAGAGACGGTGTTAAACACACCCTGCACCATGCTCCTTTGCTCCTCGATTGACAGGCACAGATGAGAGTTGTTGAAAAAAGGAAAATGACATTCATAGCGTGTACTGAGACTGTTCATACTTACCAGCAGTAATGCTATTGGTGGACAAATGTGACTAGCATTGGCTTATATTTCACTGATAAGAAAAATAGATGCCAGATGGGATGAAATAATGAATCTATTAATCTAGCCCTGTTGGGAAAGAACAAAATGGGGCTACTCTTTTAGTTTTTTACATCTTACCAGGGTGTTTAGTACTAGTAGAAAGTGAGAGGTGGAAGTACATTTACCCATGTACTGTACTTAGGTACAAATTTGAGGTACTGAGGTAGTACTTATACTTCTGATACATTACATTTCAGAAGGAAATACTGTACTTTATTAGCTATTTAAGAGCTAGTTTACAAATTAAGATTTTACATTTAAAAAAGTAAACACACAACACATGATGAGCTTATAAAACATACAATTTAAAGATTAAACTACCCAACAGTATGTGAAATAGCTAAAATTAGCTCCATCTCCACCAGCTACAGTAAAATGCTGCTTACACATTAAAGCAACACTAGAGCACTTTTCCCACTTTTATGCATTATGTTTGTGTTTCAACGCCATCCAGCCACCGTGGCCGTGGGTCGGGACTGCGTTATCAGCGGTAACCGCCGTGCACCGCTGTATGAGCACCGCTTTCCTGCGCATGCCTGGCCCGGGTAGTGCGCAGTGCAGAGCAGCAGTGAGCCAGTGGGTCATGAACACAATGGGAGGTTAATGCATGCACTAATGCACATGCAGCTGGCTGACTAGCAAAACACAAGCTCGGATTACAACACACACAGAGTGTGACTTAATTCCCTGCTCAGGACACCATTACTAACAAATATTTTTTTTTGCTCCTATATTAATGTTCTGAATGTCCTATTATATAGCACCTTTAAATTTAAAATGTTAGTAATGGGACTCATTAAGTGCGTCATATTTTCACAGTAATACGTCATGGTGGACAGGACACTCCCCTCACAAATACTGCAGCCAGCAGCTCTGAGCCCATTATTAGCGAAGGGGAGAGGATAGAGCCAGCAGCTGGTGTGGACGCTGGCCGGATGGTTAAATCTAACCTACAGACGATTTTGAATAGTCATTGTTTTGTTAGAGAAAAAGAGAGAAACTTATCCGAGATGCCTGTTATTGAGCAATCCAGTAATAAACCTGAAAGTGAAAGGTATGTTGTTGTAGTTGTGAATTGTTATAAGCTAACAAGCTAAGCTAAATTTAAAAACCGCGGCCTAGCTAAGAGATACGGTATATTTCCAGGAGTGGCTAGTTAGTACTATTCACCGTGTTTCTTGTTTACAAACCAGCACTATTTATTCTAATTAACGTCTCCAAAATACATTGTCAGTCGCGTTTGGTTTGATACATTTTCATAAAACGTCTTAAAAAATTACCGTAAATTACAGAACTGTATTATGACATTTACTTAACATTGGTATTCAGCAAATGGACAAAATCATAATCTAGCTACGTGTTGGCTTAGCTAGCTGGCTAGCTAACTGTAGCAGTAGCGTTAGCTAGCAGTAGCGTTAGCTGAGGGCTAAGTTAGCGCTTACAGCTACGTTAGCTAGTTAGCTACATCACGGATGTTTTCATATTTTTGGCGTTTCAGTGAAAACCATCAGCGATAATAACACAATATTTTGATTGTATTTCACATTGTATGTAACGTTAGTCTTGAAAAAAATGCAGGGTGCTCTAAAAATGTTTATACGGTTATGTAAAGTTAGCGTGTTGCTAACCAACGTAGTTAAAAATGATGGCTGAATTTATCATTTGTGGCTTCACGGCTTGTTTTTTTTCCATTTCGCCCTCGAGCTCAGGTGCTAGCGAGCTTTGACATTTTGTAACGACGAAAAGGGTTGGCTAGAAGAACCAATTTTGTTTACAACGGGGCAGTCAGTCGAGATGGTTATTAAACATTTAGCTAAAGTAACCTTTGCTATGTGTTATCTATCTAACGTAGTATTATATTAACCATTGTGGGGGGGTTTGCCAGCCAATGGACTCCGGAGACGGCTTGTTTGCTGTTTCACTTCCAAATGAATGTAGTAATTACAATAATAATAATGGACATGCGGGGGGGTATAACGCCTGGAAATATGTGTCAGGATTTTAAACAACTTGTGAGCGATTAGCATGGGTGTGGATTTATATAATTCGTGTCCTGACAAGATTTTGTCGAGCTCTATGGTGTAATGAAGGACTCGTAGGAAATTTCCACTGCACTGCGAAGGGGGGTGGTATGGGTAATTTTGAGACCAGTGATGACCTATTGTACACAGAAGATATTCCTTGTTAAATCGATATATTATTATTTTCACTCTCTGTATTCCCAGAATATTTTTGGCTTTTATGGCAACAAAAGCATAGATGCTGTTGTTTAACACTCCGATGGTAGATTGTTGGAGTTTGTGTAAAATATGTTAAGAGAATTAAATGTTTTCTCTCCATAAGCCATAGCTATTTTAGACACCAGCAGGTGCCCTTTTAAACTCAATATCTTTTACAGCTACTGACCCTATGGTCTACTTTGAGGTGAGGCTAGCGTAGCAGCACATTGTCCATCTAAAGCAAGAGCACTTTCCCTAAATACTTAAATTATGATATCCCCCTAGAGATGAGTGTCTTTTACATGATGTCATACATGACAAAGGTGCTCTTATGCAAGCAGGAGTTTGAGAGACTCATCACTCATGTGACCAGAGCAGCTGTCTTTGCCAAGACAACCTGGGGCGTCAGTGTGTTGCTGCCTGCTGTAGGGGATTTCAAATAATGCTGTTAAGTGAATGGAGACGTTGATTGAAAGTCTTATGCTGCTTTATTTCTAATGCAGGAAGAGGACGCATTCAAGTTTTTATGTAATGATGATTATTGGCTATTTTACATAATCCAATAATGGGATTTAGGAACAACTTGTGTTAGTTTGCGGTCTCCAATGCGTTGCAAAATCAGGCAATAGGTTGGATATTGCATATTGACTTGGTTAGCCCGAGTTATGGGACTGACAATGGTTTTCATTTGGTTTTCACACATCGGCTCCACATACAGCACAGCAGTGGCATTTGCGTAAGAGGGCACCTGTGAGTGTCTCAGAGCGTTTGTGTCGCTGTGGCAGCGCTGCGGTAATGGGTTGTGTTCCCTATATGAGCTCTGAGAACAGGCATCCTCACAACACTGTTAATGTATGCAGACACACACACACACACACACACACACATACACACATCTGCGCTTGTAAGCCAAGCTAATTCTATAGAGCACTTTGACTGGCCTCTGAATTAAAATGGCTGATCTCACTCACTAAACTGATGTTGGTCCGTTGTAAACTGGAGCAGCGCGGTTAGTGCAGCAGGGCTAAATTAGGCTAATGGTTAGACAAATCTGGCAGCCTTCCTCTAAGAATCATGTGACAAGCTTAAAGTTACCCCACCAAGGCACCCAAATCTGTTTTAGGAAGTTGGATGTCACTCTTCTTACAGGAACAATGGATTTTTCCACATGGTGCAGTCATGATGATCGTGACTTTGTGAGATGAAAACAGAACTTGCCTTGAGGGGTTGTGGTGAATATTTGACTGAAAGTTGACTTAGTAGATGTTAATAGGTCATCAGCAATGTGGTAGTGTAACATAAATGGCTCCTGCTTCCTGTCTGTTAATTTAATGTGCACAAGTCAACTCATCATAACCATCTGTGCCTAAGATTAGAACAGTTACTGATTGAACTGTGCCCACCAGCCTTTCATTTTTTAAGACTTACTCAACTTTAGCAAATGTTTTACTGTAATTTCAGAGATTAATTACTCAACAGTTTGTGTGTGTGTGTGTGTGTGTAGCCCTCTGTTTATATTGGGCATTTGGTAGCAGAACCTCCAGTGAATACTCCACTTATAATGGCTCCTTCTGTGTGTGTGTTTGTTTCGCGCTCCAGTATCTCCAGTCCTAGGAGGTGCTCCCGCTGTTGCAGTAACCAGTGTCCGGGGCCTCTGTGGTGCTCCTGATGCCCCTCACCCACCCCTGAAGATCCCAGGTGGGCGAGGGAATGACCAGCGGGATCGCAATCTTTCAGCTAAGCTATTCTATTCTGTGAGTTATACCACTTTTAAAATATGATATATTTTGCAATTGTAAATGTATTGTTGGTGTCATCTAAAATGAATGTCCTTCTCTCTGTCCTCTAGGATACACAGTTGCTGGTTCTTGAGGAGCCTCCCCCTGCCAACGGGAGAGTGCGCTTCTTGCTCTTTGAGCCCCGTCGCTCTGAGGGCAAGCACTGTGTCTGGAGGGCGGCGCTGAAAGGAGGGAACCTTTATGTTGAAATCCCTCCTGGAGCTTTGCCCGAGGGCAGCAAAGACAGGTCAGCAGGCCAAACTTGTAATTAAAAGAAAGATGTCTTGTTGTTATGGTTGGAAGAAAACGGAAGGTAAAATATTGATTCATTTCAAATAAAACAAATGAATTCAAACATTGTCAAATGCCAAAGTAAAAACAGACCTGTTTGATGGGCTGTTGTATAAAAATAAAACTCGTATGTCAATGTAAAACTCACTTAATAATTTGTAAAAGAAAATGCCCGATTGAACAGAAAAGTGACTCATGTCCAGTTATAGGTCTCAACCCTTTGGGTAATGGTGTTAAGATCTGCCTTTATGATCGGATGCAGTTTATCGAAATGTGCTTAGACCAGCATGAATAATTATTTTCCTCTGAAATTCATTAGCATCCCTCCTTTAATACATTAACACTTTTTGTTTGCTTTGCTTCTTCACAGTTTTGCCCTTCTGCTGGAATTTGCAGAAGAGCAGCTGCAAGTTGATCACGTGTTTATCTGTTTTCATAAGAGCCGTGACGATAGAGGTGAGGCATCTTTTATTTGATTTCTTGGAACTGTTAAACGCATGAATACACAAACACTGACGTAGCACCAGCAATTTAAATCTGAACTATTTTAATAGTTGAGCATAATTGAAATGTACAGTAATACTAAAGACATCCAAAAAATACATGTTTAGAAAATATTTAGTAATTTTTCTTGGGAATTAGACAGGATCGGGCGCTCCAGCGAAAACGTCAGTCCTCCCAGATGTCAAGTCATAGAAATTTATATGCGTTTCCATTTTGTCTCTCCTCAGCAACCCTGCTGCGTACATTCAGTTTCCTGGGCTTTGAGATTGTGAGACCGGGTCATCCCCTCGTCCCCCCCCGCCCTGACGCTTTCTTCATGGTTTACAGCATCGAGCGAGACTCCTCTGATGATGATTAAATGACGCTGAGCAGTTACAACCGTTTGTTGCTCTCATTTCAGTCCATACCCACACATCTTTAGTTCAGTATGGTTGAGGTTTCCTTTTTGTTTGTTTTACCTTTACCTACTATGTGCTGTGTTTCATTGATATTGCACTAGGGTAAGATGTTAATATACCAGGAATGTAAAGCAAGCGCCCACGTAATATCCGGGCATTGTGTCCTCACCGCTGTATTACTTTCCATGATGTGTAGTGTGCTGACCTCCTATTATCTCTCCCTGAACACCCTGACGATCATCTCCACAGTGTAATATTTATGATCAATTTAAATCCATCTTACTCGTGAAAGTAGATATGTTTCAGTAACTATTAGTTGTTTCTCCTGTTTTAAATTGATTTTTTTTAAATTTGTGCATGATTTTGATTTGTTGCTTTTGATTCACTTGATAGAAATCTGCATGTTGTAACTACTAAATAAAAGTGCTCACCCAAGAGAGTGGCATCTGTGGTCTTGTTGAAATCATACAGACATGCAGCCTGTAAGAGTTCAGGTCTCGCTATGCTTAGAAGAAACTAGGCCATACGATGTGTTGTCTGACAGCGTCTAAAGGAAAAAGGGTTCACACCAGGTACAAATGGCCACACTTGACGGAGTTTGCTGTCACTCTGGCTACATTCATGGTGTTGAAGTCATTTATACAATAAAGTAGTTGTGTAAAGAATGGATAAAAAAAAAAATGCTTAAGATAAGTTAAGGCCTTACTTTCACACCTCTGCACATCTTTCCATCTGCTGTGTAAAGTGAGCTTAATTGTCTATTAAATTAGAAAAATTGATGGATCAATTCTGATGTTGGAAAGAGGATTTCAGATGATGCTAATTGGTCCAAAAACACTTCCTTTAGCCCTATTCGCACGAGACTAGTATTACCAGGGGACCTCTTGGGAAATAGAAATTACCCCCTCAAGTCTGTTTTGTGCAGTGCATTCACACATAAGCGAAGTCTGTATTTTACTCAAATTTACTGACGTTATCCCGTGGATAAGATGTCAATGCTCTTGTCAAAACATTTAATCTATAATTGACAATACGGCCACAACTCACCGAAATGCTGATTCGCACGGGACTAATATCACGTGACCTCTGTGTTTGGCGAACTATAGTAGGTAGTTTGCAGTGGAATTTTTATTTGATGAATTACGGACATGGCAAATTTGCTCGGGATTAAGATCACAGGCAACCTCCACAATTATTTTTAAATTACTAAAGGTCCCCAGGTGATACTAGTCCTGTGCGAATAGAGCTTTTGACGCATACTGAGACAACATACTAACCTTTAGAGTCATCTTCATGATTTATTAAGAATAATCATACAATGGAGTCGGTGAAACAACTTTAGCACAATTATTTAAATAGTATGTTATATATAACGCCTCAGAAAGCACAAAAATACAGAAATCTTGTTAAATTATTTTCAAGTTTGTTTAAAGCACTTTTCTAACTGGCAGAAAATAGTTTGTTCATTTACATTTATCACTTATAGTAAGAAGCTGATTGAGAAAATACATTTATAGGGCCCTTAATGATTAATATTACAGCAACACGTGTTCAAAGTGCAACATTTTATTAGATCAATTTTACGTGATGAAGAGCAGTATATGAATGTATAAAAGGATGGAAAAGGCCTTTTAGCCCAATGAAACACACATTCTTAGTGTATTTTTGACCATTGTACATAATACAGACTGACAGTGACTGACTATGTTGGACTATAAATACCAATGAGTCATCAAAAGAATGATTTCATTTCAAGATGGACTGTCCATATTCAGAGTGAGCCACAGCTGACTGGTCACGCTCATAACTGTCTCGGGGTCTGTAAACGACAGGTATTGCAGGCACATACAGTCCTCCCAATCCAGAGCAGACTGATCCTGGATCAGCCCTCTCTCTGCCAACTTCATCACCAGCAGGGCTCGCTTGATTGTCAGCCAGTTGTGTACAGCGGTGGTCATTGAGCCTCTGTGGTTGAAGAGGGAGACACGTGGCCCCCAGAGAAGCGCCTGAAGCATGGCCACCGTGTCCGCCATCTGTGGCCCGCTGCTCTCACTCTGGAGCAGAGAGGCCAGATAAAGAAGCCCCCTTCGGTATGAGGACTTGGACATGGCTGGAACTGAGTCCAGAGGTGTCAGGCTCTCTTGTGAGTGGAGGCAGTATTGAATTAAGGCTCCAATCTGGGATTTGATGTCGGTGAGGGGGTGAGGATCAGACAGAGCAGATGATAGCGGGGTTAACACCACACGAGGGGAGCCGTGTGTCCTCCATAACATCTGGATCTTTCCTTTTTTCTCTGTCTTTCCCCACTCCATTTCTTCTTTCCATGTGTTGGTTTTGAAACCTCTCTTTATTTCACAAGCATCCTGTTCTAGCTTGTTGTCTCCCTCTTCATTCTCCCTGTTGGGCCACACTAAAAAGATCCCCCGAGGTCTGAGCTCAGCTGCAGTGGCACTGTTGTACAGATGTTGTGTGCCCATTAATATCTGCAGCAACAGAGCACATACCTGTCTGTCATAATCCAAACAATCTGTGCTCTGGAGCATGCTGTTATCCTGAACAAAGTCCTCTAGAGTGGCGTGTGGCAGGTCTCTCTCAACACTCACTAAGAGTCCTTTCTGGAGGAAAGACTGAACTGAGGGCAGATTAATGTTCACATGAGCTGTGGCATACTCAGTGCTGCCTCCACCTGGTGGTTTAGCAACAGTGCAGTCTGGCCTAAAAGGACGAGAGGGATCTTGAGTTTTAAATGTGCTGGAATCATTCCTCGGGGTGTTGCTTGCTTGGAAATGAGCAATGACATCTTGCACATTGACATGCAATCGCTGTTGTTTGGTGGGAGCTGAGGAAGATTCATCACTTTGTTTGTGTACCTGCACAGAAAGACAGAAAATAGACACAAGCATGCAACTATAGTCATAATCAAGAAACACTTGAGCTGCAGAATGTTAAAAAATATATCTACTCTGGCCTTCCTGTTGCAGTTGTGACACCTGATGACAGTTTAGAGGAAATGTTTCTGCTACCGCAAGTCAATGTGACAATTGCCAATCTCGATAAGATCAAGTTTGCATTACTGGTTGCTGTGTGCAATGTGTATACCACTTTGTTTTACACACAATATCAATTACAATTTGACCCCAAGTGAATATAGCATACAACAACAGAACATTCTGACACCATGCATGATCACACAGAACTATGTGGAGTGAATTAAAGAGCTGTAACATTACCCTTAAACCAAGCATCCTCCCTGGGAGCTTAGGGCTGTGCAGGCTGTAGTAAACCGTGTCTCCGATCTGCTTTGGCTTGCTGCCCTCAAACAGCAGGAAATCCTGAGGCTGGTATGAGCTTAGAGGTATGTCCCTCTCTGTGGCCTCTCTCTGCAGGAGGATCCCAGCCTCCTCGCTCTGTGCCACGCTTCTCAGAAAGAGTAGATGTCGATGCTGAATCCCCTGAGAAACAACCCGCTGGTCGTCCAATCCGCTGAAGAGGTAGGGCAGATGTTCGTCTGGGGTGTCAAAGGACAGCTGGGAGAAGGACGGTAAGGGGACGGGACTCCCTCTGACTGGTTTAAACTCCTCTGCCTCTTCAAGGACATAGCCATCGGGTATGGGTGCCAGCATGTACAGCGGGTTGTCAAAGTTTTGAGGGTGTCTTTGCAGCGGAGACAGGGGAGACAGGGGAGACAGAGGAGAGAGTTGAGGCCCATTGGTGCCAGGGAGGGAGAGGGTGCGAGCTAACCTTTTCTTTGGAACAGGCGGCGGTGTGTCATCGGAGAAAAATCTCGCCTGGTGTCGGGAGGGATCTGAGCAACACAGCGAGAAACATTTAGGTCAGACTTAAAACAGTGAGCAAGAGCAATGAACATGCAACAGTTTTGGGAGTCTGCATCCGCAGCTGAGTTACACTACAGAAAGCAGTTGTCTAGATGAATAGTCTGCAAGTCAATGTGTCAGAATATTACATGCATGTTATTGAAAGTAAGAGTTTCAGATTGCTACTTCCTCTCTTTCAGTTCTCACAAGAAAGACGAACTGAGAAGACTGAATCACACATTATAGTAAGTTGTGTCCTTTCCCATCACACTGAGCTGTACACGCCAGTCATGTTTCCAGAATTGGGGAACATGACATTTGACTGGATTTGTTTGACATTTACAACATGCGAGTACTTTCCCTCACCTTTACTCACTTCATCATTCTGCAAACCTACCGTAGCGCTGGTGTATGGGGCACTGGGCTGCGTGACAATCAGTGGGTTCAGGGAAGACGTCGCTATATGTGTAGTTTTGGAGTCCAACAGGGCTGAGCATAACACAGTCAGACCCCACACTGGAGCATCTGGAGGAATGGTTCCTGTATAAGAAGATGGACAGGATAACAAAAAACATCTAAGTGCATGCACAGCAGCATACTTCACAGTACCAAATAAATGATATTTACATGAATCATCTGTGCAATCTACTTTTATCCCAATAAAGTAGGATCTTTTCATAAGGATTATGTGATTATGGATTAGACAGACTGAAAACCCAATAAGACAGTGTGTAAAATATTCATAAACTTCTAATAAGACTGAGTTACACTACACTAATAAGACAGTTTGTTGGTCTTACCTGTGCTGTTTGACAGGCAGCGCTGGTGGCTGTTCCTCAGCTCTGCTACCAGGACCAGACGCCATCAGGAATGTCTAAAGTTACAACACCTAGCTCCTCCACCTCTCTGACAGTTCACTGCTGTCACTGAACTGTGTGTGTGTGTGTGTGTGTGTGTGTGTGTGTGTGTGTGTGTGTGTGTGTGTGTAGCTCACAGGTGGCTAACTCAGCGCCTCTCTGAAATACTTCCCGTTTATCTCAGCAACTCCCCTTTCTTGTTCTCTCTCATCTGTGTAGTTGCACGTTTTAAAGTAGATTTTCTTGTTATCTTTTGTACTAATCGTTTTCAGTCTGAGGTTGAGGTTGGTACCGGAAAGCGCTGTCTGTTCTGAGGGCAAAACTGTTCTCTGAGCTAACCTCAAGTTGACAGAACAGGGAAGAGCAGTTATTGCAAAGCCCCTTTACTTTGCACTCTCGTCTCTTTCTTTCTCAGTTGATCTACATTCACCATGCAGCCTCAGCATGAGCTTCTCTCTTTTGGATGATGCAGTTTGAGCCTTTACACATGCAATGCCCTCTTCAGGGCTCGGTGCTTGCATGTAGGAGTGTTTGCTTTCACTGACTTTAAAGGAAAGGGTAAATATTTCAGATAAAGACCAGATGATTTATCATGTCAATATCTTGTACAACTGGGCAATTTTGGACAAATATTTATGGTTAGACAACCTCATTTAGTGAATGTAAATTCTGCTCTTTTGCTGAGAGGTCAGAGGTCAGTCTTGCTTAAAGACAGTTCAGCAAGGCATGCTTGTTTATTTCAAAACCCAATATGAGAATAGTTTTGATGCCAAAAGTCAAAATAATCAGGATTTAATGACTCGGATGATTGCTTACCACTTAAGCAATTAAATGGCACCCAACTCTAATTAAGACATCAACATTGATTATGATCTTTAATTTTGCAGCACAGCGATCAAAAATAAAGTCAAAACAGCAATATCAGGGAAATCAAGTTAATTAAACAAGACAAAGAGTTGTAGTGGCTCTGTTCTTTGAGCTAAATGCTAACAGCTAACATGCTGCTGATGTTTACCATCTTAGTTTGGCATGTTAGCATGCTAACATTCGCTAGTTAGCGCTAAACACAAACGACACCTGAGGCCGATGGGAATTAGTCATTAGTTTTGAAGGTATTTGGTCAAAAAGTATTGGACGAATTGAAATTTTGACCTGATAATGGCGCTAGATAAAATGCCCGGGGATCACCAGAGTTCCATCCATCCATCCATCCAATAGTTGTTGGGATATTTCAGACTGACAGATAGATCCACATTTCCACCCCTGGAGCATTCTGCTAGCATGGCTTAAAATGCTACCATAAATGGTGAATATGGTTGGAATATGTGGGGGAATACAGCCCACGAAGCATCTTGAATAAATTACGAGCATTTATATTCATATTCAACAAAGAAAATCAAGTCTCACACCATGATGCCACAGTGTGAGAAAAGCCACATGAATATAAATAACTGACGATAAATTACCAATTTTAGATATACTGATAGGGGCAATGACGCCTGTGTGCTGCCAGGGACACAGAGAAAACTCCCACACATGTGTCTATAATATATTCTAATGTGCAAATAATGTAAATATTCTAAGTACAGTCATTATTTGTGCTGACGTGCTACCTAGAGTCTATTGTTGAGGCGGAGCATGTGCTGCTGAAGTACTCCCATCCCAAAATGACTCTCAAATGGTTTTCCACTATTAATTCTGCTATATTTATACATTTATATAATAACAGTCACCGTCTCATTAAAAACATGATGACAATGTGTGAACATGCTGTGTCCGACAATGATGTGTGAACCCCAAATCTAAAACCTAATAATAAGCCTAATAAGGAGCTGAAAAGGAGCTTTGTCATAGAAAATCTGCATGTGGTGATCAACAGAGCTGACTGATATATTTTATTTTACACGGGAGAAAAGAAACGCTGGTAATGGTCATCAAGCAAACATGTCAATCAAATCCAAAACATGAAAGAAGACGCCTCATTACTTTTGAGTTCTCTCAATATAACAGGAGAGAGTGACATGTTTTTGTCTCCCGAAAGATGGTATGACAGAAAATGTTTGGGAACCACTTGGAGATGAGGTTGTTATCTATATGCAGTGCATCAATTAGTCAACAGAAACTACTACAGCTAGTTAAAACGAATGTAGTCTAGTACAACAGCCCTGGAGTAAATCATACCTTCATGAAGGTTATCGTGTTATTTTGCTTTTATTTTGTTCACCCCATTTATATCTTTGGGTTAGAGGCACTGACAGTAAATGACATATTAGAAACACAATACAGTCAAATAAAGCATGGTATATTTGAAAGAAGTCATGAAATTTGCTTTATTTTAATGGACTATAACGGACAATTGCACTGTTCTGCACATTGCTGTGTGTGTTCTCAAAATAACAAACCTAGATTTTTCTAACATAAACCTTATCTCTTTTATAAGAATGCCTTTAAGTGACTGAGCTGTTAGTGAATTAAATGAAAGCGGAAACCCTTATTTGGCTTAAAGCATTAATGTAAAACCACTTATGACACAAGAGGTTTTTTTTATATTTATGTGTATGACATAAGACTTATATCATACACATAAACAAAGAATATGACAAGTGATTATAATTTTAGATTACCTTAGTCTGTTCTTGTGTTCAGGGGCTCATTCTTGTATTTTCATCAACCTCCACTTAGAGCAGAGCACTCTGCATCATAATGATATTTACTCACTAAATTTCAGTGTGTGGGAGTGTGGAGGACACAGGTTACGAGGATGCATTTAGTTGACCATCATTAAAGGCCTCTCCATTGAAGCTCTCCATATGCTAAGGAGCAAGAACTGCTGGGTTTCTCTGCCCGAGGGACAAATCAGCACACATTCATGCAAGTTTACAGTTCCATCTAACCGTGGAAACTATACAGACGTATTCAACAAGGGGCTGAATAGGAGCAGACAGCGCAAGAGCGAGTGACATTTAAGATCTTGAAAGCGGTGGAGGAATTCATTAACCTTAAACACTATTGCTGATGTGAAGTATTCACTGTGCCCGTTATGAGAATCTTAAAGGTGACCCTCCATGCTCCTCAACAGGAACAAGAAACAGGAACTTTGAAATGAATAAGACGATGAAAGACTCAAACATAAAACACACAACATCGCAGCACTCTGTTTATGTTGGTTTATTTATTTTTTTAAGTGACAACAACTGATACATTTTTCATGAGTTTTCACAGCTTAATCTGCAGACATTTTTGTCTACTGACACCAGCCAAACACTGTGTATTTCATAAGGAAATTGATGGCAATCAGCACATTTTTACATGAAGTTGTATTAAAGCCCTTGGCACTGTTACAAATCAGTCCCATGATTTAATTCCTTACGGCGGGAGGTAAAGTGTTTCCTTATAACCTCGTAGAAGCGCCGTTTGCGCTTGCCATCTGGGTGTCTGGGCGTAGAAGACGATGAAACTGTAGCGTTGATGGAGGAGGCAGAAGAAGCTTTTATCTCTCCCTTTACTGCTCTTTCTTTATTCTGTGAGTCAGTCAAGTCTTTAGTCAGCCTCTTCTTTTCTCCTGACAGGTGAGAGGAGTTTCCTTTGTTGTCTACTGTCCTCGTCACTGGAACTTTGCTAAGACAACATGCAGCATCCTCGTCCTTGTTTAAGCGCCGTAGCCCAGCTTGGCAGAGGAGTGCCTCCTCGCTGGCCATCTGTGGGCTCTGGCTCAAGGTGATGAAGCCGTACGGGGTGGTGACTTTGGTCAGGTGTGGCAGGGAGAGGGCGGCTCTGCTCGCAGGGTCCAGGCAGTGCTGGTCCTCGGAGTAGGAGCATGGATTGGACCCCTCCCTCTGAAGAAGAGATCTCCTCTGGGTAAAGGGGTCTGAGACACTCCTCTCAGCCCTGCGGTCAGACAGAACCAAACTGAAATATGAGGATGATGAGGATGATGAGAGCGTGGAGCAGGCCAGAGAAGCAGATAAAGATGACTCCGGCTCAGTCTCAGAACTCCCTAAGCCTTCGTCCGTTTCTGCATCACCCTCCTCTTTGTCCGATGATCTTAAGCTGTTCTGCACAGACAGACTTGGTATAGTGAACTGTGGGATGCTGTCAGGTGTCAGGATATTTGGATAACTGTTCTCCCGGCTTGTCTGGAAGTCCGATCCTAGAGAACACCCGAGGGACCGTGCACTGCTGGTTGCCCACAAGAGTGCACGGATCCCTGCGCTGCTGTGTCTGCGTGATGTGGAGAAATCATCTAAAGCTTTGGTTCCGCTGCTAATAGCTCCAATGCTGAACGTCCGTGTGACTATGTTCTTATCCATCACTGAATGTCTTTCACTCGCTTTGCACACAGGCTTGGTTGTAGAATGGCAAGAGGACTGATGACAGGCAGCTTTTATACGTCTCCACTTCCCACATTTTGTCCTCCACCAAATGCATCAACAGATACGTAAATGTGACGAAAGCAAGAGACGGAAATGGTTACCAATTAGGGAGCTTGTCAAGTACGGAAGCATAATATTGGGCCCTTTCTGTGAAACCTCTTTATATGCTAAGGAGCAGACAGAGATGCAACATCTCCCTGCCTCTCAGAACATCACACCGTAACATGTTACTAATTTTAGGGTACTAACCATTTAACTTTTTCACGGTTTAATGCTACGTTTGTGGTTGCAGTAGGGCTGCAACTATTCACTATTTTCATTAGCGTTTAATCTGCTGATTATTTTTTAATGAATCGATTAATTGTTTTCATTTCATTTCATTTATTTTATTTATAAAGGGCTACGCACATTAATAACATTTCTGTGAATGTGCAGGTGTTAGCCACTTAGTTTAACTGTTAACTGTTTGGCCTAAAAAAACATCAGAAAATAGTGAATAAAACCCATCGCACAATTGTTTGTTTTGTTTGACTTAAAGTTAAAAGATATTCAATATAGTATATAGAAAGGATTCATTTACCGTCGCATAAGACAAAGATAAACAGCAAATCTGAACAATTAAGAGGCTGGAACTAGGAAATATTTAGCATTTTTATTTTAAAAATATATATAAAAAAAAGATGTAGGCTATTCTCTCAGGAAGAAAAAGATCAGACCTTATTATTTCACAAAATTATAGGCAACTACTTTATGTAAGGGATAATGTAAAACGAGCTGGCCATTATATTGCAAATTAGAAGATTAGAACCCTGATAGGGTGATGCAGGACCTCGACGAGGGGTCTTGAATCAGCCTGAAGATTCAGATTTATTAACGTCAAATAAAGAGCTGAAGCCTGCAACCAAATGCTATAATGTTACACAAATACGGAGGCTATAGTTCACCAACCTGGCGATTATACACTACTAGAGCACATGTTGTGCTTAACTTTGCGACTTTATTTAGCCTAGTTATTTAAGAATCTCTAGTGGCAAAAAAACTATAATGTTAAACAGCTGACAAAGCTAACGTTAGCTTGTTAATATATGACCGGTTTACAGTGAGGAGTAACATATCTGACCTGAAACATTTTGCTGTTTAATAATGATGTAAATCAGAAAAAGTACACAACATAAGCCTACCTCAACTTACCAAACATTATGCCAATAACATTTATTGTTAAGCTAAAGTTAAATAACATCAGCATAACATTGGCAGAATCTGATATTCTACACACATTTCTCCATGTAGGCCTATGCAGAAATGAATAAAACAAAGTAAAACAAACATGTACACTAATTTTTGAAAGTTATGCTAAGTAGCTTGTGATGCTCATAGATATATAGGCCTGTCTCGCTGTATTAGAATAGATGCAGTTTATGGTAAGGTAGGAGGATTTCGGTTATGATCTGTTCATGTCCAAACCGGTCACGTGACCACCATCTCTCGGCCTGTTGCAGGTTAATTGGCGGGATTTGTTCATTGGTTCGCTCTGATTGCGCCAGGTGCATTTGTCTCTGTTGATTGGCTACACAGCGGCAACTTCAGGATTTTACCCTCCAGAACCAGCACACACTTTAGTCCTTCAGTTTCTCTTCCTCATCGTAAGCCGGCATCAGCACCAGGTTTTGACCCGCAGCATTATGGCTTGTGAAATCTGCAGAGAAACCGAGCTGGAGCAGGCCGAACATACTGAGGTAAGTTAATGGCTAACGGACAAATCTAAGCTATGTTTCCTGTAGCAATTTATCGCCAGCTGCTAGAGACAATTTAGTAAATGGTTGTTGTGGTAGTTTTCCCTTGTTCTGTCTCCTTATTAATAGGACCGCGTTGTAAAGAGAGGTAGTGTGTTTCGCCCCATGCTGCGCGGACTCTTCTGGCCCTTCGGCATCGTGGTACGAGCAGCAGCTAACTAATGTTCGTTTGCATTCAATCTGTTAGCTTGCTTTACATACGACCTAAACATGGCTCTCGCTTCTAGGTGCGCACATACCGCGGGTTTTGGTGGCTGTTGGGCTTCCGGCAGCCACTGGAGATCGCCGTCGTCAGCCCCGCGGTCTCCAGTCCCGTACGCCATAGCCTCGCAGGCCGCAAGCGTCTGCACAGACTCACCCGCCTACTGCTGTCCATCCTACCCCGCTGGGTGCAGAGCGCCATGGGCTACCCGGTGTCAACCAGCATAGGGAGATCCCTCTCACCAGGTATTGTAGCTGGTGAATACTTGATTTTTATCGAGCTAACATTAATAATTTTAAATACTCAATCTGTGGTCTTAATTAGGGGCCTGCTAACACAATCGACCAGTGACTTACCAGACTCTGCATTCAGCCATTTTCTCAGGCTCAATATGTAGTGACCCCCTGACTTATCCAACGCTATTGCTGATATCACCATCTATTGTGAGATGAGTTTTTTTTTGACTGTTTAGTGGGACAGAACGACCCATTAAAGATGTTACCTTGGGCTCTGGGAAATGGTGCGGGGGGGAGGGAAGTTACTTTTCAAATGTTTTTTGACCTTTAGAGTAAGTGACTAGTAAAGGTATTTTTAAATGCATTATGCCTACTTGCTGTGCTACTTGGGGTAGTCTAGGTGACTCTGATGATTTTTAGGTGTAGGAGAGGCCAACATTTAACTTCACTTATACCTACATGAAGGCTGAGCAATCCTCAAATATCTAAGGTATCAAGCTCCACTTCAGGTACGCACAATGTTGTGACAGTGCTCTGCTGCACTATTGTGTTTTGCAGTGGAAGTAGGACTTACTATTGACCTTTTTGATAGTCTTGCAAGCTCTTCATGGATCTGTATAGAACCATGAAGGGTATGATTTTTTTTTTTTTTTTTTTAAATGTTTCCCAACAGAGATCCGAGTCTCTCCTACTAAACCTTGTGGAAAGGGCAGCAAGAGAAAGCAGGATGAGTTGGATGAGGATGATGAGGAAGAGAGTCAGACCTGGGTGGAGGCTCTCAATCAGGAGCTCGACGACGACAGCCCCGATCAGGATCCTGACTATGAGGTTAGTGCTCATTTTGAGGCAGCAAATCTCAAATGTTTATGGTGTTTGCTCCAGTTTCACCTGTTGTAAAATGGTAAAGATGTCTTCCCTCATTTCATCTGAGCGGAAATGGAAGCTATCTCAAAAGTGCCTGCCTTTTTTTGGGGTCAAAGTGTGCCTGAGTACACTTGTGTTACATATGTTCAGTTTCTAGTGCAAATGTGGTAATGTGTACACACTTGAGAAAACACCTGCAATAATGCATTTAAATTCATCATGATTCATGATGGATGGAGAGGTCATTATCTTAATGCTGACATCTCTCAGCCCAGTACCATAGAGACTGGGAGTGAAGAGTACTGCTCACACAACGACACGGAAAGTGACATTGAAGTTCAGGAGAATATTGTGGTCATTGAAGATGTGAACACGGTGAGATCTATGGAGGCAGTTTAAAATAAACAAAACCGCATGTGTGAATGAGCGATTCACTAACTTGACTTTTTGTGTTATAGGGTGTCGAGCTGGCCCCTCCATCTGAAGTCTCTTGTCCTGATGTTTAATTTGTCATATTGACAATGTTGTGTAGTATTTCAGTGTTTTTGTATCTTTATATATTCAATAAATGTTGTCTTTTTCCTTGACATTGCTGTGGCCTCCACTAGATGGCAGTGACTATCTTTTCCAAAAGCTGACACAAAGTAAGGAAATGCATGTTAATCTGCACCAGTGTTTTGTAAAGTTTGTTTAAATGCAGCTGGTGCACATGACATGAGTTCATTATAACTTGTTTGGTATTTAGTATTCTCAATTACTGAACTTAATGCTGTTTTAAAGTTGCTTTTAAATGTAGCTTTGGCCCTGCTGTAATGATTACAGGAATAAATGTTGCACCAAATGACTCTAGTTGTGACTTTAACACTTCAGCTTTGTTTGGTGTTGACTGTTATGCATCCTGTGTTAGGCAGATGACTACTAGATGTGATCACTGCCAATAAATATTCAAGAACTTACAAACGTGGATGTCTTCAACACCAAGCACACACTCAAGCTAATGTCAAATTAAGGTTTTTTTTTTTTTGGTTAGATGTTGACTTTGCTTTCTGCTCTGTATATTGGCTCTAACAAAAGTATTGGCATTTACTTAACCCACGGAGCATGTATTCATACAAAGAGGTATTCCAGACCAAAGAAGCGAGAGATGTACAGTTAAAGAGCATGGCTTCTGAAAGCAAATGTGCTAAAAACTGAGTACATTTATAAGTCATTAGTGGAGTTGCTTCTAATGTACACAAATGCTTGAGCTGGTAAACCCTCCAAATGATGTGGACCTCAAACATTTTTGTCTGAGCCAACAACCACTTTGACAGTTTGATCGGAGAGCAGTGTTGCATTCAAATGTCTGGGTAATATGAGTTTATGGATCTTTTTTCACCAGTAATATAGACAGCCAATTAAGCACTGACTTTAAAACCCTATCACTGACAGTGGAAGAACCAATGCTATTTTTGACTTTAAGCATGTGACTCCATTGTTAAACCTGAGGTCATCCAAGCTGAAAACGAGCTTCACGGAGCTCCTACTCCCCTTGTCTCTATGCTGCTGGTGAGGGTTAAGCTGCTGCCATGTGGCCCTCTTATGGCTGGCATCAGGAAAGGATGTGGAGTGTAATTTTGTGCTGCCCAGTCATACCTCTTCTGTCCACCTGCGCACATTCAGCGTCTCTGTTCACTGAGTGTGAGCTGTTTATCGGAGTAGGTGGCAGGCTACTGTGAAGAGGCTTGTGAGGCTCTTCACAAGTGACTGAAGCTGTGCTCTTCGTCCAGCAATCAGGACCCAGTGTTTAGATGGAGCAGAAGTGATTGTGGTTAGAGATGAGCTAATGTTGGTCTTTTTGTTTCCTCTTATCAATCCTGTGTGCTGTTTTTAAGAAGCACTCATCAAACTGACATTGTGTTGAGCTGTTATTGTTACCTAGGAATTTAGAAGGGGAACTCCACTTATTTTGTGCATAAAGGTCAGTTTATTTTGCCTCTGTGCCAGCGACAGCCATGGCCTGAGGCAAAATGTTTTCACATTGTCTGTCCGTCAGTCCCATTCTTGTAAACGCGATACCTCAGGACTAAATGGCTAATAGGGTAACATGATTAAGGGATGACATTTTGTATTAAAACATCAAAGGTCAACTTCACTTTGACAATAGGCTTGTTCGAGATGAACTGCGCCTCGTCTGTGAAGTAGACGAGAGCAGCAGCAGGGTGCGGTGACAAAAAGCCGCGGTCAAGTCGGACAGTTTCCAGCCGCTTCCAGCAGTCTTTAGGCAGAACAGGAAGTCACAAACGCTCACATCCTCTTAGGTCTCATTCCAATTTAACTTAAACATTTAAAATGTTATCAGACCCATATATCGGCTTGTACACAGTCTCCAGTTTTTATTAAGTGGCTGTAAAAATGCTCTACGTGCAATCTGTTGCTGATGTCAATAAACAGACTGTAGATGATCCGTAATCTGAACGGATTTAGTCTCTGATCTCTAAATGTAACTATCAGCCACACGTGTGTCCTGTAGAGAATAAGCCTATAAATCAGACAAATAGCAATTAAAATCCCCCAAATTGAAAAACAGTTTTTATAAAATGTCACGTTGGGGGTGGCCTCTAGCTCACCCAGTGAGAGCGTTCGCCCCATGTTGGCTAAGTCCTGCAGTGGCGCAGGGTTCAAATCTGACCTGCTGCCCTTTGCTGCGTGTCATCCTCCATCTCTCGCCGCTTTCATGTCTGTCCACTTTCAAATAAAGGGAAAAGCCCCCAAAAAATTATTTAAAAAAAAAAAAAAAGTCATGTTGAGTCTATTCTGAACCAATCAGTTGAGAGGCAGGCGTTTCCCAACGGGCCCTGGGTCCGCCTGGGTCTTCCAGTCGGTGAAGAGTAACTGCGCTGCCTGCGTCTCAAACCTGCGGCAGCCTTGATCTCGTGAGGTTACCGTTGCCCACGTGTATGACGTCGTGAAGATGTGTAGTGAAGTGTGAAGCATCATTGTTTAGCAAAAAAATACACTAAATCTCTTTTATTAAATTGCTTCAAAGTCTCCATATATTATGAGTCTGGACAGACATGCATGTAATGTTAACTGCATCTTCGCTGGTTTACGAAGGCATACAGCGGCAAGGCGGTGATTCCAGTTAGTCATGAGAAGCACTCAGCTTGTGAACGTTTTCTGTGGCTCAGGAGGAGCTTCGTCATTTCTTAGATAATAACCCTGATGACATCATCAAGGGTTATCTCGGTTTGAAGACAGAAAACCTGCATTACAAACTGAAAGTTTTGAGTTTGAAAAATGTGTGTGTTTACCAGGCAGGGAAGGTCTAATGAAAATATGCTATTGAGTTGCATTATGGGAAATGAAGGATCCATAACCATACTGGGGACTGAGGGGATATACCAGCCTCTACTGCTTTTTTTTTTCTGCAATTCTGACTTTTTTTAAAATCTTGAGTCAATTACCCAACTGTATGTAAGTGCATTACTAAATCACTGTAGCCCCCCCACCCTTTAAGGACAGTAGTAGCTGTCTCAAAATGAAAGGCATGTGAAGAAGCACACAGTATGAGCCATACAGCATGCGCAGTATGACATGTTTCTAGGAGAAAATAAGAATACAATATTATAGATATTAAAATAGGATTTTATTTAATCAGGTAAGTCCCATTGAGATTAAGATTTTCAAAGGGGACCTGACTACATGTAAAACAATACAAGATACTGAAGAGCAATAATATACATTATACAAACATGATGCACAACAGGACATGAAATAATTATCACATAATATACACAAGTAAAAGAAAAAGCTCTGTGGGTGCAGTACCGTGGATTTTTAAAGTGAGTTAATAAGTGCTTCTTTCTGAATCGTAAGCATTTTGTTTAGACTGAACTGATGGTGGGTCTGCTGCAACCACAGCTAAATCATATAATGTGGCAAAGGGAAAAGTGTCAAAAATGATGCCAACATTTGCCAAAAACAGCAAAGTCAGCACCTGTGACAATCTCAACAAACATTTAACATTATGAGCTTCATTAAACTGTCTGAGTTAATTTGTCCACTTGCTGTTTTTGCGTGATGAGAGTTCAGAGTTTAAAAGAGACGAGATCCAGTATAAATGGGAAGTGATTCAGTTGTTGACACCAAGATCCAGCTGCCTTCAACTCAATTAATTCCTGAAAACACTTGAAGTTGTTTTGACAGTGAACTTTGTGTCTTCCTTTTTTCTTTTCCTCTCAGGTGTTTTTTACCTCCTGACGCTCGGGAGCAAAGGCAGCCGCCACCTTACTGAAGCAGCACATTGGTGTAAATTAAATGCTGTGCGTGCGTGCGTGCGTGCGTGCGTGCGTGGCTGGCAACAGTGAGAGCTGGATACAGAACAGGAACTGATGGTCTCTGGGGGTTCTCATGGCTGTCTGAACGTGTGAAGGGTAGACTGCTCAGCGGAGGCAGCGATAGGGAGCATCGACCTCTATCTGTGGTGTTTGTAGCCAGCTGGAGACTGCTTTTTAACCAGAAAGCTCTGTGTTTGCCTTTCAACAAGCAAGGTGAATACACAGCGTCTGTAAGGGGCTCTAAATTTCATGCACAGTCCCAGGTGTGCTGCAGAACAAAGGCTGCCTGCCTCATGTGGCGAATGTAGTGAAGGTCTTGTTGTTCTGTAACGGATGTCTGCATGCAGAGTGATTTGTTGCGGTGATCAGTTTAGATGCAGGGTGGTTAAGTTGCAGGCAGCAGGGGCTTTCATATTATGTCACAGCTTTTATTTTACAAATTACTTTACCTGATCCATGTGAGCAACTTGATGCAGCACAGATTGTTATAAAACCTCTCTGACACACACACACACACACACACACACACACACACACCCAGAGGCTGGACATACTGCAGAGCCACAACTAGGACCTGACATGGGCTTGTTGTCACCTTCAATGAATGGCAGCAGGTGCCGTCTGCTCCCTAGGCCTCCAGTCTGACCTGCAGGCTATTATCTGCTGCATTACAATGTGACTCCGTAATGTCTGCCAACAAAAAGCGCTCAAACTCACTCCCTTGCCTCTCACTTTTCCACTGCAACCTGCTTTACTGCCCCTCTGCGTCTCTCTCCACACAAGTCACGCAGCGCGTTTCGCTTTACCTCCGGCCTAATGACCAGCTGTCGTCGTAGATTTCAAGAGCATCCATCATCTTCAGAAAAGTAGAGCAGGAAAACAGGCATGACAAATGAAGCAGACAAATGGAGCCTTCAGTTTGTCGTACACTTTGATGGAGGACAGTAGTGAGGGCTCTCTAAAACGTTTCAGAGTAAAGGAAACCTGCTTGGAAGTCAGATGTTGATTGAAGTGCTGTGGAACGAGTGGAGGATCAACTGTTGGTGGATGAGCAGCTGCTACCTCAGGGAACTGTCACTCAAAATCAAGTAAAGTTTTCAGAATAAGAGCGAATCGAGTAAATTTGTTTCAGAGGTAATTTGACACAGCAGCGTTTTTCATTTCCTTAATGTTGGTTTTATCCTATTTTAAACAGTCTATGGTTTTATCCCTTCAAATAGTTTTATATGATAATCTGATGACCTGAACTATCACAGGCCAGTTTATCCTCAAAGTCCCATGTGAGCTACCGGGCAGCATCCCCTCAGCTTCTCATCTGGATGAGTGTATTTTACGTCTCACTGCGTTCCTTGATCAATCCAGCTGGGTTTAAAGGCTTTGCTGCTATCTGTGATTGTCCTTGTCTGCATGAAGGTCTCACAGCAAACTGTGCAGGGCTCTCAAAGTGTGTGAAGTCAGCTCCTGCTGATGCCAGTAAGCGAATCCATTCACACGTTTATGATGCTATTCTGCTGCACGGCCCAGGGACCAGCGAGATTCCTAACAACTGGAGGAGCCAAGACATTCAGACAAACAGTTTAGGAAGTCAGACAGCTTGTAAATGTTTATTGGAAATCAGGAGCTGCAGTGCATCTGATTCCTCTGGCCTTTGACTCCGTCTTGTTCGATCTGTTCACACCAGCTGGAGCAATTCTGTTGCTTGGTATTCACGACATGCCAGTCGTAATGTGACAGACTTGGAAGGGTCAACTGTCATGTAGGTCTCAACAAAAAGTTGTATGACTACTTTTTGTGTTTGTTTTTCATTGTCAGCTTTTGAAATGTATTTTCAAGTTGAAACGTGTAGCTTTTGGCACATTGTTGTCCTCTGGTGGTGTTGTGGAAGATTGTCTGGAAGCCTGTTTCTTTAAGTTAACCGTCGCGGCACTCGGCAGTGGTGGAATGTAAGTAAATACTGTACAAAGTACAAATTGGAGGTACTTGTACTTGACTTGAATTCTTTCTTTTCATGCAACTTTATACTTTTATTCCACTACATGTCAGAGGGAAATATTGCATGTTTTACTTCCCTACAATTATTTATCAGCTTTGGTTACTTTACAAATTAAGATTCTTGCACACAGAACATAAAAGAAGTTAAAAAATATGTTTTGTTAATAACTACACTACCCAACAGTAAAAGTACAGCTGAAACAATTAGTTGATTAATCTATTAGTCTATTAGGACTTTTATATGTAACGAGTATTTTCACATTGTATTATTAGTATCTTATTTACGTAAAGGATCTGAATATTCATACTTCCTTTACCGCTGTAACTTGGGTAATTTTAGTCTGATTATCAGGCTCATCCTGCTGGGCCACAGTGTGAAACATGCACTTCTAGTGATGTGGCTTTTTTGGACACACATTATTGGACAGCAGCTCTGTGACAAACTGATCAATATTTTTTAATAGCACGGTGTGGAGAACTGCTCCACCATACGGACGGACGTTCAATATTTTTGGTACCAGATTTAAGCCTGCGATTTCAAAAATAAATGGAATATAAATGAAATTTAAATGGAAATTTGCACTAGAGACTGACTTGAAGCTTATTAGTCCAGCACACGAGTTTAACTCCTGAAGTGGCTCTTTGACTTGATCTGTTGGTGTCTTAATCATGAATACTGAGCAGCACTGTAAGCTGCTTTGGATGAGAACATCTGCCAAATTCTGCAAATGTTATTGTGAAATACTTTCAGGTAGCGAAAGCTTTATTTTATAAAATACGGTTTTTACCATCTTTCTCAAGGAATACATTTGCTTTTATGTTATGAAGTGTTTCTTATTTACAAAATCTTTGTGATGTAACATCCAATAAAAACTGGTTTGACAGATGGCGTTGCGCTATATGTGGTAGGAGTATACAAAGAGGTGGTATCAAAGTATTAACAGTAATTTTAATATAATATTAAGTAATGATACCTATATTGATAAACTGTGATGGGTAATGTAATATAGGTTGTCTAAATATGCCTTAAACTGTACTATGAAGTACTTTAAAGTATAAAAATGTACAACATGTCACAAGTAAGAGTGACATTCAGTCTCAAAGTCAAAGCTTGAAAAGAATAAAATCTTCTAACCTGGAAAAAAGTGCCAAGTGTCAGCACCTCAAAACTGTGCTGACAGTATGGTGCAGCTCTTGAATAAAGACACTTTGGCAATTTCCACCTTGAGTTATCTTCAACTGCAGCAGAGGTCTGCCTGCATACGTGCTCATAGCTACATTTCTATCCCTCAGCAGGTTTTAATCCCAAACATTCACTTCACTAGCTCATTTCGCTGAGTAACACGCCATACTTTCAAGAAGAGACCTCAGCTTTAATGCAAGGTTTGTTTTCCTGTCAGTTTACGCTCAGATGTTACTTATTCACAGTAAAAATGTACAAAGTAGCATTGCTGGTCAGAACATGGTTGTTTTTATTGTTTGGGGCAGTGAAGCGAGTGGACCCTCTTTGTCCACATGTGCAATAGCTACAGGAAGTGTGTGTCTAGTTGTGTGACTGGTATCCCTCTGTCAACCATATTAGTGGCTTTATACTGTATTCCTCGAGTGACGATGGGAAGGCAGCTGCTTCCTCTGACTCTGCCACCAGACCACCCCCCTGTTCACATACGGTGTAGACAGATGATTTTAACAGTCACTCTTAGTTTCATTTCTCAGACTGCAATCTACTAGGGGTGGGGGAAAAAATCGATACAGCATAGTATTGCGTTATTTTCGGTGGCAATACTGTATCGATACACAGACGCCAAGTATTGATCTATTATTATTATACATGTGTTGCGTCAATTTGTCTGCTTGACACTCCCATTTTGCAGTGAGATGAACAAGTTTCCTTTTGGGGACATAATATGAAATTGGGAAAAATTTGAAGTTGGAAAAAAGGTAATAAATTGCAATATATTGCAGAATATTGCAATATGTTTAAAATCGCAATAATATCGTATCGTGATGATATCGTATTGTGAGGCCTCTGGTGATTCCCACCCCTACTATCTACTCACATCATTCAGCTGCCATTTAAATGTTCTTCTTTTCAGAACTAAATGCTGAATACATTATGCCAGATTTAAACTCTCGTTTTTGACTTACTAGCATAGCAGATTATGTTGTATGAGAGGCAGTGGTGGAAGAAGTGTTAAGATGACCTACTTAAGTAAAAGTAGCAATACCAAAATGTAAAAATGCTCTGTTGAAATGAAAATTCCTGCCTTCTAAATATTACTTAAGTAAAAGTAAACAATTAACCCAAAAGTGTCAGTGTTATATTGTTTGATGTGTGAATACTGAAGCATTAAATATTGCAGCTGGTCGAGAGAGAGCAAATTCTAACTAGTTATCTTAGTTAAGCTTGTTAGTTTAATACATATCGTATTTATAAAGTGATCATATATTTTATATATAAAAGCTGAAAGCCCCATGAGCACCCATACCATCTACAGTGTGTTCTCTCTTATGTTTCCTAATTATACCTCTTCTCAGGACAGTTTGGCATCTACATACTCTGCTTTATTGACACCGCTCCGATGCATCTGTTGATTTAGTAAAACTCACCCAGTTATTCTTAGCAGTACAGAGTTTGGTGAAATAGCTCCACCCAATTTACAGCTGATTAGAAAAAAAATTATCGAGAAAAGAATCAGAATATGAATCCATATGGAAAATACTCGTTAGTTTGAGCCCTCTATAAAATAGTTAAACATGAACCATCAAGATTCCCCCAAATCCCCCACATTCCTCTTCCCACTGATTACTGTCTGTGGCAGCAAAGAGACTAACACGCTCCAATCACCAGCTGTCCATTTAACCCATATGTTTTGGCTGTTTCTTGTTATGGTGAAACCATTTCTTTTACATGAGTAGAGTTTGTGTTGGTGATGCTGGTTGCAGAAAGTAGGACAGATAAATAAAAGGATGGGGGGCTGTGATGTTGAAGACGTCTGTTAGGGGGAGGCTGAGCATCCGCTGCAGAGAATTTTACTTTAGCTTCAGATTTTCTGGCTTATGAAAACAGTATTTATTTAGCAGTTAGATAACCTGATATATCTTGCAGAAATTGTTTTTGTAGCTCTGCATCTCCTAGACACAGGGGTTGTTTTCGGTATATTTTCTGTGGTTCACTGTCTGCTGTCGTTTTGTTTGTCATTATGTTTCTCCCCGCAGCTCTCTGTAGTCCAGCGCTTTTTGAGAATGTGCCAGGCACAGCTGAGTGACAGTAGTGATAACATGCAGAGTGAATGTTAAGCCACCTCTTAGTCACTCACACACACACACACACACACACACACACACACACACAGCGAGAGAGAGTCAAATCCTAAACCTGCATCTTTGATGTGCCCACTGACACTAATGAGACTTGTCATCTTTTCATACAGAAAGACTGCAGTTCTTGCTCTGTATTTGCCACACACACGCGCACACACACACACACACACACACACACACACACACACACACACACACACACACACACACACACACACACACACACACACACACACACACACACAAACAAACAAATGGGTAGATGGTGATATGTAGACCGAAAGATACAGCTGAGTGCACACTGTGTTATCGATTTGATATTGAAGTGGTTTATTAATGTTTCCCTCAGACCTCCTCAGGCTCCTGTCAGTGTTGATGATATCTGTGATTGGTGAGCCAACAGGAAATTAAACCAGCAAGGTAACACCTCATAACCTCAACAGCACTTTGAGGTTGAGACACCTCAAAAGGCCCTAGGCCACAGAAAATAACCTTTTCACACTGACGTGCTGTTTTTGTGACATATTTCTTTGGAAACTCTACTGTCTGGAGACCCCAGCGTTTAATAGGTTTTCATTTCTCCTCACCTTGGCTGTCTGGCTATTTTTTATTGGACACAGTGAGTTGATACTGAAAGGGTTTTCAGCTGTGTGATTGATTAAACTGTGAAAGGCCATGAAGGGCAATTGCCTGTTTGGCCTCTTCATTGCCTGTGCACCCACACTGATGGAGCTTTAGTAAAGAGCCTCAGTGTTTATTTGAATTTGAAATGAGGACAGAACTGAGGCATGACACACAAAAACACTATAGCATCCAGAGTGAGCAGAGACTTGTCAGGGGTGAGTGTGCGCTTTTAAAAACTGTCTCGCAGAGAAAGCGAGAGCGAGAGAGATGCAGCGATGGAGAGTGGAGTCAGAGTGGCTTTGTAGCATTAGTAGCAGGAACAGAACCTGGCAACTGTGGATGTGCTTCTTCAGCCTCCTTACATAACATAAAAAGCAGGAGAAGAGTTAGCCAAAAGCATGCGAGCAGGACTGATGAACTGCCAGCCGCGGATCGCTCCTCTGATACCTGGAGGCACCAAAGCAGAGGCCACTTGACGGGTCTAAAAATAAGCACGAGATGAGAACAATGTGGTGAGTGAGAGTACAATGGGAACACCTTTATTCCCATCTCTGTATAGAGTACTCAGGGGCCAAGAGTAGCCTTTTGTGTGGCTTTGATAGTAGCTGGAAATAATCTCCAGTTGACTCATCCAGCTGAGTTTAGTTTGGCGCAGTGCACTGCTGTGATGCCTTCTATTGTACCTTTCGTGGTTGCATAACTTTTGGTTTTCAGGGGTAGACTCACCATTTTTTTCCACTGTAATACTCCAACACTCTCCCCCTCACTTCCTGACATTTGTAGTGATGTTTGTGTGTGCATTGCAGCGCTCAGCTTAATTCTACTGGCCACCCATCCTAATCGGCTCTCCTAGCCTAAGAGCTAACTAAAGCTTTAAAGCAAAACGGAGCAGTGGTCAGCAAGAAAAATCAGCCCGGATCATGGATATTTTCACCCCGCAGTTGACCATCGGTGTTGTGGTGTGCAAATGAGAAGGCCCATGTACTTCAATGGGTGTTTATGAATAGTTTTCCTATTGCACAAGACATGCTGCATATAAATAAAGCTATATCAGCTGCAGCAGTACATTGTGTAAGTTATGAGTAGAACATCAGAGGCCAAAGGGAGAACATGATCTCTTGCTTTCTTGAAGTGAGTAAGTAATTTAAAAAAATCCAATTTCTCAAATGTACACTTACTGATAACATTTTTTTTTCACTTCAGCAAAGCCCGAGCATGAAAAATATCTCCTTTTGTGTTCATCTAATTGGTTTTTATTGTATCTTCCGTGGTTCATTCGCTTGTATCATGTGCAGTGATTTGGATTTGTCTTGTCTGAGCTGTTAAAACTGGCTTGAAACCACAGTAAAGAGAAACATAACCCCAGAGCTTTCTAATCCACCCACTACCCTCTGCTCTGCCTCGATCTGCATACGATGTGGGAGGCTATTGTGTGAATTCACTGATCTGATGCCACATTAAGTATGGGCAACAGACACACACTTCACACACATACCCACTTATCATTTAATAAAGGTACCAGCAGTGTAACCAAGGCAGTGTGCAGGGAGAGATTACTACTGTATTACATGGTTTGCATAACCTACAATATGTTTTTACTGCCTGCAGTTTATTGTTCTCTGGGTAGATCTGCAGTAAAATGTTTCCTAATGAACAGGAAATAAAAAGCTTTTGTTGTTATTGCACATGTGGAGTTATATGGCCAGCGGCTGAAAATACTCGGGAGATATTGGTATACTTGAATATAGACTGGGGACAATATTTCTGCAACCTTTTATTTTGACCCAGCATGCCTTTCTCACTAAGCTTAAATAGTTGTGACGGAAAGCTCAGAGGAGTCTTTATGAGCAATTGTTGCCTCCAGCTGCGTGCAAACTCTGCGTTAATGTCTAATTTTGTATGTGCATTTATATATATATATATAACATGCTTGACCTCACTGAATCAAGTATGAGTAAGTATGAGAAAGACCAAAGTTGTGACAAAAATACTGCTTTTCTCCAACTTTCTCCATTCCACCCCCCCGCCTCACTAAGCACCCCAATGATTTCTAACTTACTGCTCAATATCACTATGACCAAGCTCCCATAATCGCCTCTGACACATTCCACAGGCTGCATATTTTACATTGGAGTTGAAGTTATTTTTGTCTTGGTTAAGAGGTTGCAGAGAGTGACATCACATCTGCAGCTGATTTTCTGAAAGAGGAAATGCAGATTCACAAGCCTGAAAGGGTGCAGGATTTTCCGAATAATGATTCCCACTTAGCTCATGACTTTTTACCATGATGCATTTAGAATTCCATACAGCGGATATATATATTTCTGTTGGCTTATCCTTCCTCCTGCTGGCATTAAGCAGTTTAAAGTCTCTCACTCTTTGGGTGTTTTTGTAGTTGAAGGTGGAAATGAACTGCAGCAGAGCGGGGCTCAGTAATCCTGCCCCCCTGCGCCTTCCAGCCACACATTCCTTATTTACTCCTGACAGCTTCAAATTGAAACTGTGATCACATTTTCCACACTGTTCTTCAGCCACGCTCACTTCTGGAGTCGACCAGCCTTACACAGTGAAGTGAGTTTTTTTCCATTGTTGTTTCTCTCCCCTGTCTCTCCCTCTTGATATCTCTCTTTCTCCCCATCTCGCTGCAGTTCAGGCTTGCTTGCTTTCTTCAGGGATTTATCAATAGCTGACCCTGACATCCCTTTTTTTTTTGTCTTCCAGCTGCTCGCGCTCTCTCTCTCTCTCTCTCTCTCTCTCTCTCTCTCTCTCTCTCTCTCTCTCTCTCTCTCTCTCTCTCTCTCTCTCTCTCTCTCAGGATTGGACAGTCCATTTGTTAAGACTGCAGAGAAAAAGACTTTGAGATTGGATTAGGAGAACAGAGAAGGGGAAAAGGTGAATTAATCAAGGCCAGTGTGACAGCCACAGACAGTTCTGTCATTACCGTCTGATAAAATGGGAGCAAAGGCTAAAGTAAATATGGGCTGTTTGTCTGAACTTTCTCTCTTCTTATTTGTACTTCAGCCATGTAGATTTATCTGAGGATTGCCTCCAGTAAGAAGCACATAAACATTTTTAAGAGTCATTATATAAGAGTTGGCTAAAATTGACACGTGCACTCTCTCAGTTCAACATTTTATTATTATTATTACATGTCTCTCCAGTCTGAGTTCAGTTAGTTTTACTGGCATGGTTGCACATAATTCAACTTGTAACCTCCAGTGTTGATAACAAGAGTGGATAATACATTAACTCTATAGACTGGAACAGATGGCTTTGTCTGAACAACCCAGTCACAGTAACACACAAACTTAAAGGGCACCAACATCTAAATCCAAAAATGAGCTAAAAATGAATCAATATCTCCCTCCCTCTTGTTTACTCAATGAATAACAGATGTCTCGGTACACTCCAAACACACACGTTCAAGCTTAAACTCACACAAAATCACTCGTGTCTGTTCACATCGTCGCTCTTAAAGGGATGACAAAGCCCACCTATAGCCTGCTGCCAGAGCGTGTGCACAGGGTGGCCGTGACAGCGACAGCCAGGCACTTTGTTTGAGTCCTGGCTCTGTGCCCAGACTTGCTCTACCATGATGTTGTGGGCAGCAGCTCGAGCGCTTGGCTGGACTTCACATTACTCATTAGCTGCCCCAGTGGCACACAGGCTAGTAAACAGAGAGGAACAGGGGAACCCATGCTCGGGCCCAAATGGACCACAAGACTCCTCTTCTGCACATTTGCTCACATACAGTATAGTTATTGCTCACAAGAATCAATAGATCCGCTGAATACAAATTAAAATAGAAAAACAAATGCTTCCAAAGGATAAGATGGGGAAGCAAAAATAATCATTTGTATCAGCGCCTTTCATATAAAGGATAGATGAGACAATAACCAGTCCAAGTCTCATAGCCAAACTGGAAATACGGTTATGTGTAAACAAGACTTTGACTACCTAATTTTTAACTATTAAAAAGAGAAATTGACTTGACATCAGTGTCTCCTGACAGCAGGTAGGATGGACAAAGAGTCTATTGCTATAGAAATGGTGAGTATACAGTATTTAACTGAAGAATTGGAGTGTAAATCTCAGTGAAAGGCCTGTACGTCTATCAGCTGTTTGTCAGCGAGAGCAGATGGTGCAAATATCACAATGATACAGAGATGAAATTACATTGGCAGAGGCCAAGCATCTCAATTTCACTTCATTTAAAAACTAATGCAAGGTCATCAAACCAGATGTAAATGAGGGAAAATGAGCATGTGGAAAAAGATGATTCTATTATTCTATTATAAATAGAATAAACGGCTGTTTCTCTTTGTGGATCCAAGAGCTCCAAATCTTTGTGAGATTGTGGCACCGGCCCCCCCTGGTGCCCCCCAATCCATTGGGCTAGAGTGCTGTCAATCTGACAATTATGATTTCCATTAGATCAGAGTACTGTCCCTTGGCTGCCTGTTCTGCCAACTTTGCCAGCCCTTGTCACATGACCAATTAATGTTTCCATGAAGACTATCCAAAATTCTGATACCATGGAACCAGCACTGAAACTGTTTTGAATTTGTTTTGAAGTAGCAAATGTGTATTGTATTTTGATGTGAAATTAATAATGAATGTGATGTTTTTTTTAGCAGAATTACATTGTTTAGTTCTATCCAATATTTTTCTATATTTCTATTTATTATTATATATTATTGGTCCCCCTAAAAAATCTTGGAATCACCCCTGCTGTGCAGTAATCTGAACCATTTTTAAAATGCTCAAATGCCATGGCAGTCTGCTCAGACTTGTTAAGACAAGTGTCAGAGTGAGAGAGACACAAGGATGATGATGATGACCTGGAGTTGCCAGTCTGTTAAAACACTGGACAAATAGCTTTTGACGTGACATTGTATAATTGAATATAATTTGGTTTGCTATTTACTCTGTGCTGTTTATTCTGTTGCTTTCATGATCTTAACATTCCTTCTATTTACTGCATGTTGCTTTCTCCCTTTCCATCGCAGCCGCTCGCCTCGCTCACTTAATATCTGCCAACCTCAGCTTTATTGAGGCATGAATCTGTGACTGAGGTTCACCTGCTTCTTCATTTGCTGCCTCAGCTTGTTCGGGGGTTAAAGCTTTACATGATGGATAATCTCAGCTGGTGTGTATTATCCTGGAGCTGCAGCCATGTTTTGTGTACTATTTCATTTCATTTGTTTCCCACAACAATACAACTTAGTACTAGTATGTATTTTTTTCTTCAGTGTGCTAACATTTTCAGCTCTGTGTCCCCCTCCTTTCTCTAACACTACAGTGTATCTTTCCCTCTCCCTCTCATACATACACCCATCCATCCCTACATTTGGTTTAAAATTAAACATTGAATTAACTTTAACTATAGACTGCGTTATAAATAATTGCTGTGATTTAATTAGCTAAGCTAGCAGGGGAGTTTACTCTCATCTACTTGCTTTGGTTTAGTCCTGAAGCCTTGACTTAATTAATGAATTTGTGCAGTGCCTGAGCTAGTCATATACTACGAAGCATTCACACCTGCTACTTTCTTATTGCCAGGCAACAATCAATTATTTAACATTTCATTGAAGCTGCCTGGATGGCTCTGGATCTGTCGAGCTCAGCTCACCGTCCAGCTGTCAGTTACACAGACTTATGCACTTAACGCGAAGAAAAAAAATGAAATACTGTATTTGTATGTCTGTGTTTAATCAGAGATCTGTCACAAATGTGTCTTCGTGTCGCTCTCAGTTCCTTTCCCTGTGTTTACATGCCCCGTGTGTCCCTGACATTGGCAGGAAGCTGCTGGGGTTATTCATGTGACGCAGTGATGTGTGGCAGAGTTGGAGAGATATTCCACATCCATTTTGGGAGGCATTGACCCTCAACACTAAAGGCTAGGGACCGTCTCTCAAGTGCAGGGCCAACCTCTCACTAACACGACTGACATTGACCCAGAAACAAACAGCTTGCAGTCCATTTTATTTCACTATTTCGTGTGTGTGTTGTAGTGAAGAAAAGTATGGACAGTTCAGATTTCATCCTTGAGGGGTTGAACATTTTTTATTTTCCATCCCTGCAGGCTTGAATGTAGCAATGGCAAGTGATGGACAGAAAGTCTGAAATTGTGTTAGACAGATATTTCTGCTCATTTATGGTTGCTAAACTCCAATAAAATGGAGCAACAGAAAAGCTGCCCCAGAATTCATTTGCATGGCTTTTCAGTAGGGACTGAAGCAGGGACGTGCACAGACATTTGGAGGGCTATTGCTCTAATCTGGAAAAAGCCCCCCCCCCCCCCCCCAACACACACACACTAGATTATTTATTTTTATTACTAGAAATTGAGTTGCATATTTATGTTGCTTTAATTGTGTAAGTGCCCTCTAAAGTCACTAATATGATAAATTGCTTTTGGAAAAACGATAATTAGAGAGTAGCCCTACAGTTATATTGTACTGCTATATCTCAGTTATGGTGCTTTTCCATTACATGGTACCAGCTCGACTCACCTCGACTCTACTCGCCTTTTTTGGTTTTCCGTTACGAAAAAAAGTACCTGGTACCTGCTAACAGGTACTTTTTTTAGTACCTCCTCAGTCGAGGTTCCAAGCGAGCTGAGGCGAGCCGAAAAGGTGACGTGAAAGCGACAGACGGGGGTGTCCTGAACAAACCCGCTATTTTTAAACAGTTTAGCCAGCTGTTTTTTTTGCTGCCTCCAGCTTCATTTGAAACAAAATGTGTCTTCTGGCAACACACACCTTCGACATTCTGTGTGTGTGTCGCGTTAGGTCACAATAGTTTACTGCGGCGCCGCTTGTTTACAGTTTCTGCGGAGGCTCCGGCAGAGCTTTCGCCGTAGCCTAACTACACACACGGCCGGCTCCACGCACACACCAGCGCACAAGTATAAACATCAGGCCACTTTTACATAGGCTACACAGGCTACGGCGAAAGCTCTGCGTGGAGCCTCCACAGAACTGTAAAACAAACTCAAGTGGCCTGATGTTTATACTTGTGCGCTGGTGTGTGCATAACGACCAGCCACGCTGAGGCGGTACTAAAATCTGCAATGGAAAACGGACGCACAGTGTGTCGAGGCGAGTAGAGTCGAGGCGAGTCGAGCAGGTACCATGTAATGGAAAAACGCCTTTAGAATTATTCCATCTAAGTTTGCACTGATCGTCTTTCCCATCATTTATATCAAACTTTAAGAATGTTTTTTTAATAAAGAATATGGTCTTCACTGAATTGCAGAAAGGATCGGTTGATCAAAATCATAACGGCCAGGAAGTCAAATTGGAAGTGAATTAGAAGTGCAGCTTTAATTCATAGACAGCTTTTTTTTAACCCTTAAACCCCTAAATCGCTAGCCTGGTCCTACCAGACTCTGGTAGGTCCAGGTCTGGTTTCATTATTACAGAGAGTCTGGCCTCTCTCCATTGACAAGTGTTAACTTCCTTGAAGGCGGGTACTCTGTTGAAGTTTAAAACTATTGGATCTGCCCAGAGCCACTCTGGATCTGCCATAACCAATCGCTAACGTTTGGTCGTGACGTACGTCATGCGCATGTGCAACAAGAGGGGAGACAACTATCGGCTTATACTTAGCATTAGCATCGCTAGCGTTAGCCTTAGCCAACTCCTTCACCACTAACAGAGCGAGCTGGAAAATCAAACTTTTCCCGAACCCCGTGGAGACGAGGGCCCCAACATCATGGCCACCAACACAACTCAGCAAATATTGTTCTTGCTCAGGCTTTAACTTCTGGATATTCAGCAGCATTGCTGCCACAACGGACCGATGGCTTTGCCCGCATCTTTCTAGTGCACGTCCTCAACGTCATCGTTCTCAGACACTCCCTCTGTTCGCTGATTGGACCGCCAAATATTTGACCGGAGAAAACCTAAGAATATACCGCAAACCCAGACGGAGTACTGAAGGAAAATGAAAATTGAGCGGAAGTAAGTAGGAGGGCAGAGCCAGGCTACTAAATCGCTGGACTAGTTGTGGATATTCTTCTACTTTTTCAATCCTAGTTTATAAACAATGTTAATACATTTGAAAGTGGAGTTTTCATTGCAAAAACACACATTTGTTTTATATATTTGTCCGTCACTAAAACCTATTGTGCGTATCTTGTTCTGTGCGAAAATGCATTCAGAAAATTCAGCTGAAGCTAATATAAGTTTGACTTAGCCAAAGTTAGTTTGTAACATTGTCCTAGCAACGGTTTATTGCCAGTATTTTGTCCTACAAAGCGACATGCGACTACCAGGAAGTATCCCTCCTCCCTCTCTTACCAGTATGGACATGATGAATGATTGCAGTGACCATCTGTTTCAACTTACATACGGACGTGAGTATTGCATTACTTTAAAAGAGCCTGTCCTTTAAGGCCTCACAATCGTGTTAAAATCCATTTACTAATTCATGAAGCTTCCACAAAACCTGTTTTGATGTTTTGTTCATTTCTTTTTTAATTACCATTGACCTCTGATCTATATTTTTCTTTTTGTAAATTTGAACAACTTAATGTTGATATTTACTACTTCCCTCAGAGATCCACTCATCACAACTCTGCTAAACATGTAAAGAACCACTTGAGATCAACACACCACAGGATGCCTTTAAGATCAGAATGTAAGAAGTCTTTTTAATCATCACGGTTATTCCCAGGGGAAATGGTTAAGCTGAGTACCTTTTCGAGTTCTGGATGTGCTGATTTGTAGAGCAGTCTGACATAATGCAAGAAGTCAGAAGCTGCTCGAGGCCCACAGCCTCTGCTGTCTCTGGTTCCTGTTTATGTAAACACATTGTAAAAAAAGAAAGTGTGTAATTGCGCATGCACAAACAAACACACAGTCTCTGTATTTACTCAAGCAAGTATGGTCTCCTGCCCACATCCAAAGGAAACCTTGTGTGTGTGTCTTTATGTGTGTATGTGTGTCTTTAGTCTCCAGAGTTCCTCCAAGCTGTCTCCTCTCTTCCTCCTTGCTGCTTCTCTGAGTCCCAGTGGGTGCTGCTTAGCTTCCCCTTTTGGTCTCTCCCTCTCTTTATTTACTTCATCCTTCCCTCACTCCCCACAGATCAATCTTCAGGGAGAAGCAGACGTCCCCTTTTTGCCTCCTCCTCCTTCTACTCTCTGCTTGGCTCTCCCTGTAGACCTCCATCCCTCCATCCATTCCTCTCCTCTTCACCACTAATCCAGTCTAACAATATATGTGATGGAAACACTGAAGCATCAGCATATTATTCATCCTGCCTCTGCCTGGCTACAGCATTGAAATCCTCACTTCAAGTCATCACATCATATTTAGAAGAAAAGTATAAAAAAGCCTGTTCCACACACATCATGTACAGAAAGCCTTGTAGTTGGGAAGACATTGCAGTAATCGTGATGACATTGAATCACAAACATGGCCTGGCAGATCAAGGTCAAATTTAGCAGAGACCTTAATGAAACATTTGTTTGTAGCAACCATATTTGAATGCATCATGTTTCTAGCTTGAACATAAAATAAATTTCATGTCTCATTTGGTTTTGGCTTTTATTCTGATGAATCCTACGAATTGCGTTTCACATGCAGCATTGTCGCTTAATTTCTGTCCTCCTAATGGCACCGCAGATAGCACAGAGGCAAAATCAGCAGCTCACCACACCAGCAGAGAACTGTACATTCATGCTCGTGGTGTGATGAATGTACTTACTGCCTTAAAATGTCTGCACTGTTCGTGAAGTACATGTGCCACCTCTGAGCTCGCCTCGCCTGCAGGGAGTCCGGAGCAGGGAGACGAGCTGAGCAGCAACGATTACTCACACAACCTTTTTCATGGCTGCAGTGAAGATCTGACACTGTGCTTGCATGCCTACTCACTCACACACATAGACGCGCACACACGCACACAGCTTCTGAAAGTAGTCTTCTTGTCGGTAGTTCACAGCTGCAGTCATCTGGCCGGTCCAACAGCCAAAGGCCAGATGGGCTCAGCACGGCATTTAGTGTAGGGCTGCAGGACACACTCCTGAACACACACTGGTGTGCATGCAAAACAGATATGACACACATGGATGCACAAAAATGTGATGCCTCATGCATGCTCATTTACCATCTTATGTACTATAATATCATATAATTTCATTCCTGTATCTTAATTTGTAAAGTTATTATTATTATTAGTTATTATTATTATTATTATTATGTGCTGTAGCACAAGTGCTAGCCATGATAGGCAGTGTATTTTGTAATGTATGTTGTCACCCACTGAGTGAGAACATGACTCCATAGGAGTTAAATGAATTGGTTGGTTGATTAACAGGATAGGAAATCATTTCTGCTTCACAAGTTATTTTTTTATTTTTTTATTTTTTATTTTAACCTGTGTTTAATGTCGGTCAGTTGGCCCACTACTTTGGTTCATTGAAATACCTCAACAACTATTGGATGGATTGCCATGACATTTGGTACAGGCCTTCATGTCCCTCTCAGGATGAAACCTAATAACTTTGGTGAGCCTTCATTTGTCCAATACTTTGGTTTAGGACTAAATACCTGCAAAACAAATTACCTCCCATCAGCCTCAGCTGTACTTACAATATTGTCATTGTGATTATGTTAGCATGCTAAAGTTAGCATCTAGCTCAAAGCACCGCTGTGTCTAAGTACATGGCTGTAGACTCTTTGTTAAACATCTTCAGGCTTGTAAAAGTTGCTCAAATTAAACAATTTGAGAAGGCTTTGCACCTCATAGACATTAAAACCACGACAAGGCTTAATGAGTAGACCAGTGATGAAGTACTCGAGTCCTGGACTCGGACTTGAGTCGCTATTCTACAACTGTGACTACAACTACAACACTGGAGTAGACATGGCTTCACTTTAAAAGGTCACAACCAAAAAGTTTGGGAGCTGCCGCACTAAACACTCACATATCGTGATGTTCTCTACGATTTACAAAAAACATTCCATTAAGCCCCAAATCCCTATGATCACAATTACTCTACAGCAGAATGACATTCATATGCTGTTGTCCTCTCAAACTCACCCACTCACTATCTGAATTCTGTCAGAATTACTTTTCAGGAAATGTAAAGTAGGCCTGTGACACATCCCACTGCTGTGCTTCTCTTTGTCCTCCATTCACTGAAATCTGTACTTTTCCTCTTGTGTTTTCATTTTGAGTGAGTGGGTGTACATTAATGAGCAACACTGCTTTAAGTTGCCCAAATCCATTAATGTGTATGAGTGGGTGAGTCTTAGACATATAAAACAGGGTTTGGAAAGTCTTTGCTAATGGCCTTTAGTCAAGGTGAACTGTGGTTTTAGATATTTGAAGCTTAGAGCAATTATGCTGTGGTAAACAACTGTTTTGTGGAGCTCATAATGCTTGTTTTTCTGTTTAGACTGTGTGGATAGTGTTAAAGGGCTGATGGTAAAGGCTGTGATGCTATTAAACGCTTCTACTCAGTGTAGATACAGTCATTGGCGATTTTAGCCCCCCTAAAAATTATAATAATAAAATTATTAAAAAAAAAATCTATTTTAGTGCTTCAAGTTAGAGTTTGCAGACTTGTCTAGAGAGTGACAGAGGACAAACAATTACAGGTTCAAAGGTTTAATATCCATCACCGATGCTATGCACCTGTAACCCAGTCAAGGAAAGGGTTAACAGAAACGTAGTTTTGGCCAATCGGAGGTGGTTGTGCCAGACTCCCGCCTTTGGCTGAGTGTCTATCTAATCTGTCTGTCTAATCTAATCAGAGGGAGAGCAGGAGTGCGGTTGTAAAGTTTAACGTTGATAGTCCCCAGAGAAGAAGTTGGTCATTTCATGGCGCAGATTAGAACCCAAATTGAAACATAAGCAACTCAAATTGCTGAATGTTAGAACATTGTGTCACATTGGTCGTTAACTGTGACTTATAAGTGTCAGTGTCAGGTTAAGTTCCATCATAGTGTTAATAGTGTCAAAAAAAACCGTTAGCTGACGTTGTTCAGTAGCTAGCTCAGAGATTATCGGCTAATGAAATTACTGATTTGGGGGGGGGGGGGGGGGGCACTGTATCCGTGTCACATTCTCATCAGGGGCTGAGCCCCCCCTAAAGGTCTGATCCTAGAATCGCCCCCGGATACAGTAATAAGGGTCTACTTGTCACCACTGTAGTTTTCCTTTGTTTAAGACTCCCTTTAAAAGGTTATTGGCAGTTGTTCATTAAAGCTGACACACACTGTGCAACTGAATATGACTCACTTTTGGAGCTGCCTTTGCAATTGTGATTTATAGTCGCTGCTTGAAGTGCTGGTACACCAGTTGCAAACACTGCAAGATGGTTGTTGTGAAGGGAAGAGATTTTACCAACACTGCTGTACAAACGGTTGTGGACTCGAAAATAGCCATTTTATTCAGACAGTGTTTCTGCAAAGCTGAGAGTTCATATTACCATCCATTCATATGTCTTGTCTGCCTACATACAGCAGAAACAATTTAGAAGATCCAGTAAAATCCAAAGTATTTGTATCCTATATAACATGCACATAGCCTGGGAAAACCCTGACGAACTTCCGGTAAATTTGAGATTTGCTCTGCAAGTCAGTCTGGCCAAGAGCCCATTCAAGCCCATTTCCAAATTGAGGCACCAATCACAACCGTTGACACGATGACTATTAGCGCAGCGACGGCAAGCAGCTTTTTGTTTACATTCAACATGACGGCCACCGAAGTGCAGCAACCTTCTTATATACAGTCTATGGCAGCAACCCGTTGATGCCGCTGTCGCTGCTACGTCACCCGGATCGTTGGTCTGATTGGTTGAAGGACTACCCAATTGCGGCCAGAGGCATTTGAGCGGCGTACGTTGGTGACGCCCCTTTGGAAATGAGCTGTGAATGAACCTTGCCCAGACCCACTCTCAGTCACAACTGAGAAGGGTCTGGTGTCAACCAGGCTAACATGCACACATACTCTAATAGAAATTTGAGTTACTTTATTGTCCACTTAGTTGCGTCTTTGACCAGTTAGTAGAAGAGTTAAGAGTTTTTGTAAATATAAGAAAGACATGTTTATACCTTCCTACAGGTGTAAAGCAAGTAAATTTCATAAACACATTTATTTAGACTGTTATTACGTACATTTTGTTAGAATTATTCACAGCAAATATAAAGTATCAAAAGTAATACTTGCTCTAAAGAAAAATTTATGTTTTTTTTATTTATTATTTTTTTTTACTGTTAGAAGAAGAATAATTCATAATATCAAGAAGCAGAATGCTGTATGTGGTGCTGCTTGACTATATGATAAAGGTCTAAGGACTGAAACGTTATTAATAAAATTAATGCAAGTGATGAACAGTGTGCAGGAGTTTTTTTTGTTTCTACAGTTTTTCCCTCTGTGGAATAAATCTCACAAAATAAGTACTATTACTTAAAAAAAAAACGTGCTTAACAACCATACTTACTTACATAAATGTATGAAATTGCTTTAGATCTCTCCCTGAGTACCACAGTGTTTGGATCCCAGGACCATGATTGATTTTTTTTTTTTCCTCACCCACACAGAGAAAGTGAGGGTAAGCAGTACTTTCAATTTGACAAATGACTATAGAGCCCTGGAGTTGATGTACAACCTTTTAAACCTGCACAGTACATTACATTCATGTTTTATGTATAACATATTTATCAACACCCATTCCCTCAATACTTGTGCAGAAAGCCTTGAAAATATTAAGCCAGAAAAGCCCCTGGAACCCATCGCAGACTTGTTTTCACTGCTTCTCCCAGGTATGAAGCATGGAGGGAGGCATGGTGATTTTTATCATGCTGTTGTATTACTGTAAAGCTGCTACAGAGCTACTCAGCCAAGTAAGCCGAGTATTCTCCACCTCACAGCAAAGCTTTTACCTGGAAATGGCTGAGGGGAAAATGACATTCATGAAGGTCATTGTACCACAGGCTATTGCATCACAGTAGTTTGGGCTTAAAAATGCAATAACCAGTAGCAATATTCATATCCTGTAATTAAAAATCCACCCATGTGTTTTCTCTGTTTGAACTTTTCACTTGGAGAGTGCCACTGTAGCGTTCAGAGACCACACATGCACAAAGACTGCAGCTGCTGTCTTTTGAGGACGGCAATTCAGACTGCAGATAGGATGAAACATGGCACGCCCTCCATTTTCACCTGGATATGACACTCCTGCACTGCCTCAGGCTCCGATTTATGCTCTGTTAAAAGAGCGGAGTGAAATGTAAAAGATGGGTGAGGATGCCTGAAGGAAGAGCGCAGTCTTCCCATCCTTGTCGGCATCTGAGACCATTAAGGATATTTTCATTACAGAGACTCCCAGCACTATAGTTAAGAATGAATGGTATGGGAAAAGTGCCCAGTCTGTTTAAAACTGAGTTATGTGTTGGCTAACTGTCTCGTAAAAAAAATAATGTCGAACTGGTTCCAACACAAAATTTGCTTGGATAAAAAATGCAAATGACAAATGGAGGGGAAAAAATTGGTTCATCTAAACATCTAAGTTAAACCTTTAATGGCATTTCAAAGATACAGAGATGTAAACTTCATGTTTTGGCTTCAGTCCCATGGATGTTTTTTAAGGGCAAGAGCTTCTTTCTACACTCACCATGAAATGAAATACAATCCACCTCTCAACAGCCAATAACTGTTTCAACCACCTGGCACAGTTCACCACCACCCTCTCTCCACTTTCACTGTAGCAGCTGTTGCTCAGTTGGTAGAGCGGGTTGCTGGTTGGCTGTCAGGTTGGTGGTTTGATCTGCAGCTCCTCTTCTGTGTCCTGGAGCAAGACACTGAACCCCAAACTGCTCCCTATGTGTGGGTATATAGATTCAAAAAAGTCTGCCAAATGAATGTAATATAATGTTCATCACTCAGTCCATGTATAGAGACATCTTTATAGGAATTATAGGAACCTGAATTGCACCAGACAGGTTGAGGGAGAATGTGGGTTCAACACTTCCCTTCAGCTCTGTGGAGCATTCAGCTTCTTTCAGCTTATTGTTTTGGGTTTTATGGCCCACAACTTGACTATTTTGGTTCACTCTCACTGCTGCAGGCAACTGTTTTCAGTAGGAAAAAAATCTTACGACCAACTGTTTGGTATCTTCCCAGCACCACACAGCAGACAGACAATGTTAGTGAATAGCTTGGGAAGAAAATTTAGGCTTTAGCCGCTAAATAACCAGATATTTCCCTCAGGAGTTCGTAAAGACCAAAGCCGAGCTAAATGGAGAGTGTTCCCCTGCACAACTTGACACGAATGCTAATGTTTCTCCATGTCTGTTATATTTATAGGCACGCAACAGTTTGATGACAGCCACCACACAAACTTAATAAGGTGTTAATATGTCAGTGATCAGAGGTGTAAAGCTGTACACCAAGCATCCACCTTTCAAGTAAATTAAATATTTAATAGTGTTAAACACATGATTTGTGACAAAAGCATCTGTCAAAAATACACTGTAAATACTGTCATATCCACCTACCTCAGATATAAAAGTAAACTGTTAATTCTTTATTCTAGCACTATTTGCACTTTTGCATTGCCATAGTGTCTTACTGTTTATAATCCTCATAGAGCTGTTTGTTTACACTTTTTAATATATACGTATATCTGTACATAGTAGTGAAATGTTTATGTTTACCTTGTTCAGCTTTGTTGTCCTTGATTTTAGCCGTATGGCTATTTCTGTCTATGTCCCGAAGCAACAAAAAGCCAAATTCCCTGTATGTGTTCACACTTAGTTGCCCATTAAAACTGATTCTGATTCAGTGTTGTGTTTATGGCTTGTTGTGCTGTCCACAGGTGGTAAGAAACAATAAATGCAGCTCTAAATAAACCAATAAATTGTGGAGTAATTTCATTAATGAGTGACCAGGAGTTAACAGGCTAAATTCAGAAACAGCTGGCAGCCATGTTAGCATCTGATCAGTAAAGGGTGAGGTGGCGGGCTGAAAAGTGAGAATATATTAAAAACGTTTGGGGGAAAATATTAAAAACACATTTTTCATAATAATGATTATGTTTTTTTAAATATTTGTTTTTATTGAGAAAGGCAAAAGACTAACATTACACATCACAGATTTAGCCCTTCTTTTTTTCCAGCCTCCCTACCCCTTAACACACATAGCCTACAATGAAAAACATTCCAAAACTAAAACATAATGATGATTATGTTAAAAATATTATGAAATATTAACAAATCTATTGGTGAATTTATACATGTCTCTGTATTTATTCACATAGGCTGTTCATTTTAGAATATCTTATTAAATCAATTCTGTCCCACCTGGATTTCCACGCAGTGTGTCCCTTCAGGGTATTGTGGAGTATACAGTAGGCCTATACCCACCACCTGAAAGCTAAAGTGAGATAATTTTTTTAAATAGGCCTAGAGAACTCATCTTCCGTTTTCTCCCTATAGGACATGAATGCAGCACAAAACAGCCCGAGTACAAGAGAGAGAGAGAGAGAGAGTGAGTGAGAGAGAGAGAGAGAGAGAGAGAGAGAGAGAGCGCAAACGCACACATGAGCCATATGAACAGCAGCCGGCTCCTCTTTCAAACCAACAGACACACACTGCGCTCTACATCCCACACACACAAATGCCAGCGCACTCATACACATGCACTCCAATAACGAGAGCACCGTCAGTCCGAGCTGCCTGCCGCTGCCGGTGGCAGCCCTCGCCGATCCCCGAGACACAAAGCTGGGAGTCCGCTGGAAGAGGAGCTCCTGCTGCCTTTCTAGCACAAAGCAGAGGAGAGCGGAGAGCCAGGGACTTCATTTGCGAGGCGGTAGATAATCCAACAGCAGTGCTGTGAGGAGAAGAGAGAGGAGGGAAGGTGAGTGAATGCAGTCCAGTTCAGCTGCTGTTGCTGCTACTGCTGCTGCTGGAAGAGGAAGAAGAGGAGGAGGAGGAAGAAGCTCAGTGTCCGGAGAGGCTGGAGGAGCAACATTATCCCGCACAGAACCACAGTCAGAGCAGACGGTCAGCATCGATCAGAGCACCTCCAGGCTTGCAGATGTGGATGGAGTTCTGTGCAAGTTCTAGTCCTGGGTGAGCCAACTTCACACACACACACACACACACACGCGCATCTGGTGGTCCACTTGATGTGCTGTCTGACACTTTTACACACCAAAGAGAGATCATGCACATGGGGTTATTCTTTTGTGTTCCTTTCCTGTGTTGCCACTGCCTGTGTCTTCCCTTTCATCCAGATCACATTGGTGAAGGCTCACTTAAACAGATGATTTGATGAGCGTGAGATTCACCCTGTGATCATCGTGGCACTAGTTTACCCCCTCAGCCTCTTCTCACACTGTCATGGTGCAGTTCCGCCGGATTGATTTGCTCTCTAACTCAGATGGACATCGGGTCTCATTATCTCACTCCGCCTGTGCTTTTTTATTGTTATCCTTGAGGTGTGTGTGTGTGTGTGTGTCTTTGATTACCATAGTTCTCAATTAGGTTTTAATGATCTGAAAGTGAGGCAGAAGGGGAAGGCAGCCTTTGATCGATCCCTGCAGTCATCTCAGTCGTTGGCGTGACACATCTAAACCTCTGCCTGTGTTTGCTCAGCCCTCTTCCAGCTCTGTTCCTGTCTTTATTGTGTTTTTTTTATAAGGAAGGTCTGAATACAGTTTTGCTTTAATCTTGTTTCTTGTCTGTCATGGTTTACCACTGTCCCGGCAATTCTTGCATACATTAGCCTACATACATTGCAAAAACATGTAACTAAATGCAAATAATAATTGAGATTGCGCAGCTGTCTTTAGGTTTCTAAGACAATTGAAAAATTTGCTGACGGCAACAACTGTAATGTGTTTTTCTTTAAGTCATTTTGGGGGCATTATTAGTAAAGTGACAGGAAATTAGGGGAGAGATTAATGGGGAGTATGCAACAGAGGACCCTGGCAGGATTCCAGGACACCCCTTAACAGGGGTTTCTACCCTGGTTTTAAGGTCCTGAGTCACAGGCAGTACTTTTAGTGTATCACTTCATGTTCATGGGGCATGGCATTTGCCCCACTCAGAGTTTTTTTTTTTTACTAATGTCACTGCTCACCCCAACTGGTGAGTTTTTAACTAATCAAAGCAATGCAGGAATCCACACACTCACTGAATTGTGCATCTTTTAATTTTTCGTTGCTGGTACATTTCTGTAATTAAAACCCCCAACACTTTATCATCGTCACTGTGTTGCTTGCTTCTTGTGTGCAGTGACTGAGACATTAGCAGGTTTATTTCCGTGATTGTTCTGGTGCTGCCAGAAATTCCGCCAGATGACCCTCATTTTCGGCCGGATGTCCGTCACCTTCCGCTTTCTTTGTGTTGGCATTCTAAACTCTGGCCGATTTATGAGGACTATGGTTAGCTGCTCCTCAGATCTCTGCAGGGTAAATCCAGACAGCTAGCTAGACTATCTGTCCAATCTGAGTTTTCTGTTGCACGACTAAAACAACTTTTGAACATACACATGGTCCACCAAAACAAGTTCCTTCCCGAGGCTATTTTGCAGAGGCACCATCATTGAGTCCGGCGCTTAGCGCCGCCCAATGTGATTGTGATTGGTTTAAAGAAAGGCCAATAAACCAGAGCACGTTTTAGTTTCCCATCCTGGAATGATGACTGGTGTGGACTAGCTAGACCCTCCTCTTCAGTGCTGTGTTAGGTAATAAGTTGGTGTATACACCTCGTGGGGACATCTAGATCTAGTTTTGGGGCAGGTTTTGTTCAGAAGGTAGAGCGGGTTATCCTGTTTGCCCTGTTGAAGTGTTCTTGAGCAACTGAATCCCAAATTGTTTGCGCTGGCCTACACAGTGTGTGAAATAATGGTTTAATGAAAAGCACATTGTAAAGTGCTTTCTAGTTCAAAATGTTGTCTCATCAAATTTAGATGAAACATGGACTCTGGTCAATCTTGTCTTACACGTGTTATTGTCTGCTGCTTGTTGAGAACCGCAGTAGCTGGGACTGTCTAAAAATCAACAGGAGAAAATAAGCATCAAAGTGAATGCAATTATACAACAGCACTTAATAGGACCCAAGGTGCCACTTAGCTTCCCACTCTGACATATTTATGTGTCAGTAATGAAATGTCTGCTGACAGGTCTATGCGGTCCTCAGAGTGCATTGTTGAAGCAGGACTGTTAGTCTCGTCCATTACTACTCCTACACTTACCTCCTCATTCTGATGCTTTCTGCTGCACATAAAAGCTGTCAGCCGTGCTCAATGGTGACATTACCTTAGCTTAACACTGCCAAAGCTCAGTCTCATTGTTTTCAACTCTGGAGTATTTATGAGGGCAGTAAAGCGGAGATGCTTTCGCTGTCAGCAAGACAAGGGCATTGCTGCTCCTACGGAGAGAGGGCAGTGCGGAGCAATGAGGGAAGACAGGAAGGAGGAGAAGAAGCGAGTGCCCTGTGAGTGGCTGTCAGATACCTGCAGGCACGCTGACATGTCAGCTGTCACACTTAAGATGTCCAGCTGGAACGATCATGGGCCTGTGTATGCTGGCCGTCCTCCCTCTCACAGACTACTGTAATGCCATTATAGATGTTCAGATGAGTCTGTAACCTTAATGCAGAGCTTAGAGAGAATTTGGGCCTTACAAGTAATTTATTTTCAAACATGATTGCTTTATTTGACATTTGTCGTGACGATAGAGGCTGTTCTCATTACCTTAGAGCAACCTTTTTTGACGTAGGGCTCTTGTACCACTTCATCGACACCAGTCGTTATATTTGAAATGCGTTCAGGATGTGGATTTTATTGAAGTAGTATAATAATAAATAAACGTGGATATAAACGTAGGTGTTACCATATCTTTTCACTGCAATAGAACCAGGGTTTAAAATTAACTTTGTCGTCCACCAGCCAAATAGCAAATTTTACCAGCCACTCACTAGATTACAATTGTTTTTTTGGCTGGCGAGTGAAACAAATCTATCAGCCACTTGCATATTTTACCAGAATTTGGCTGGTGGATGGTACTAATTTTGAACCCTGAATCGAACTGTCAGTGTTTAGGTCGGTTTTCGCATTACTAGCACTTTTATTCTACACTTAGCTATTTATCTGTTACATTTAGCTAAATGTTTCAACCTTTTATCCGTTACATTTAGCTGTTTCAACCTTTTATCCTTTACTTTTAGCTAACTGTTTCAACCATTTATCATTACTTTTAGCAAACTATTTCAACCGTTACTTTTAGCTTACTGTTTCAATCATTTAAAGTTACTTTTAGCTAACTGTTTCAACCATTTATTGTTACTTTTGGCTAACTGTTTCAACCATTTATCTGTTACATTTAGCAATTTTACCATTTACCTTATGTTAACTGTTTCTCTGCTCGCTTGCTAACCAGTTTTCATGTACTCTAAATTTAGGGTGACCAGACGTCCCGGTTTGACCGGGACAGTTCCGATTGTCAGTTGCGTGTCCCAAGTCCCGACAAAAGCCTGTCGGGACGCTAAAATGTCCCGGTTTACACCAACCACTATGAAATTGTCCCGGTTGTCAGCGATTACATAGCCGACGTGGTCTTATTATAGCCCGATAATTAACTAAACCCATGTAGAAAGACTAATAAAGCATCCTTCCTGTCTTCCCTCACTGCTCCGCACTGCCCTCTCTCCGTAGGAGCAGCAATCCAGCGTAGCGTCCAGCGTATGATTTCAACAATGTGTGTGTGTGTCAGTCAATCGTAGCGGTCTGCGTCTGCATAATCTGTGCAGCCAGCGTTATATTTGTAAACAATGCCTCTTCTTATCTGTCTCGTTTTAATGGTTAGGCTATATCGCGACGCGAGTAACTAACTTGAGTAGGCTACTCTATATAATTTATGCGAGCACATGAATTGTTGAAATGACTGATAATGCCCATCCCTACTACGTTAGCCATGATATGAATGAAGCTTACCTGTTAAAAATGGGCCAACTCGGCGTCCTTTTGGGCTCTAAGCTGTCTCCACATTTTACATGCATCTCCAATATTTACCCATGTTTTACCTCTTCTCTGGTTATGCAATTGTTTAGAAAAGATGCAGAGTTTTTTAAGGTCGGGTAGAATGAATCTATATCTGTTAATCCAGTTGGTTTAGTTGCTGCTACCATCGCTGCAGCCAGCACCTTGTTTTTGCGTGTTTGCGTTTCATGTCTGGCAACCCGGGTGTCAAAATAGGCAACACACAGGCCAAAATATGGAAATTTATATTTAAATATGGAGAGCACTGGCTTTGGCATTGTTGTCAGAAAATATAGTATTTCAACTTAGCATGTTTCCTTAATATCTGTTCTGTTTAAATATTGTGGACATTTGTTGATTAAATACAATACATGTATTACATATTGGACCTTTCAAGTTTTACTTGAGTACTGTAGTTATAAGTACTTGTACTTTTTTTCACCCCACTTTCTACTTCTACTCCACTGCATGTATATGTAAGCTTTAGTTACTTTACAAATTAATATTGTTACACACAAAACATTCGAAGAGTTCATTATTATCATACAACTTGTGCATAATGATGTACCCACCTTACCTAATGCTTTAGTTGATGTGTTGTTCATGCATGAGGTCATGAATGAGAGGCTATGAACTCATGTCAATTCCTGATGATTCATAAAATATAAAGGAATGAAGTAATGCACAAATCATGAATTAATTCATGCATGAATTCATAATTCATGTACCTATACCGTAAAGTGTTACCATAACTTTAGTTCAAGCCTGTGGCAGCAGTTCCAAATAATTATTTTAGTGCCATGCAATGAAAAATACCTTTTTCACAAAGTCCTTTTCATAAGTTCAGTGGGTGCATTTTCCAAAAGAATGCTTTAATTCTGAAAAATAAGGTTGGTCCCACACGAAACTCACTCAATGTTTTTTAATATTATTTCTTAGATATGAGGCTACATACCAAGAAAATTAATGAATATTAACTGCGATAGCCCATTGTGTTGTGAGCAGTAGGCCTGCGTGTGCTGTTGGCAAAATTGTGTCTAATCTGTCTGTGTCTATGTCTGACCTGGGCTGACACATGTTCACGTTAAAAAGCGTGTGCGTGCACGAGCACTACGGTCATGCTCAAAGTGTCCCGGTTTTAGTTCCGGGAAATCTGGTCACCCTATCTAAATTTCAACATGTGGTGTCCAGGTGCTATAGCTGACTCAAAATATGGATATATGTTTTTTTAAATCCCATCATATTTTCTATTAAATCAAATTGGTTGAGCTACTTACATTACCATGTATTCCCTGGCAAAAGTGTCCCTCATTGGCAATCACTGCCTTAGATAACAATCAGCAGCATGACATTAAAATGGGCCGGTAAGAGACATTTAGTACTACTTAGTGAAATTAGACTGAAGTATGTTTTTCCAGAGCTTAAGCAGGACATAATATAAAAGTTTTTATTCAACATCATGCTGTTAATCTGTGGAAAATGGGCTGAGGCTCTAGACAAATTAGTAAGGCAGTGTAGTAAGGAACTGCATACTGCAGTTTGTCATTGTAATGCCATTGATTTAAATGACTCCAATGGAGCCTTTAGTAACTACAGAGCCTTTGTTATGTTTTTTGAAAATAATAGGATCAAAGCCAAAGCAATACGTCAACCCAGTACAATTCAGCAGACGAATAAAAGTGCTCTGACATTGAGGAGTCCATTTATCTTCCTCCAAATGGGTTTCTGCTTTTTGAAGATGATGCAATTTATGCCAGTTATTTGTCTATAATTTCAAACTATATTAGCTTACAAAAATTTCTACTTGCAGAACCTATTTATAGATAGTACGGCAGAGTATAGACACCACAGTGCTGCATTAACAACCAGCACAAGCACTTATCCGAGCTCTGACCATTTACTTAAACCAGGATGGTCTTACACTTATCTGATCTACCTATGCTTTTGCCCACTTCACTCTTTCTCGATATTTTGAAAAAAAGTCTAAATTGGCTTATTTAAGCAGACGATAGATTTTGAGTGACTTTACTGGATCGACTCAGTTGCGGCACAGATGAGATACAGACAGGAAGCGGAGGGGTGAGAAAGAGGAGTTGCTAGTTTTGCTCTTTGGATGCTGCATATTTATATGTATTCTGAGGTCTCTGGATGAAAGAATGTGTGATGAGATGGCCGTAGTATTACATAAGTACTAAAAGGGAAGCCAAGGAGTCTCATGAGTGTAGGTAGGCAGTGCTTACACACTTAAGAGGAGTTCAGAGACTACACTTCATCTTTTTCTTTTTGCATTAAAGCTTTAGTGCGTAACTTTTTGATATTAATGAACATCAAGCCATTGCCAAATGAGTTGCTACAAAGCTAATTCAGACTATCAGCTCCACACAACTCTCTCTGTATTTCTCAGTATGGCTATGTTCAGAAGATTGTGTCGTCCGGCGACTTTCCCATGCAGAAACTTGAGTGAAGATAATGACCTCTTTTGAAGAGTCCATCATGTTTTTTTAATCCTCCGTGTCCTTCTTGAGCTACTAGCAACTGTGTGGAGGAGGGGTGGGGGCGGTGCACGGTCACAGAGGGCTTGTATAATGTGGACGTGCCGACAGTGTTGTTGTCATTACTTAGAATTCCTCATGGGGGCGACAGAAACTACACACTATAGCTTTAAGTCATTTTGTTTGCCCAACGCTCCTCAGAAAGTGTGAAGCAACAGTGATAGTCCTGGGCCTCATTTCAGGAAGGAGGTTTAACAAACTCTGAGTCTAACCCTGATCTCTGAGTTGATTTACCCTGAGATGGGAAACTCTGAGTTTTCGGTTCCAGAACCGCTGATTTGAGTTGGTTCACGCGCGTGCACCACCACCACAATAAAAAGGCAGCATGAATGGAGCCATGATACTACAATTCACCATGGTAACAACCACAAACAAATGGGTCGGCGGAAATACTCATGCGCACATACAGCGAGTTAAAAAAACAACACAGCGGCTGCTGCAAAAGACAGAGAATTTGCGTGGGAGAAAAGTGCTGCTAGATTAAATGCGTATATTCCAATATAAGGCATATCATATTTAATCATAAGTAGGCTATAACCTAATATTACTGGTGAAATGATATTGAACCTATAATCTATTTAATTTAGATGCAATACTGCGGGTGAAAAAGTACTACACCTAATCCCACTCAGCAGCACCATCATTAACAGAATTATAATTCATAATCTTTTATTTCAAAGGGTTTACCTCATTCACCTGCAATCATGTGGAACATATTGTTAATGGCTCTTACTGGTTTGTGTCCAGGGAACACTACAAAAACGTTTAAAACACGTTTCAGAGCGAGTCACACTCTTCTGACGGCGCTTTGCTATACAGTGGCTTTACTAAAATGCTCCGCATCACCAATGTTGTAAAGAAAACTGCCGTTTTAAAAAAAATTAATGTGACACAAAGAATGTGCTGGGATGTAGAGCATGCCCAAGATGGGTGACGTTAGTGATATAAGGACGGATAAGGTTATGCAGCCTAGGCTGCATAACAGACTGGGAAGAAAAACCGATACCGCTCAAATAGGAAGTTATCTGAAAATTAAAACGTCGGGGCTTCAATATCATCTCCCGACGTATAACACCCTGCGAAGTAAAGCAGCTTCTTCATCGACGGGATTGTCGACAAAAGGAAATGCCACGTTTTAAGAAAAAAAAATAGTTAGAAATAGTAAATAAAAATAAACTTCGCTGAAATGCGCCCGATACAGACTGAATGAATGAATGAGGAAATGAAAGAGCGCTGTGTCAGAGGGAGGAGACTGAGAGAAACTTGAGGTTTTTTGAAGAAAACCTGTTTCCGACCAGGTTAGGTTCACAGGCTCAGTTACCATAGTAACTGACTCTGAGGTTAAGTTACCTCTTTCTGAAACAGAAAACCCAGAGTTTCCCTCATCTCAGGGTTAACAAACTCAGAGTTTTCACTAAACCTGCTTTCTGAAATGGGGCCCAGGTTATGTTCTTCACTTAAGCCCGCTAAAAGATCAACAATTAAAGCCTTTGGTGTGAGAGAGCTGATATGGGAAGTCATGTAACAGCAGGGGCGGATCTACAGGTGGGCAAAGGGGGGGCAGCTGACCCCCCACTGTAGGGCCTTGCCCCCCCAGCCGCCCCCCTAACTTTGGTGTTAAAAAAACTGTGCTTGTAAAAACAAACTGCCACTATGTCCACAAGCTTCTTAAAACATTGAAACAAACAACTAATTAATATTAATTAATAAAAAATAATAATTGTAGATGTAATCTTAGCCCCCTGCCCCTCAAATACTTAGCTACGTCCCTGCATTAAACGTGCAGAGCGGCGTTCGCACAGTCTGGCTCGCACACAGCGAGTCTGCTGCGGTGCGGTGGCCCTGCATCCTGGCAAAGACTGGAGCGACTGAAACGTGCGTTATACTCGCCGCAGTCCTGGATCTTCCCAATCCTACCTACAGCACCTTTTAAACCAAAACTACATGTATTAAAATCATAGGATTTATTGATTATTACCAAAACAAAAAAGTAAACTGATAATTGTTACCAAATAATTAAAGTTTGTAGCTGATTTGACAATAACCAGTGTATATTCTAAAGCATTTCTTAATAAAACTTTGAATTGCAGCTGTGTTTGAAAGGCTCTGTGTGTTTGGTCTTAAAGTCTTAAGCTACATGAGACTTGTAGTAAACCTGCAAAATGTCCCTGAAAGAAATGCTCCCGTGTTGTTAATTTAATTTTTTTCTTTGGATGACCAACATGTACCTCCAGACTAAAACCTCTATTTAATGTATTATATTTAACATATAAAATACTTTGAGCCAACTTATATTTTGGGGGTTTAGGATGCAAATGAGCATTTGTCCCTTGATTTATACATCAAACTATATTACACATGACTGTAGTGCAACTTAACATTTAAACAACAATAGACTAGCTCAACTAAACCAAATTTCCTCAACAGCAACTAACTAGGATAAACTAAAGAAAACCACAAACAAGGTCCTGGTTTTATACTCACGGCAAACGAGCCCCCAACTTGTTACGACCGGCTTACAGGCCACAACAAAAGAAGGACGTAACAATAATAAAGTAACATTTATTAAATAATGATGCAAACAAGAGGTGTGATTGTCGATGAGGTGTGATTGTCAGTATCAGTGATGATGAATGAAGGTGTATGGATGTAATGGAGAATGTGAGGTGCATGTTGTCAGTAGTTAACAAAGGGAAAACTCAAACAGAGAGAAAACATGTTGGTGCAGTCGGGAGAATGCGGCCTCCTGGTCTCGGGGCAGGCGGGGTTAAATAGTCTGCAAGGACCGGCCAGGTGATCACAGTCATCTCATTATCGCCTCCGCTACACCTGCAAGTTAACAAGACAAACCACAGTACACATGTACGACAGGCCCAGGGCTGTCACACCACATGACATCATTTTTATGCATTTATTTTAAAAGATTATTTGTGTAGCTAGTGTTTGTGTGTATGCAGTAGTTATTATATAGTTGTGAGGACTAGTTTCAGTTTTCTCACATCGCCACAGGACTTTTTTGGGGGGTGGCGGCAATAAGCTTGCGCATAGGTGAGGATTAAGGTGAGGGTGTGGGTGCGCAGACCTTATTCCCACCATCTTCACTCCTACCAGATGGACCTCCAGTGGCATGAGGGAACCCATGACGACCTGCCGGTGGTCCGGTCAGTTGGACTCCGCCTGTGCCTGTCCCCAGGTGCAGGTTTGTCTTCGGGGTTTGCTCCCTTAGCCACTGTACCCTCCCAAGTTAACCCACGTGGCTGTGGGGTTGCCTTCTTCCGCCTTCCCTTGCCGTTGTGGTGGTTCTCACACCACCATCTTCCGCTTGCGCTGCCATTGGGGTATTCACTATTTACCCATAGCTGGGGCTATTTACCCATAACTGGGACAGTGGATGACGGGCATCAGGGCGTTTCCACTCACTGATGGGCCTACATGCCACGTCTCTGGGGCCCACTGCTGCTCCAAGATCCCGTACAACTTAGCCTGGAACCACAAGGGACCAGTTACCATGTGTGCCACGGGGAGGCGTGTACGAGATCTTGGCAGTGGAGAGGCTATGTACCGGCTGAGGAGGCTTACACACTCGGCTCCTCTTTTCGCCCCTGAAAACAAAGGGCTATCCGGAGGCAGTAGCTGAAAGCAGTGGCAAAGAGCATGCACTAACTACAAGCACTACTACTCCAACACTACTGCACTGACGCATCACACACCCTGCGTGCAAACGCGCGCACACACCCACACGCACACGCAGACCCACACACAGACAGACAGACACACCGACAGACAGACCCACCCACACACAGACAGACAGACCCACCCACAGACAGACAGACAGACAGACAGACAGACAGACAGACAGACAGACAGACAGACAGACACTATACAAGTACAAATGCATTTTCTTTTCCTCAGCCAGGCAGAAGCTTTTTGTACCACTTCTTCTTCTTTGGCTTTTGCATTATCTGGCTCTGAAGATCTGACAGCTGGGACCTCATGGTGCTCTCGGTCCTGTCCCACTCCTGCTCTTTTTCCTGCTGAGTCAGCTTCAGGCTTTCTGTGGCCTGAAGGAGGGATGCCTTGTCCTCCTTCCACAGGTTGAGATTACTCTCCAGCTGCTGCTCAGTCTTCTTCAGAGCAGCCAGGAGGCAGTCACTCACAAAGCTTTGCTCGTCATTCTGATCCACATAGGTTGCTCTCCTCCAGCAGAGAAGTTTTCTCCTGCTGCCATAGGACACGCTCACTCTCTAGCTGATGTTCACACTTTTTCTCAAGAGCAGCCATGAGGTTCTTGTTGCTTTTGTCCTGCATCTCCAGCTGGGCTCTATGGGAAGCCTGGGATCTTTCCAGTATCTCCTTTGCCTCCTCGTCCTGTTTTAGGAGAGCTTCCTCCATCTTGCTCAATTTATTCTTCAGCTCCTGAGCTTGAGCCCTCTCAATCTCCAGATAGCTCTCCAACATCACGTTGGTGGTCTTACCTACCGTGAGCATCTGTCTCTCTTTACGAAGCTCGATCTTCTGAGTCTCCACATTGTTTTTAAGGGCCTCCTTCTCTCCCTTCATCTGCTCCATTTCGACTTTCAGGTCTTCAGTAATGAAGTACTGCAGGTCGAGATCTTTTTGGGCTTTTCGCAGCCTGTTGCTGATTTTTCCCAGCTGGGATTTCAGATACTCTGTTTCCCTGGGTGGGGAGTGGACGCGTTCAGCCAGCTGAACTTTCAAGTCACACATCTCCCTCTGCATCAGCTTTTTGTCATGGCTCAAAGTGCTGCCCTCTCTCTGTTGTTGGAGCTGATCGAGGAGATTAGCCAGCAAGTCCTCGGATTATCAGGTGAACTCTTCCCTCAGATTCACATTGGGTGAGACTCGCCTCGCTGTCCTTCAGTTCACACCGTACTTGTTCTTCAAGTGAACTGAGATAGAAATTCATTTGCGGTTCAATCTCTCCATGAATTCCATGTTTTCCAACTTTGTATTCTGCTGGACCAGTGTCTTTTCTCTTGTTGCAATGTGCACCTTTGGATTGTCACAGTCAAATGACTCTCTGATACAAACTGCTCTCTGAGTGAATTTGTGTCAAAACTAAAGTTGGGTCCCAGTATTCATAGTGTGTTGTTATGACAACAACAACAACATGTATTCTTATGTTTTCAATCCAAATGGTAATTGATTCTATCCCATTCTATCTTTGATTCTGTTGTTGCTATGGGATACCAGTTTGTTTATGTTTGAATATACAGTATGAATGTAAGGATTTCTGATGATTCCTAAAATATGGCAAAGAAAGAACACTTTACGAAATATGGAAAGGAAAAAGATGGATGTCTTTGCACAAGAGCAGTACACACAAGTATGCGCCAGTTGGGACGCCATTTTCTCTAACTCCAATAACCATGTGCGCTCAGCAACTACCTATTATTTAAGATGTGCATTTACCACAATAAAAAATTTTTTTTTTGCTTTTATTCAAACTTTTATTCAAACTTTTTATGTAAAAAAAAGCGACACTTAGCCTGCATAGTCGCGTGGATCCACAGGATCTCGCTCCTCATGTGAAGGACAACGCTCCTCGATTCTGTGCACAACTGTATCCCTGCCGTACAACTGAATGAGATCAGACTGGTATCATATATACCTAATCACAGGTCCATTTATAACAAAAAGTGGCAATCCTAGTATTTTCCTAACCATGATCTGTTATTGTTGATAGCTAAAGTTAGCTAAATTAGCATAGTCATAATTACGGACGTTACACGCTAAATCCAGTCTTGTGCCGATGCTCTGACAAGCTGAAGCCCCGCTGTCTATGTCCTGATAACTGTTTAGAAAACAGTTTTATATTTTAGTGAACTCACAAACAGCAATAATCTGTCTCTTGTTCATTGATTTGCACGCCGTGTTGCTCGCGTAGGGAAAAGTTCAACACAATTCAACTCTTGCAGCGGGCGGGCGTGTGCATGTGACGAGCACAAACGCGAGTTTCACAGGATTGCACCCGCTTGTCGCGTCACCTGTCAAACTGCCCGCGTGCCCCACTTGATCATAATCACTGATAAAATAAGACACATTCTATTCTATTTGTCTTACTATATCAGTAATTCTGATCAATCAAAAGGTCAAACAAATGATAGAATTATGTTATGCAGTTTTACAGTTTTTCCTCTATTTGCCATACAAGCCATTTACATATGAGGTTTCCGTGTAGCGTCTTCCAATGCCAATCTGCCAAGACCTTAGCCACCCCTTTACCACCCCATGTCAAATTTTCTAGATCCGCCACTGTGTAACAGTGAGCAAAGTGTCTCCAACACAGAGCTGCGTTATGGGATGAAGTGCCGGGTATTTGGGCAGTTTATGTACTTGTTGCTCTCGCCGGCTCATTTCATTTTATGTATTTCTATTGCTGCTGGCAACTTGAAGTGCTGCGACCGTCTAGCCATAAAACAATATTATCCTGTATGGATCGACCATCAGGACTGAGAGTGCTGAAGAAAATGGAGGTCAAAGCTCCTGCTTCATCAGGAAGGTACCATCCTTACCAGTCCAAGAGTTACACACTGAGTGTGTTGTATTGTTAGTGCTGACACAAGAAGTTGATTGTTGAAGGATTTTCACTAAAGAGGGGCTTCAGTTTCTCATGAATAGTCTCCTTCAGTGAACCGGGGCGGGGGATCACATCAGACGCATTACTCTACTGTTGCACATATTACGCATGACACATGACTCTACTGTTGCACATATTACTCGGTTATTGTTACACTCACAACCAGGGGCATTTATAGGATTTGAGAACATTGGGAACTTGTAGACCATGTGAAATGTGTACCCCAAAAAAAGTAGTTTACTTTCCAGATTAAATATGAATTATGTTGATGTTAAAATATTAGTAGTTGTTAATTAGTATTAGTGTTGAGTAGAAACTTCACAACTGCTATTATTAAAAATGTATTGACTAGAGTTGGAATATTAAAAAAGTTTTCTTTCACACACACACACACACACACACACAATTTTTGGATACAGTTAATGCAGTATAAATTGTGCACTGTTCACCTCTCCATCATTTGCTGTCTCTTGTGAGTCGTTTACCGTTTTAGTTAGTTTCCAAAACTAACTAAAACCATACCATAATGTAACATAAAGTTATGCATCGTGGGGGGTTGTAAAATAATTAGGAAAGCATTTTTATGGAAATTGGATTTATTTACAAGAAAAACCCTGCTAAAGGAAAATTAAAGTATGCTCTGAGTATGAGCCCGCTAAACATTTCAATTACTCTGAGACAAAGGTACATGAATAAGTAAATTAGAAGTTACACATATAAAGATAGATAGATAGATAGATAGATGGACTTTATTAATCCCACACTGGGCACATTTCTGTGCTACAGTGCCTCAAAAGAAAAAAATGTACACACATCAGAATAACACAAATACACATTAAATAGACATAGGATAAAAAAATATACAGAAAGTATTTTAAGAATAATACAAACATGTTTACACAATAAACACCCTTATATAAACAGACAGTATACTGTATATACATAGCTAATACTGATGTGTAAGGTGCAGATAAAGAGAAATGACATAATTTGCACAGTTGGAGGTGACACAGATTAATAAATAAATAAATAAATAAATAAATATGCATAGTGCAGAATATTGTCCAGTGATGGCTCATATTGCAGAAACAGCTAGCAGTGCTACATTATGATGTTGCATTAAAGAGTCTTGACTGCTGCTGGAATGAAGGACCTGCGGTAGCGCTCCTTCTTACACTGAGGGTGCAGCAGTCTGCTGCTGAAGGAGCTGCTCAGGGAACTCACAGTCTTGTGCAGGGGGTGAGCGGTGTTGCCCATGATTGATGCCAGCCTGGCTAACATCCTCCTCTCCCCCACCTCCTCTCTGGTGCCCAGAGGGCAGACCAGAACAGAGCTAGCCCTCTTCACCAGTACCACATACATAATGATAATACTGAAAGCAATGCAATGGAGTAATAATAATAATAATAATAATAATAATAAAATTCTGCAACAAACCAAAATATACTTTTTTAATGGTAATTACACATTCAATCACACAACATGCGACAACGACATCAATGAGTAAGAAACTAAACCAAAGGTAATATGTATAGTAATATATAAGTTACAGTAACAGTTATAAAATATTGAGATTTCATAGAAATAATACTTGGTTGTTTTTTTTCACATCAAGACAAAAATACTGTATTCTAATAAAAAAACAACTGTTAATGACTCAACAGACTCAGTAAACCCACAGGCAACGTTCCTGCCACGTCACAGCGATCCCTAACCCTAACCTATCCCTGCAAGCTAGAAGAGGCAGATAACCAAGGGCATTTGTAAATTAGCTTGTGTGATCCCTGCAGCATCCAGCATTCACTAATAACACACCTGTACCACAACAACACAAATTTGTCCTCAGTCAAAAGCATTGCAGCTGCATCAGCGAATCCATACAGTTTGATTCGACTAGATATAACCTCACCTCTCCCTTCAGTACTTCGTATAAACACTAGCCTACGCATTGAAAGATTGTTCTCATCCTCTCAATAAAGTCTGAAGAACTATTTGTCTCCTTCTCCAGACAGTTTTGTGAAATGTTTTGCTGCTTCAAATGAACAGCTACCCAGATTGTGAGAGCTGCTGAGCTATTGAGATGTTTGTTTTAAAACAGTCCTTTCATTTATTTCACCCGTAACTGTCACACCATTAACTGCATTCATATTTTGTCAAAAATATAGTCCATAATTTCAAAAAGCTTTTAAAAGAACCTTTGTAATGTAATGTAAAAGAACCTTTTGATCACTATACCGTTTGTTTTGTATAAACCAAGTCAGTGCTTAATTTGTAAAGTGGGAGGTCCCGGAGGCGCAGAGCGGGGGTTGGAGGTAACGGAACAAAAAAAAGAAATGACACTGCCTACGTAGCTTATCTGACTAAAAAAGCCTAAACAACGCTGTGTGTACATCAGGGCGATGTTTATTTTAATTTCAGAACATGCACTGCATGGGTATGATGTAATGTCTCCACATTCTTGATCGCTGGAAACTATTTTTGCTTGTTTGGGATCAGACTGGCCAGCGTATTTGAAAAAGTTAAGCAAACTTTGTTGTCTTTTTGACATTTTTCCCCTGAGTGAAACGAGGCTAACAGCAATCTCAACCAGCACAAGCGCATGTGTCACTTGAAGTGCCTCCCCTCTCTCCGTCCCTCTCCCCCCTCTGTCTTACCCTGAAAATTCACCTCAAAACGCATTGAAAATGCGAACACGAGATTTTTGTGGAACTTCAATGGGGAATCAAGACTAACAAGACAGATAACAACATTGAACACTACACAAACAGTAATTTTTTTTTTTTATTTAGGCAATTCATTTTTTCATAGTGACACAGGAGGTACCGGATCCAATAAAAAAGGTCCCGGATCCAACGTCAGAGGTGCCGGAACATGTTCCGGCTCAAATTAAGCCCTGAACCAAGTGATAGATTGATTACTGATGTGTCCTTCCAGCTCTGTTATTAACCTTATTTGTAGCAGCAGAGCCAGGCAGACATGGCTTACTGTATTTTGAACCACTGTGAAGAGCCAGTTGTGTCCTGTGGGTTGACTCAAGTTACACACATCTTGCATACCATCTCTCCATGGGCCCTGCGTGCAAGATAGCGCTTTTAATCATCTCTCTTCAATTATGTAATTATGAAAAAGATTAGATTAACACATGACATGCAGTGTGTTGTTGTTGTAAGACTGACTGCGAGGTACGACACACACATTCGCCGCGTTTTGTTTTTCTTTGCCTCAACCCTGAAACTTCACACGCCTTTGTGGCATTTAGACACAAAACATCCTGTGATTGGATTGAAATATAATGAAATTCAGATGCCCGTAGCTTCCCACACACATATGCATACACTGATCACATCACTAGCCTCTTCTGATTGATTTTGAAGTGCTTGACGATCAAAAGTAGCATTTGTTTTTGTCATGATGTCCTCTCAGTCCTGAACCTACTAATGACTCTGACTCTAATGAGAACTTTTCGTGTTGTGGTAAGATGCACTTAACACTTGGCAAGGGAATTAAGCACATGATTCATTAATCATTCTGTCGTCCTCCCGTTTGTGGGGTGATGACAATGCATTTAGATTGATATTAATGTGATTAATGCAAAAATAACATCTGTGGTGTTGTTTATGGGGCTCTTTCAAGTATTCTCAAGCTTTTCTCACTCTTCCTCATTAAGAAACCTAGTGAACCTATTTTAAATATCCCAGCAAGCCGTCAGTATAAATGAAGATTAAAGATTCATGCCTCTTTGCATCTTCATACCGCAACCGCCAGTGCTCCTCTATCTCTCTGCTCTGTGGATCACTCTGTCGGAACTAAAGCCGACTCTTCTTTTCAGCCGCTGAACATAAATCAGATAAATTGATCGAATCATTTTCCTGAAGTGGAGATCAGTAGAACTGTGAGGATGAGAGTGAACCGCTCGGTGAGGCTGCTCTCTCTGTTTGACTTCACTTGATTTGCCCTCGCTGTTTGTTGCTCTGTGGTTCTTTCGCAAGTTTGCATGTGTGCTCGGCCGATTGCTTGCTTCCTGGACTAAGAGAGGCATGGAACTGGAGAGTAAGAGCTGTGATTTCTGCAAAGTCCAGCAGTATTTGTTATCTGGAGGAGAGTTAGATTAGAAGATCAACATCACTCTCATGTCTACATGGTAAATAATTTATTTAGGTACAGCAAGCAGCCGGTTAGCTTAGCTCAAAGACTGGAAACAGCTTGCCTGGCTTTTTCCAAAAGTAACGCAAAAACGAAAGTGTGAAAAGGACAATTAGTGGTTTTACGGGGGGTTATATGTTGGACTATTTCTTGTATTAGTTACACATGTTTAGGCTACTGTTGCACACAAGTGTTTTCTTTGCTGGAACAAATTCTCTTCTCTGCAACACCAGGTGATAGGCTGACATGTAGCTACTTAACTACTGCGAGCTAACAGCTACCTGCTTAATGCATGCAAGAGACAACTGGCATCATCATTTGAGATTTTGAGCACCAGAAGGATTACATTTAATTCCTCCTTTAATATACGTCTTAAAAATGGGGAGGTAGCGCCGAGGTCAGAAATGTCCTGTCCTGTTGTACTTACTGTGTTCATTAGTGCTTTTGAGCTTATAGCTTAAACGTGTTAAAGAGGTGCTATGCAGTTTTGGCCATTAACTTTTTGCTCGCAGGTTTCTCTATAGATCTCCCCCTACAGCTTTGGAATAGATATTTGGCAGCTCCTATGTTTACTTGTGTCTGACTCCTCGCATGGTCAGTCTGCCGTTTCCTCTTTCTCTGTTCCTCCGACAGTGCTTTCCTAGCTTTCTGCTTCTTTTTAGCCGGCTCAGCAATGATGATAGTGTGAAAAACTCCATCTCTACCTTGTTAGCCGGTTCCTGAATGGGCGTATGTGTGTAGTGCCGTGAAGCAATTTGTTACATCGTGAGACCTGATATCACGCGATACTTCCTGACGCTGAGGCTGGCGGCTCGCCGACCGAAAGTTGCAAGGGGGGTTTTTCCGCTCACAGGCGCAATGGGGGGAGCGAGACGACCACCATTCAACTCGAAAAAAGTCATATAACCATTCCAATGACTCCGAAGCTGTTCAGTTAAGGTAAATTAAGCTAAAGAAACTGCATAGTTCCCCTTTAAGACCATCTGCCGACTGACAAAGAGTGTAGCACATTACTTCATTATGATGAAATGTTAATTTGAGCTTGGTTGCTATTTTTCAAGTGACCTTTTAGTTTGACAAGAAACAGAAGTGTTTTCACTCTTGATAATTTGTGAAAACGTTGACGAATCAAAATCATTCTAAAGGTCTAGAACAAAGAGATAACACCCTGTTTTGAAAGTTCTCTTCATATACGGAGAGAATCCGATATGAGATGTTGGGGAAAGTGAGTAGGTTAAAACATATGACAACCCTTCCTTGAGTATTATCACAGCGCTATTTCCAGTTAAACATTTGTCTTTATATACTTTTCAAAACACAATGTAGCTGTATAAACAGATGACCATAAAAAACTATGAAGAAGAGTACACTATTGTTTTTCTTTTTGTGAGTTTTTTCTCCCTTAAATATAAAGGGAGGGGTGGGAGAAGGCTGGTAATGTTCCTGTTTGTTAACCACTTCAAAGTTTTGTCTCTTTTCTTTCTGAAAAATTTAAATACAATATATGTAACGTGAGGGTTCGATATGTGGGGGTTGTATCACTCTAAATAAGAAGGAACAGCTGGATGGAGACGAATAACTTTGTTAAGCAGCACTTTACTGTTCTTCACACTTTATCAGCTCCACAACAACAACACTTCCTCATTTTACTTAATCATATGTAGCTGAACTAACCAATCAGACGCTAGCAGACGCTGGCAGATTCTTAACTGCTGATGTTAATAATTAAACATGTAAATATGCAAGTACTGACTGTTTAAACACAAATAGGTAAATAGTTAACTGTATAAACACTGTAAATACATTTTTAGTAAATTAACTGAAATATATGAACTGACTTGTAATATATATAAAAAGGAAACCCTAAAAAAGATCATTAAAGGTGATGTCTGTAATGATTTCAATTACAGAGCGTGCCTTATTAAAGGACAATTCCGGCGCAAAACGAACCTAGGGGTTAATAACAGATGTGTACCACCCACTCTGTCGTTCTCTGTGACATGATTTTATGCTAATCGAATGCGTTTGTAGCTTGAAACAAGCTAGCGCAGAACCCTAATTAGCTTACAACGCTAGTATTTGGGGCACAGGGAAAGTAAAAACAAATCACTATTTATACCACTAAAAAGGCTCAAAATATCACCACACTTCAATGGTAGCATAATGAGGGTCCCAAAATGTAAAAAGATGGATTATAAAGACATCAGATATTTAGGGACCCTCATCATGCTACCGTTGAAGTTTGGTGATATTTTGAGCCTTTTTAGTGGTATAAATAGCGATTTGTTTTTACTTTCCCTGTGCCCCGAATACTAGCGTTGTAAGCTAATAAGCGGTCCGCGCTAGCTTGTTTCAAGCTACAAACACATTTGAATTGCATGAAAACATGTCCCAGAGACCGACAGAGTGGGTACACATCTGTTATTAACCCCTAGGATAGTTTTGTGCCAGAATTGTACTTTAATACTAGTCCAGGGTTTGAACCATATGATAAGCTAATAACAGCAATCTAATGGCGTAGTTTTGGTTTTATATTGCAGGATTTGGTGTGTGTTTGTGCACGCACGGTGTGAGAAGCGAGTCTGTCTCTTCATGCAACCCCTAGAGAGGGCAACATGTTTTAAGGAAAAAGCCTTTTCCAAGCCTTCCTTTTGAAAAGGATGTCAATGCCTGGAAGAAAATATCTCCCTTGCTTTGTTTCTGCATCATTTGAACTAATAAATCTGCAGCTGTATGTGTCCATGTGCAACTGTGACAGATGGGTGTGATGAGATTGTGCTGAACAGACTGTGGTTCCTCTTCCTCCCTCGCCTTCTTCCTCTCGTCTTTCTCTCTCTCTCCTTAGGAACATACGGATTTGGTTTGCCTGTCAGAATTAGTCTGCTGTGAATCGTTTCTTTGAACTGACTCCCAGCTGTGGCCAGTTGCTATTCTGTTGTTTGGGGCATTATAGAGGCTATATGTGCTACATATGCTCGTGAAATAGCTGGAACACTCTGTGTGCTCGGCCCATTTTTATCTGTGGAGGCGGGTTGCATGCTGTTTCTGAGACGTATAGGGTTATGCTTATCAGTATAGATCACAATCTGTGGATTTGTGTGTCTTTGAATATCTCGGCATACAGTACATAAACACGTCTGTGTCTTTTCAATGCCCTCCTGTCACATTGCATCAGTTTGACAGGTGCGCTTCCTGGTCTACTTCCTGGTCTGTGCTGTTTGCCACAGTTTGAGGTGAAGAGGACAAGCTGCTCTTGGACATCAGGGTTATGGATTTCTCATTGGAACCAGTCGAGACGCAGTGAGACAGTGTTTCATGGGGCTGGATCATTGCTTCGGGATGAATTATTTATCTTCATTCTTTTCGTCCTGCCTGCATGACAGTCGGCACACTGTCAAACCTACTTCTTCTCTTTCAAAAACAACCCTGCCTGCTTTCCTTTCCCTCTGTCCTATAGTGTACACCTATAGCTTTCTTTCAAATAATTCTCTTTCTACTGATTCTTGCTTTTGTCTCACGTTGAAACATCTCATCAGAACCACTTTCAATGGATCTCTCCACTGTCTCGGTGTCAGGGAAGGCGACGTCAGCATGTTAGAGTAAACAGTTTCAAAAGAGCTTGTGAATAATTTGTATGTCAGGATGTAGCTGCGGTTGTGTCTGTTTGCATGGACGAGGCTTTTTTTTGCTTCTTTTTTTTTTGGTGTGGTGCAGTGTGTGTTTCTATCCAGCATGCTGTTTCATCCCAGTACATCCGATGCTGAATTCCTGTGTGATGTCAGATCAGATCTATGTTTAATGCGCAGGCAGGGCCCAATTACTTTATGCCCATAGCTATACCTAGAGACTTTAAAGAGGCCCCTTCGCATGCCAGATAACCCTGATGTCGTAATCCTTCTCGGACTTGGTTGGTGAGACGGCGTGGCATGGCGATCCCCTTTAAGGACGCTGATTGCTCATCCCCTACTCTGGCATCGTGGACATTTGTTGTTTGCTTTGGGGGTAAATGTCCCTCTGAAGAGTTATTTGAAGCCCCCTGTCTTGGTTTCTCTTTTATTTCAGAGAATTTGAGATTCTGTGTGAAGAGCAGAGGGAGCATCAACACCCCTCCTCTTTGGTGCCTCTTCATCCCTCTCTTCCTCTTGGAGGCCTTTAGGGTGAGCAGCTGAGTCACTCTCTCCTCCCTGTCTTCATCCTCAATCTGCTCATGCTTCTCCTTCCTCCACCTTCCTTCTGTTTTCTCTCACTAAGCCTTTGTCACAGGGGCTGACAACCTCGTTTGCCAAGGTTCACTTTCAACTTCCCGCAGAGCCTCAGCTGAGAGGGGTGTATGTATGTCAGTTTTTGCATTTAGCAGAATTTACGTGTGCATATTTGGGATTTTTGCTGTCAGCTTGCCTGTCCCTTATTAGGCGCTCCTGTTAGTCAGAGTTGTTGCACGGACAGCAGCAGCAGCAGCTCCCTCGTTGATGGAATCTCTTTGAGATTTTTATGCCAGAGAGATAAAAGAGTGTGGCTGTCAACCAACCATCCGACGAAACACACACACACACACACACACACACACACACACACACACACACACACACAGTTACAGTCACAGTCAGAGTCTCTGTGCCTCACTTTCTGTTCTTTTGCTCCTGTTTTCAGTTTCATTTTGCATAGCTCATCTGCTTTCTTGTGTCTAATAAATGTTCAAAGGCATCTCTTTCTTCTCATTTTTCCTTATTTCATTGACTCCTTTGTTTTGTTTTCTCCATGGTCAGCACCTTCATGCATGCTGCTCTTCCATGCCACCTCTCCCTGTTTCAAACACTTGACTTCTTGCCTTCTATTTAACAAGAAGCGTGTTGTTTCATTAGCTAATCTCTCAGAAGACATGGCACAGATACATAATCTACTACCTCTTCTACTTCAGCTCATAGCTATACACAGGCATCACCCTCATTATTTAACCTGCACTAAGAGAAAAATATGGGAAAGCAGATCTATTTGTGATTTAACAAATGAATGATTATCTCCGCAGGTTTTGTGCAGCCATGTCTGTGAATGCAGAGCACTGAATGTGATGTTGATATTTGAAGATTAATCAACAATTAGCTGCTGTGTTGAGTCATGAGACTCTTTCTGTGTCTCTGTGCCGTGGGAGCTGATTCAGTGCCAGTGTTGTTGCTTGAAATCCTATAATTGCTTCAGAGTTCTTCCTGTAATTAACACTCTTGGACAATTCCGACAGAATCCCAGACATCACTATTCTCCCATTATTAGCTCTGTGCGGGCTGGAAGGAAAACATGCACATGCACACGAGTATGCAGTATGTTTCGCAAGATTAATTATTATTGTTGTGAAGGTTGTACAAAATAAAGAGACTTCACTTCAGTTTTTCCGTTTGTTTTTCACCAACATTTTAGCTGTGGCTGTTTTTCGAGAGTCAGTCGTCCCCAATTCAGAGCCCGCTGTCTTGGCTGCAGCGAGATTAAAGCCGAGTGGAGGAGAGACGGGAAGTGGACCGGGCAGTGTGGCAGTTCCCAATGGCAACAGGATTAGAGGGTGGTACAGTGAAGTAGGCCATACAAACAGGCTCAGCAGCTGAAATATGGACAACAGACCATAACATAGACAGAGCTGGATGGCCCAGTACATTTCATCAGCATGTCATTATGCTATAATCCCAGGCCAGCCACTGTACTGGCTGCATGTGTGTCAGACAGGAATCGCTATTGGTCAGTCAGGGACACTTGAGGATATTGCTATTTCCACCTTGCTACAGAATCACAGGACTTTGATCACAGATGTTCCCTGTTTTATCCGAAATTGGTGTTTTGGTACAAGATTGCTTTGTGTCAAAAAAGAAGAATCCAATTTAATGTGTGTCTGCATTTTAGGAAACAAAGATTTAAAGCAAAGCTGCAAGGAATCTAGATATACTCTTCTTTTTTTCTTTTTTTTTTTTAAAACAGGTTGACGTCTACACTTTATTTATAGATCTTTGATTTATGTTGTTTGTATTCATTACAGAAATGCAAGAAAGACAGGAAAGAGAGTGTCTTCCCACTGAGACTGTCTTCCCATGGTAGTGTGGGTGTTGTTCAAAGCTTTGTTGCCAGGTGTTAATTGTGGAGAAAAGTTTGTCTTTGAAGGATGTTCAGATGATCTTCAACAATGTCCTGTGAAACCAGGACAAAATAGAAATTACCCAAATGAAAACTTAAACTGAGATTGCATTCACTGATTTTGAAGCAGAAATTAGTTTTCAGCAGGTGAGAGATGGATGTTGGCAGCCCTCTCAGACCTTCTTCGATGCAGAGGGGATTTAATGAGACGGACGCTTTTTTTTGTGAAAATGATGAGCCTGTGCTGCTCCGAGTCAGTGACGACAGATGAAAATGAGAGCGGCAAAAGAGAGGTCAGCAATGCCAGCTAGCGTTGTGTTACAATTAGAAAGGCACAGAAAGCCAGTTTAAAATTTCTGCTCTTAAGCAGGCTTTAATGTCTTATTTCACATTCGTTATTTCAGCCTCAATACTAACTGACAAAAATGTATTTAGCATATCCATAAGGAACTGACGAAGCACTAGTTGCAGTGAGCTCTAACAAGTCTTCAAGATGTAACGTACTGCATCTATGTCTATGTCCTCCCTCTTGTTTCAAGAAAAAAATGTATCCAGATTTGGTTTTTAAAGAAATAGATTGATATGGAAGGAAATACGCCTATTCACTTTTTTTTACCAAGAGTTAGATATGAAGGTTGATACCACTCTCATGTCTGTTCGATAAATATGAAGCTAACGTCAGCATAGTTAGCTTAGCTTAGCATAAGGACTGGAAACACGGAAGCAGTGTGTAAACGTAAGTGTAAAACACCAAATTGGGTTTATGTGCCCGACTATTTCTTGGGCAGGCACAGTAACTTCCTGGAGATGACAACAAGACTCCAGGAAGTTACTGGTCCCAGCCAAGAAATAGTCCAGCACCTAGTCTATATCCACAATGTTTCACTTCCAGAATTGGTCTGGTGCCGTTGGAAATTCCGCTGGATGTCCGTCACTTTCTGCTTTCTTTGTGTTGGCATTTTAAACTCTGGTGGATTTATGAGGACTAATGGTGCTGCTCCTCAGATCTCTGCAGGGTAAATCCAGACAGCTAGCTAGACTATCTGTGGAATCTAAATTTCTGTTGCACGAGTAAAAACTACTGTTGAACGTACAAATGTTCCACCAAAACAAGTTCCTTCCTGAGGCTATTTTGCAGCGGCACCGTGGCGCCGTCCGGCGCCTAGCGCTGCCCAAGACGATTGTGATTGGTTTAAAGAAATGACAATAAACCAGAGCACATTTTTCTCCCATCCATCCTGGAATGCTGTGTGGACTAGCCAGACCCTCCTCCGCAGCGCTGTGGAGGAAGGTCTGGCAATGCAAGACTATTCAGCACCTAAACCCCTGTAAAACCACAATGGGTCATTTTTACACTTTTTTATATATTAAACAAACCAGACATAATGTGTTAATTAGAGAGCATTAGAGGTACTATTAGACAGAGCCAAGCTAGTTGTTTCCATTTGTTTGCAGTCCTTGTGCAAAGCTAATATAACCGGCTGCTTGCTTTAGCTTGTTATTTACACTACAGACATAGGAATGGTTTCAATCTTCTTAGATAATCAAGAAAGCAAATAAGGGTATTTCCCAAAATGTCAAACTATTGTTTTTAAATCTTAAGCCCTGCTGGCATTTGTGCTGGAGTACCCCATCTCACTTTGCCCCATCCTCCTTGGGCTCCATCCTTTATACATCCTCCGCTTTCACTTTCTTCACATTCTTTGTTTCCTGCTTACCTTCAGGTCACTCTGGTGTCATAACTATGGGTGGCCACTCTGTTGCAGGGCCGGCCAACATCCCCGACAACCAAAGTCACCTCCACAGTGTACAGTACGTGTTGTCACTAGACAAGCTGTGCGTGTTTCAGCATTCCGGTGAACTTGGGTACTTGTGAACATGTGCGTTGAAGGTGAAAAGCCTCTGCAGCAAATTACAGCCCTTAAACCTTTTCACTTTTTGTGTGTGTGAAGTTTTGTCTTCATTCCTGAACTTGTTTCAACTTTCACATTGTCTGTTTCGGTCGAGTTGAGCTTAGTGAGTGTGGTCCGTGAGCTGTCATCTTGTCTGTCATCATCAGTCGTCTTGAATGACTGTAGCTGTCCTCCAAAACTGTCAGTATCAATCTGCTAAAGGACTTCCTGTGTCCCATGACTGAGTTACATTTTTAACTCCAGTTATGTTCATGCTTGAGATCTGCTTCTAAATATGATAAGTAAATTGATTTGTTTCTTTGAATTTGTTACAACTACAAACAATTTTTTTTGATATTATAGGTCAAGTCTGTCGTGCTGGGTTTACAAGGGAGCAAGTGATAAAGCAGCTATAATTAATATATTTAATTTTATTTAATAACTGCAGATAACTACAGACCTCCGCCAATGCACGCTCTATCTCACAATGCTGGGAACAAATTTTTCCAATTATTCCGGCACCACAGAACAAACGCCCTATCACGAAAGTGAAAAAATAATTTGTGTATCTGCCCTGGGATTCAGATCTACTCCAAAATGTAATTTTTGTTTGTTCCTTGGCCCATGCTACATCCTTCCACAAAAATGAAAGCTCAATTCAATTTCATGAAAATTGGGCCAGTAGTTTTTCTCTATCCCTGCTGACAGACAAAGAAACCAAGAAACCAAAAACCACACAGACAAACCTAACCGAAAACATAACCTAATGAATACTAATGTTGCTCCGTGTCGCCATATCAACTTAAAAGGTGATAAGTTAATATAAGATAATATGTAATTGTTGTATACTCACAGCTTGTTTCCCCTGCGCACAAATGGCCAAAAATATTATGTATTACAGTTTCAAGCTTTAGTAGTTATTTATCCCTGTTTCTTTGGTCTGGTGAATGCACTTGCTGGAGGGCTGAGCAGTTTGACTCCCTTGTGGTCATGCGGTTGAAAGCTTAAATGGCTCCAATTTGAGGAAAACTGGTGTCTCCGTTATGAAAGTCTACGCTAGCGATGCTTGGATGCTGTTTAATTTGGCTTTTGACAGTTCATGTTAGACGGACAGTGGCTCAGTCAGCTAATCTCTGGAACTGGTGTGGATAGACAGCTGTAGGATCTAATATGATGTGAAATACGCAGACTTACAACTATCTGCTCCGTCTGTCTTCCTGCTTATAACAAGTGCTGTTTTCACCTGGGACCTTCAGCAGCACAGAGGCTGATCTGCCTGATTCCATCAGTGCCTTTCAAAACTGTCTCTTCCTGGTTTATTACACGGCCAGAACTTTCTTCACCTCACTGCTGTCGAGTGATGAATTATGAATAGATGCGAATCCAGCAGCACCGCCGGCCAGGCCTGAGGATTACTTTCAATTTGCACACCACTCCCCTCGCTGGTTTGCTGGCTCGCTCCGCTAGTCAGACTTCTTTCTCAAGGGACCTCGAGGGCAGTATTGGATTGCCGCCTGAAACTTTAACCCCACCAATCATGTAAAAAGTTTGAGAAATGTTTCTCTATGGATGCACTTTAAAGTTACACAATGAACATTTGAGTCCTGCGTGAGTGGCATTGTTTCTTACGCGTAGATAACATTTCTCACCCTCCTTCTGGAAGGAAGAGGAAGGAGTCGTGCGGCCCCTCTCCGATACTCGTTGACTCCAGATAACCGGTTGTAATTGGCTCGGTTGATGAGCGGGCAGCATGCAGTGAAAGGGAAGTAGAAAGGACAGGGATCCTTTTAATGAAGCCAATGAGAAGGATATGGAGAGCCTGCGGGCTTCAAGAAGGATTAGAGCAGGCTCCAGCAGATTTAGGCTTACAGTATGATACTTCCACAAGTCTCTCAACCTTGAGGAGCTGAAAAAGGACAAGGAAAAGTGTTCAGAATATAGAATGAGAGTTTCGACTTTTACACTGTACTTGATATGCAATACTCTGTTTATCTTCTCCTCCGTTATACCTCGATCTTTAGCTGCTCTCCATCCAGAGAAGTTGGTAAACAAAAGGATTTGTCTAAAGGTCAGTTTCCCCAGGACACTAACCTTTTAATATACAACTCACACACGTTCCTCTGCAGATTAAGGACAGTGTGTGTGTATGTGTGTGTGTGTGTTTAAATATGTATGCCTGTCTGTCTGTTTCTGTATCTCTGTGCATTTATCCGTTTTCATGTGTAAATTGGAACACATAAATCTGTGTGTGTGGGATGATGTGAAGTGCGAAAGGACTATAAGCGTGTGATGTGTGATGCCGGCCTAATATGGCCCCGTCTCTGTCTCTCTGGATGTGGCAGCGAGTGTGAGAGTGATGGAGAGTCGAGCCAATTGGCATGGAAAGAGCCTGGGCTGAAGGGATGGCAGACAGGCCAGCCAGGCGGGAAATAGATGCCAGCAGAGATACTGATCAAACTCACCTCCACCTTTTGATGACTTTGTCTTTCTGGTTCTTGTCTCTGTGCCATAAATCTAAGTCAAAACTGCAAAGTGTTTCTGTGATAGCGATAAACAGCTGTAGTTGCTGTGCATTTACGGGAGAATTGAGGTCACATTCAGGACTCCTCTGTGTTTATAGGACTTAAAGTTGGCTGCTGAAATAGTAGCTGGTCATTTGAGCTTGGGAAAATGATTCTTCTTAATAACCTCATTGACCTGAGGTTGTATTTATGCTTGGCTGGAAAATCACTAGGCATGAGACTCACTTGCTTCTTGATTTATTACTTCTGACTTACTTTTATATGGGATAACTAGGTGCGAAATTACCCAGTATCTGTTTATTTTGCCATACACATTGATGCCAGATGATGAATTGTCATTATTTGGGTCTACTGTGTATAAACTAATTGGGAAGGAGGGAAAACAACAGAAGTGCTCTGTGTTAAATTGTCCCCAGTTCTCAATTTCACCAGCATAATGGAAATAAAAGAGTAATTACAGTTGTAATAGGTTGAACAGGTGCCATGCATACTTAGGCAGTCAGGGCAGAGAATTTGACAACCAGCCATTTACTCTAACTTATGAGAGTCACAGAGTAATGGATGTTTCCAAGTCATTACAATTCATATTTGATCACTGTGCTTTCAAGGACACAAATCTCGTAGTTAAATGGCCCCTGACGCCTTCAAATTGGATTGTGTTATAATTCGATCAACTTATAAGTTACTGCCAGACACAATCAGGCCAGTGATCTAATAACCAATTCTATTTTTTTTCCTCTTCTTTTTAAAAACAGCCCCACAAGATTTGGATAAGGACAAATGGACAATTTAATCTGTTCACTGACCACAAACAATCCATCCGTCCTACCAATTCCCTCAATTATGTCCTCTCTGTCCTGGTGGTCTGTCACTTCTCATTCCTGCTGAAGTCGTGTAAGTAGCCTGAGAGGCTGCATAGGGAGGGGGACTGACACACTCTGATCACGGGGGCTTAAAGAGAGGATGGACATTTAATACGCTAGCTGCCAGTGGCAGCCTGTCTACATGGCAACTGGCTGAAAAGACATACGGGTGGATGACTGGTGTCGTCGTTCAACTGTGACACCCATATCGTCCTGGGATCATCCCTATGTTCCCAGGGTCCTATGTTCCCAGGGCATGTGTGTCTCTTGATATAAACTAAAATTGTCAGTGATTGAATGGTACAAATCTGCCTACAAATTTGAGGGCATATTGAGGAGCATAACATCAGTACGCTATAAGCTGTGGATGATTTCAACTGAACATTTCACCTTGGAAAAAACCTTGCTGAGAACATAAAACTCTTGAAATGTCTCCTTAATGTGTCATAGGGGGATATTGAGCTGGGGAACATAGATACGCTGCTATCGTCCTGTCCAAAAGCAAAGGTTTAGTTTTGTGCCAAAATGACATGGCTGCCATTTAAAAGAAGTGACACAGACACTTTTTAAATGACTGATAGTATAAAATAAAAACATAATGGCTGTGACTGAGACCTGGGTACAGCGGCTGTTTCAGTGATGTTAAGCCAAGAAAGGGTGACTGTCTGTCGGGAACAGAGCTCCGCGACAATGTTCTCAATGCTAGAGTTCATGTGTAGAGCCCCTGGTGATACTTCGAGCAAAGTCTGATGTTGTGTCGAGCCTTCGTAGTGTTTTAAAAATAACGATTTTGATGTGATCATAGTAGTGCCCCTAGCACTCCCATTCAAAAGGCCATTTGACCGAAAAGGAGAATACAGTAAATCTTAAAAGGGGCTTTTCAGTCCTAATTATGCGTTTAAACGAAAGTTTGACTCGGTATATTCACAAAAAGACCTTAGGTTGCATTTTGGCGAGAGTTATGCTTTAAAGTAAAAGTACTCAACACATGAAGGAACACTTCATCCTTCAGTTTATCACAAACATTCAACATCAACACATCTGGAGATACGTGGTTTTCACTGGACAGGAAGGGGATAAAAAGTAACTAAAGCTGTCAGACAAATGATGTGGAGTAAAAAGTACAATATTTGCCTCTGAGATGTAGTGGAGGAGAACTATAAAGTTAAAGTGTGGGGTGGTGATGTCGCAGTGCATATGACACATGCCTTTGGTGTGGGAGATCTGGGTTCAATTCCCACTGCGATACATCAACCAATGTGTCCCTGGCCCGTGAACTTCGCCACTGGGGAGGAGAGGTCGGGGGAGACGGCTCTCTCCAGTGTTTTGAATTTGGACTGCAGTAACCATTGTGAAACGCTAGCATGTTGAACCTTTTAAGGAATATTTTCTCTCATATCAAAAGAGAAATGACTGTTGACATAATGGAAAGCATTTAATGCTAAAATATCAAATATTTAATATGTATTATTAAGGACTATAATTAGATTTTTTAATCATCATTAGTCTATTCACTGTGAGCTCGCAAGTCTCATGAGGCCTTGAAATAAACAAGCACAGGATAAATAAATCTGTCACTAATGTAATGGGCCTACATTGATGAAGCACACACTGTAATGAATTACTGGTACAGAACATTGCAAATGAAAGTGTGTTAGCTTGTGTGTCCAAACGATAACACTGCTCACGGTCCTCAGTGTGTATATGTGACCGGGGGAAGATGGGCGAAGATGTGTCACCCTGCATTACAGTGAAGGCCTGTGGCCCCTCAAAGAGTGGCATCAAACTTAATGTTCTTTTGAGCTGTGAATCCCTTTGTGTTAACTCAAACTGACTGTGCTTGGAGGGTTTAGATTGGGTGGGAGTGTTTGTATAGGAACCCCAATATTTGGTTCAACCTTCAGCTGTGAAATTGCTGTACAAGCTATACAAATTGATAAAAAAGAAACCAGGTCAGACCCTGTCATGATAGTGAGTTAGTAAGGCATTGCAGCCCCACCTGGACGTCCTTTCACATTATGCATATTGGATGATTTCCATGAAGAGGTTTTAATAAAAACAGGGCAGTGATCTGTAAATATTTGGAAGGTTTTATTCCAAATAGTTGGACAGACATAAGAAAATTGGACAAAATCCTCATCATCATCATCGTCATCGTCATCGTCATCGTCATCGTCATTATAGCAGTAGTTTATCCAAGTTCCAACAACAGTATATTTGCATAAGGAGACATGGTAATTTTAGGATCAAGCTAAAAAAGCCACATTTGTGTGGAAGTGTTAGAATTTCGTTTTAATTGTTCCCACCATCTCATCTGCCATGTACCGTGTGAATGTTACTTAGTTTATTGATCTCTTATACTTCCTAGAATGGGAAAACATCTCAAAGATGTATTGCATATTGTGGTTACAGTTATTGACAAAACTGGTATCCTCTGTAATAAATTTGCCTCTGTATGATTGATTAGTGGCAATACTGGATAGTGGGTCAAGCGCCTTGTTCTTCTATGAACCTGACATTTACTGGTGTGATTTAATTAAGACCTATTCTAGTGGAATGCCCTTTATTATTGATCCGAGGATATCTTGCAATTGGAACTGGTATCAAACTGTGCAGATCGGATTCAGTCTTACTGAATACTTACTAGGAGCACACATATTCAAAATCCAAATTTCAGGAACAGGAGTCTTCTTCTTCGCCCAGAAAAAGAAAAAAGGATATTAAAAAAGAGCAAGAGACCGGCGTCATAAAAACGTGAAGGCTACCGTAGCTGTAATACGTACTTTAAACTGCGTGGCGCGAGAGAGTTGATTGCGATATATGATCTCAATGCTAGATGGGAGAAATTCCCACACATTGGACCTTTAAGTACTTAAAAGAAGGGACATTCATATCGACATTGCCCTTGAAACACACATTCACATTTGTGATTAATGACCTCATTAGCATAGATGTTATTTTTAGAACATCACGCAGATTGTTGTGAGATATTTGGCAGCTCACATGCCTCTTGTTTAATGTTTTTTTTTCTTTTTGCATGTGTTTGTTTTTAAAAAGGACATATTACAAGCTGACCGGAGTTAATTATGTCTAAAAAGATGGGGGACATCTGTGTAGTCGCTTGAATAAATTGGACTGAGAGAGGCAGGATGTGTCACATATACAATTGTATTTTTTTAGACCTTGGTTAAAACTAAAATGTAGCACAAAAGTTAATGGATACGAAGTGGAGAATCAGAAACCGTATCATATGACTGAGGTGTTTAATCTGCCATCAGTCTTGTAGGTCCATGATGTTTATCAGTTCTCTTGTCAGTGGTATGAGGGTATCATGTGTTTGTCGCTCAATGTCTTTGGATATGGGGCTGTTGTTGCTTCAGGTAAAGTCTCCATGTCAGTGGGACATGGCCATGCAGCATAGCATCTTCAATTATTTAGCTCCTATTCGTAGAAGCCTTTACGTCCATAAGCCCTGAAACAGTTGTCATTAAACATTCATGGCACATGGCAAGACACATTCTTAATCACCCCTTTGTGTCCTTTGGTTTCACTGCTCATGCTTTGAATAGGACAAAAGTGCAATTTACGAATCTCACTGTAATCCATTATTGTAATTAAAATCCCATTCGGCACTAGGGATGTAACGATTACCGGTGTAACAGTAAACCACAATAAAAATGTTGACTATAACAATTACCGTTTTCATTTAAAATATCAGTATTACCACGGTGTGAAAACCAGTGTTTCCCACACATAGACTAATTCCTGGTGGTGTGCCACAGAATCAACACCGGCCGCCACATATTGCGTTTCGTTATTCTTTTTTTACGCTATTTAAAACACGCAGCGTATTCGTTCAGCTGCATTTCCTTTCCCTGCTCTCCCTCCGTCTCTCTGTCTCTCACACACACACACACACACACACACACACACACACACACACACACACAGCCCCTCCCCTCCATGCACACCGCGTCTGTCTCCATGAAAATGAGATCATCCCTGGAAGCGTGGAAGCTTGGCCTATTTGGTGCAGAGAAGACGGCTGGCGAAATTCACAAGTTCACGAAAGGTTGGTATCTCGTGAATAGTGTATTAATAAACCGTAGAAATGCCGAGGCCACACCGCTGTGAAAGCTCACTTGTCGTTCTCTGTGCCTGAATCCATGTATTTATGGACTTGAGCCCGAATAAAACACAAGATTTTATTAAGTTGGCTGTAAAAGTTTTAAACTACAACTCAGAGTTGTTTGAATGACAGAAATCTTCAAATAAGATCTTAATAAATGCAACAAGGACATGTAGCTATAGTAGCCTTCAAGACAGTGTGTTTACGATCCCCAAAAACACGGAATAAAACACTTTAAAAAAACAAACAAAGATCTAACTATTTTTTTTTTTACTTTAGATAGCTTTAGTCTTACATGATTTAACAGGAATTAGGAGGATACAGTGTTGAGATTTTTAATAACATGTATCTGTCTGTATGGATCATAGTATTAAGGTTACATATAGCCTATTTGGGCTCCAGGTAATCAGGTATTTTATCTGCTGAACCATAACATTTGACAAACCAACCAGATTTAATTGACAAAGCACATCATGGCTACACTTCCTCTGTATCATCTTTTAGTCTGATATGTTTAATATGTAAATAGTTATTTATTTTGAAAGTATCTGTTAATGTTATGTAGCCTAGTCATTGTTTTCAATAAATAGTTCAGAAACTTTCGTTTGGCTATTTATTACTGAACCCAGCCATCACGCGCCGCGCCGTCACATCCTGCGCCACCCACCACCACAAGTAAATTCTTAACCTGTGGGAAATACCGGGAAACCGTGTGTTTAATCCTTCCCAGCTTCATCCGAGTCTCCTGAAGTTGCCGCGCAGTTAAAACCTTTTTAAAATGGTGCTTCTTATGAATCTGCATGCGTTGCAATGGTGTCATCATGAAAATGTCCAACATATTTAATCAGTTAACTGCATGCGGCAGTTTTACTATGCAGGGCCGGAGGACAAAACCACATTCAATAAGTGAACTGTGCCCCTCATCCATCTCCTTCTGACTTCTCATGTCACCTCAGTGTCCACAGCTGTAGGTCAAATACTTCATACACTTTATACTACACATATATAGCCATGTAAATGCACACATGCATACACATGCTCATAGTCCCCACCAACAACCCCAGCTTTCTATTCTCCACCCAGCGACTGGGTGTCCTTGCCTGTGGTGGGTAGCATGGCCCTGCCAGTACTAACGATCCATCACCAGACTGCAAGGTGGAAGTTACAGGGTCATAAAAGGGAACAAGCAACTCAGTCTTTTCTCTTGCTCTCTCTCTGCCTTTGTCTATCATCAGGTGAGCGTGACACAGAGTTTTTTTCTCTTATGTAAAGCGCAATGAGTGGGCATGGTTGAAATCAGTGTGAGCAGCCATTTGAGGAGCTTTTGTGGATGTTATGCCTCGGCCTGTGTGCCTTTCTGGAGAGCGCCTGGCTTCGCCTACACACTCTCAAACACGCTTCCTGCTCATTTGTCAGCTGCATCATAACTATTGGTCTGGCAGTCTCACCCTCTGTTCTGCTGCTGTTGATCCTTCCAGGCCCTTCCACACACATATATATATATATATATATATATATATATATTCACATGTAGATACTCTGTGTGTGTGTATATATATATGTATATGTATATGTATGTATATGTATATATGTATGTATATATATATATGTATATATATATGTGTATATATATGTATATATATGTGTGTATATATATATATATATATATATATATATATATATGTGTGTGTGTATATATATATATATGTGTGTGTGTATATATATATATATATATATATATATATATATATATATATATATATATATATATATATATATATATATATATATATATAAGCTTGTATTTGGAGGTTGTAGCTGTACAGGGATTATGATGCTTGTGAATGATACTGTGCGTCATGGTGAATTTTTATATAATTTCTCTTTCTATGATGTTGAAGGATAGGTATAGATATAGATATATAGATATATTTTTTTATTGCCAACCAATGCGATGAAAAGAAAAACAACCAAGAATTTTCTGTGTATCCGAATCCAAATAAACGCTTATTTCATTGTGCCATAGACCCTAACCCTCCATTGTTATCCACAAACTATTAAAAACACATCAATCAGCCACACTGTTGAACTGGCTGACATGTTCCTTCATTACAGTTAACATGGGCACTGTAGTTTATTTTGAGTCCTACTCACATTCACCGTCCTGCTGCCGGACTCAAGCACCAAATGTGTATTAATCTGCGGCTAAAAATAGTTCCCAACAAATGCACTATTCCCTCCTGTTTGATTAATGTTTGTTAAAAACTGCAGAAAAAATGTTAGTATATACTGTATATGTGATATCTTCAGTAGAAACAAATAGCCTTGGGGCTGAGAGACAGAGGGGAATTCATAAAGTATTGAGAGACAAACTAATGCAATGTAGGTTTTGGTCTTTTCATTGTTGTTGGTTTCTTTTAAAATGTAGAATATGACCTTCTTATCCTTTAAACAACTCACAAAATGTGAGCTAAGACACACATAGCTCTCCACTCACACACACACCTTTTTTTAGCTCATTAGCGAGGCTTTATGCATAGGGTATGGGCGTGTTTGATGTGTAAGATTTGGCCGAGCATCAGCAGTGCCCTCTGTCTGATCACATTCTAATGTCCTCATATTAAAACATGTTGGGTCCTCACGATCTATTATTTTGAATAGCCAAGAAGGACAGCGTTTGCATAAGGCCCATTAGCGTAATTGGCTGTCTTTCAAGCCCCTTATGGCTTCTGTTTATACAAAAAGAGGCTGGAGAGGAGGCAAGGCTGGAGTAAGGGGAGTGTCAGAAATAAATGATGTAGTAGTGGTTTGTGCAGGGAGAGGTGGGAGGTGGTGAGGGGAAGATGGGGGTAGAGAGGTGGCAGAACATTTCACTGCGCCCCCTGCCCCTGCAGCTTCACAGCCCACTTTACTGTCTAAATCTGGCTCTGTTGCTATCTAACCTGCACTTGGCTTTCTTTTTTTTTTTTAGCTGAAACGCCACACTTCTCTCGCTCCCCCTCTAACTCACTGGGTATCGCTGTGTTTTGGATGGTAATTGGGCTGTGGTCGGAGAACACATGAATACCAGGTCATCCACTCTGCCATCTGTACTTTAGGACCCACGCTGGCTGTAGCTGCACAGAAGAGACACCTGGCAACCTGAGGAGAAATGGATGACTGTAATTGTTAGATGATTGCTTACCTCTTAAGTAATTAACCGATTAGACTTCAACTGTAACAAAGAAGCCATCAGCTCAATCAGTTCTCATCTTTAATTTTGTAGCACAAAGATCAGAAACAAACTAAACGCAGCAATTTCAGTAAAAGCATTCGACTGGAAACATTACAAAATGGCATGGTTTGTGCACGGCCCAGGACAGGAGGGCTCTGCAGTGGTTGATTAAATCCAATAGTTTGATCCAGTAGTTGAGTCAATTCACCTAAAACAAATGTCACCAAAGTCCTAAGGATAGGAACCAGGAATGTCTGTAAAAAAATGTCATGGCAATCCCTCCAAATGTTGTTGAGATATTTCAGTCTGAACCAAAATGGTGGACCCAAGAAGATCACGATATCCACCAGCTTGATCTGTGCTTTAAAGGTGACCATTCAATTTGTATCTATTCTGAACTTAGTGTTTAATAGTAAAGATTAAACATGAGTTAAATACAAACAAGGCTTAGGTTAAGGATAGGGTCAAGAATGCCCTTTGGCTCAACTAAAGTTTAATCTAGATGAGACGGGACATTCAGGAACATGTAAGATAGTGGCACTACCAACTAGTCATCGCCTGTTTGCATCAGCAGCCGCTATTTACTGTATGACAACATGAAAAAGGGGGCATCAACAACAGCTCCTCTCTTTAATGAAATTTTAAAAAACATCATATTCCCAGTTGTTTCGTTTAGCTTCTGACTAAAGACTGTAGTCAATGCGCACATATGCCATTACCCAGATGTGTACTGAATATTGTAATCTGACTGTTTTATGAGGCAGTGGTTTATTCCTGTGCACAGTAGTGATTTAAAAAGAAAAGATATTAAGCTGTTTTTCAATCAAATTTCATTATTCAATGTTCCTCAATGTTAAATGGAAATCATAGCTAGCTTCCACACCAGAACATCTTTGACTGAAGCCGTAGGACAGTGCTGTGGCTTTTATTAAGCCAGAAATATTCCCTTTTAAGTATTTAAATGCTTTAGGCTTCATGAATTTGTTCCTTGTTGCAAACATGTCACCGAAGTTTTGTATCACATTGTAAGTGTGAGCTGTAGTTTCAAGCATCTCAAGAGCAGACAACAACAGCATGAAGCCATCTTCTTTGATTTGTGCTCACAATGGCCCTCATTTATCAACCTAACATAGAAACCAGGGCAGATATGAGCACAGAAATCATCTTACGACAGGCTTCACGTGTGATTCATGAAACGTTCGTATCACACCAATCCGAGCGTAACAATGGTCGTACATTGATAAATGCATCGGCTGGAAACGATCGTAATTTAAATATCATGCCCAAATATATTCTCGGTTTTGAGGCCTCGCCCCTACAATTTACGACATGGCGAGACGTAATCCGGCTGAGAAGCGGCACTTTTCAGAGGTGGAGATTGAAACCCTGATATCTCAGGTTCATTTACACCAACGTGTGTACTATTTGGCAGCCTGAAAACTGTTATTAAAGGCTGTAAAAAGAATGCGCAATGGAAAGAGATCACTGATGCTGTCAACAGCGTTGCCGTGGTAAATCGGACTCCAAGTTTATTTAATTTATACATCCTTGACATATGTATGCTATAGTCCTAATAGTAATATACAGGCTTATATTGCAATCTCTTAGGCCTACATGGTGTAGCCTACCTATAGTTAAATAAACACACAGTAGTGGAGTTTATGCCTTTTATGTCTCTTATTTTACTCGTGTTTTTTTCATGAGTCAGAGCCAGGCAACAGCTGTGAGGGAGAGCGCGTGTCCTCCGCACCCCCGTGCTGGACCACCACCCCAACCCTGTCTCCTGACAGCAGAGGAGCTGGAAAAACAAGCCGAAATAACTCGGTCAATGGCAGAAATAAATCGTTCACTTGTGGCCATTAACGACACTTTGAAAGAGAAACGAAAACCTGAAGAATAAATAAAAATGTTGTGCATCGTTATGTTTCCTGTATTGAGTATCATTGCCAAACACAACACTATACCTTTTAAAAGCGAGGAATAATATCCTGTCTCCTTCATATAGCCCCCAGTTAGGGCTGTGCTGGACACTGCTCTCTAGGCATCGGGTCATCTGGCTCCAGAACCCCACAGACTAAAACAATGTTGCAGGCTTTTTCTGCCGTGTGGTTCAGACCAGACGTGAGATTTTATCGCAGCCTACGCTCACGTTCAAATTGATAAATGCTTTGCGTAGGAATCGGCGTACGCTCGTCCTACGCCTGTTTTAGGTCGTACGCACGTTTCGTAAATGAGGGCCATTGTGTCTTTCACTGTCATGGCAGCCCAGTTTGAGTCTCTTTCTGTAGTACCTAGTGGAGGACGTCCCACGTGTTGGCAATATGTAAGCAGGCTGTTGTGATATTACAGAGTATGTTTGGGCTTTAATGTATCCATGTAATTTTAATGTTTCACAACTAACAGATCACACTTACACATTGTGACTTTTTCTTTAATTGTACCTTTCTGAGAAAATGTAACTGTTACGTTTAAAGAGGTTTGCAGGACAGCCCTAAAGAGACACTGTCTTTGCTCAAAGGCCTTTTTCACAGCAGACTTTTTGACATGTCGCACTAGGAAAAGCACAGGTTTAAATTATATTTAGCTTAATTTAGCTGCTTCAGTATCAGCTTCCTGGTATTGTGCATGCTGGCTCACTGTCACAGTGTCATGGCTTACTGGGACACTTAAATAAAACGGAGCCAACCGCACCATGAACAAATCTTTTTTTTATCTCACTCACAATGGGATGGCAGCCCCTCAAATCGCCTACTGCTTATCCGACAATGACAAGTCAAAATGTCTGCTATGAAAAAGCTCTATCAGCCTCCTAGCTCAATACCATCTTATTATATGCCTTCTAATCAAGAAATCTGTTAAAGATTTATTCACTTGAAGGCCACAACAAACTATCTGATGATGCTGGCAGTGTCTCTTTAAGCCCTTTGGCCTTACAAAGTCATTACATATAAAATGTTACAGTCAACAGCTGAGATGCCCAAATATATAAATAACACTCAACAGAAAAAATTCATTCGATTCAAACTCTTGTGTATAAATATTGAGGCATTTCCAGAATAGAAGATTACTTCAGGCAGTTGTTCTGATAGAAAGTACTGGATGAGTAAATGTTGCCTGGCAACAAAATGATAAGATAACGAAAACTGACCCCTTGCCTAATGCTGCTGGATGTGTGCACAGTATATACTAGCAATGATTTCATACATTATCCATCTGTTTGACAATGACAGACAATAGCCATCTGTCTTTTGTCACAGTTTTTTGGCAGTGTGTGACAGGAAACAGGACTTAAATGCAGACATCAAGACGCAGCAGGCAAGAAAACATGTACCACAGCAACTAGGCAATATTAAATATCTGTGATATGCATAAAACTACCAACCTAGATTTTTTCTGAAGAGCTTATGAACAAATGAGTAGCAGCTGTGCATGCAGGTGGCTTATGAGACATTCAGGTAAGGTCAGTGAACGGAGGCGGGAAACTCGCTGAGGGCGTCTAGCGGACAGGTGTGTTTAGCCGGCTATGGAAAATAAGAGACTAGGAAGAGAGTTTGAAGCAGCAGCAAGTTGGTGCAGCCGTCTCCATGACAACACATCTATCACACCTACAGTATTGTCCTTTCAATGCTGATCCTAGCATTGCAGTTTATATCAGAGCAGCATATTGATTCTGCCTGCAAGACATAGCGGGTGCAGTTCGGCCTGCTGAACATCCTGTAACTTCCGGGACAAGCTTTTACATAACTGAACTTTAATGTGCAGTAAAGTACAAATGCAACACGAGCGAAGGTGGCGTTCAGTCACGCTTTTCTCAGAAGAAACAGCTCCTTTACCGTCAGCAGCAGCTCTGCTCTTCCCTCCGTCACCTGCTTCAACCTAAGGTTAGCAGGGAAGAGCACTGTTCTACTCCTGCTGCGTAATCAAAGACTACAACAGTTATTTTTGACTTAGCTTACTACCAGGTAACAGTAACCCACTGGACAGATGCCCATGGGGGGATCATTTTGCATACAGTAGAGAGACCTGCTGTTGACCGGTGGTGCATTAGCTGGCCGGGGGCCTCTGGGCCTATTAGTGAGAGACTGCTACCACATATGGGTTTGGAAAACCGCCCATGTGACTGACATCTTTAAATGTAGGGTGGGGGAAGTGGGTGTTGGGTAGCCTGGTTGACACCAGACCCTTCTCAGTTGTGACTGAGAGTGGGTCTGGGCAAGGTTCATTCACAGCTCATTTCCAAAGGGGCGTCACCAACGGACGGCGCTCAAATGCCTCTGGGCGCAATTGGATAGTCCTTCAACCAATCAGACCAACGATCTGGGTGATGTAGCTGCGACAGCGGCATCAACGGATTGCTGCGCTTCGGTGGCCGTCATGTTGAATGTAAACAAAAAGCTGCTTGCCGTCACTGCGCTATCGTCATCGTGTAAAGCCCGCCTCAACGGTTGTGATTGATGCCTCGATTTGGAAAAATTGGAAATGGGCTGGAAGTTCGTCAGGGTTTTCCCAGGCTAGGTGTTGGGTGGAGGAGGAGGAAGTTTGTGGTTACTGTTTCAGTAACTGGTCACCTGCTGTTTATAGATAAATAATGTTTTAAACTTTATATATTAAGAGATATCTTAACAACCTTCAGATGTCATCTTAAAGTGTACATGCATGCAGTTGTACAGTATGATATTGTTTATAAACATCACAGAGGTTAATGCTGTAGAATATTTACAGTCTCGCACACATAGAAGAAGAAATAATGGATGTAGCGCCAGTGTACTACCGTTTTGAAGCCAGCAGATTGCAGCGATTCTCAACTGGCTGACGCAAGTTTTGCCAGCGGGTAAATAGGGACCACTGTTGCCGCTTATCTGCATGTACGGCAGTATACAGAGCCGCTTGAAAATTGGCAACCTTTCCCTTAAGTTGCCGGCAACCAAAATGTTCCAATTAACTTTAATTAAGGGAAAACACAGTGAGAGGGTCAAGGTTTTAAGACAAAAATATGGACAACACTCAAAAAGAGTTTACAGCTATTTTAATGTAAACAATGCTGTGGATACGCATTGCTAAGCCTTTGTCATGATTGACAGGTGTGCGTGTACCCATGCCCTAAAGCATGCCCTGCTTCATCGTCAATTTTAAATAAATGGGACCATAATTTAGGACTTGAAGACTTGAAACTAGCAATTGAGACTATAAACTCTAATGATGAAAATGTTTACTGAGGTAATAAATCAAGTGAGAAGTAGGGTTATTTTATCCTAAACTTTACAATCAGACTTCCAATTCTTGCATTGTGGGTAATTTATCTGCCAGGTTTTAACAAGGAAGAAGAATGTGTGTAAATAAAAAAGATGATATTTCTGGTTCTGCTGCTTCGATTTTGATTCTTGATATACTGTAGAAGTGCAATGATAAATTTAGCAGTGTCTGAGCTGTCATGTTTTTCATTTATAGAGCATGAACCAAAACACAAGGAATGCCTTTTGGTGCAGAAAGTGCTTTTTCTTTTTCTTGTGAGACCACAGTGAGTGACACAAAATGTGTGTGCTTACTATGAAAGGCTACGTGTTTGTGTCAGGCTGCTATGTCTGACACATGTATGCATGTGTGGGGGCATTGGCAGCGTGCATTGCTGTCACCAGTGTATTTTTTGATAATACTTATGGGTTTGTAAAAATATGACCATAATATTTTGTGTCTTTAACAGATTTTTAACAATGTTTGGTTCATTTTAAGCCTGTCTGCTGTCAGACAGTTCTTCTCACAGTTAGTTTCATTAAGTGGCAGATTGGTTTATGGGAATATTCATCTCTGAGCCAGGGTGACTTGTAAATTAGAACATGTGTAGAGGTGAGGGACATTAAATGAGTTATGAAGTCATCTGTAACGGTAGCAGGTGGGAATTTAGAACCCTGTCACATCAATGTGTCTGTTATTTGTTCCTGTTGTAAATGATGGGTAGTGGCTAGAAAACAGGTTGTATGTGTCCAGTGTTTTTATGTTTTAGGGACAATTGTATCACTTTGTAGCACTTATTTTAGTTTGGGGATCTCTTGATGTGTGATCCAGTCATAGTCACAGTGCACAGTGGCCTTTCAATATGTTTTAACACACTGCCAGCCTCACCACTCAATAATGTCGATTTCACAATGGGTTTATAAAGGGATTACCACTCTGCTGCCAACATCCACCAGCAGACGGAGGGCTGGAATTTGTGTTTGTGTGTGTGTGTGTGTGTGTGTGTGTCTGTGTCCGTGTGTGTCCGTGTGTCCATGTGTCCGTATGTGTCATATGAAACCCATAGGCAGGTCAGGCTCCTCTTCATGATAAGCCTCATGCCTCAGAGACTTATGCATGTGATGGCCTGAACTATTGTGATGCACTGAGTCAGAGTCTTTTGCTATGGCGATTGACCTTGTCATGCATTTACTCAAAGACACAGGGGCTGGATATACTGTGCTATATGATCCAATCTGGTGATTGGATTGTTCATATTTTATTCATCCTGTTTGCATGCCGGTATTTCCTCTTCCAGCGAGTTTATTTGTTAATATTCTGCTTCCTCACACTATAAATGGCCCATGTATGTGCATTTTCCAGTGCTATTAGCTGTTAAAGTCTTTTGAGAGGCTGCAATTGTTTTCTTTTTTCATGCATTTTAAGATGTCTCACATGAGGTCTTATGAATCCAATAGATTTTCAATTTCCCTGTTTTCATTTACAAAGCATGATATAGCTAGAGATCCGATATCAAATTGACTCATAGCTATTTTTGTGTGTATATACTGGCATATGATTTTGAAACCTGACTGCTTGCAAGGCACACTCGCCCATTGTAAATCGAACTGTTTCAAGTGAATACAGACTCCTTTGAGGATTATCTTTGAGCTCTAGCTTTAATTTCGCTGCTGTGCCGGGTCAATTAGAGTTTACAATAGTAATTCCACTCATTTAGAGTGTTTGATAGCTGCTGAATTGAGTTTAATTAATTTGTCTCACTGTCTGTCTCTTTCTCTCATTCTTTGTGGCCTCCTTTCCACCCTCCCACTTTCCTTTTCTTCTCCCCATTTTTTCTCTTTCCTCAGGTGTCTGACCCAGTGATTCAGGAGCAGGACGAAGCAGTGAAAAGGAGAGCCATGGGGTTGAGCCTGGGCCAGGATGTAGACTGGCTCCTGCCTTTCCTGTTCTTGCTACTGATGGTCACAGTGTTACCCACGCAGGGTCAAGGATGTCCACAGCGTTGTGAGTGCATTTCAAAAGTCAAGACTGTGTCCTGTTATGGTAGACGCCTGTCCGCACTGCCAGATGACATCCCACTGGACACCAAGACCCTGGACCTAAGTGGGAATAAACTTCGCTGGGTAGAGCATGGGGACCTTCTTCCATATTCACGTCTTGAAAAGCTGGACCTGAGTGAGAACATTATCAGTGTCCTGGAACCGAATGCTTTTTCTAGTCTCCAGAACCTGCAGTCGCTTTCACTGAGGGGTAACCAATTGAAACTGGTCCCCATGGGTGCTTTCTCACGTCTCGCCAATCTAACTTCATTGGACCTCAGTGGGAATAAGATTGTAATTCTTTTGGACTTTACTTTCCAAGACCTGAAAAGTCTGAAAAACCTGGAAGTTGGAGACAATGATTTAGTTTACATTTCCAACAAGGCCTTTCTGGGTCTGGTTGGGCTGAGGGAGCTGACCATTGAGAGGTGCAACCTGACTTCTGTGTCCAGCCAGTCTTTGTCTTACCTGCATAATCTGGTGGCTCTGCGTCTCCGCTACCTCAGTATCTCCACCTTAGAGGACCAGAACTTCCGTAAGCTGGGAAACCTGAGGGGTCTCGAGATCGATCACTGGCCCTTTTTGGAGCACATTTCCCCTCACAGCCTGCAGGGTCTAAACTTGTCTTGGCTGTCGATTACTCACACTAACATCACCTCTGTGCCCACCTCTGCCCTACGCAGTCTGGCTCACCTCACCAGCCTCAACCTCTCCTACAACCCTATCTCAGTGTTGGAGTCCTGGGCGCTGCGGGACCTTGTAAGGCTGAAGGAGCTGCATCTGGTCAACACAAATCTGGTGGCAGTGCAGCCATATGCGCTGGGTGGCCTGAGGCAAATCAGCCTCCTTAACCTCTCCACTAACAACCTGGTGTCCCTGGAAGAGGGAGCGTTTCAGTCTGTCAACACTCTGGAGACGCTGCGTTTGGACGGGAACCCTCTGGCCTGCGATTGCCGCTTGCTGTGGATCCTTCAGCGCAGGAAGACCCTCAATTTCGAAAGCGCCTCCCCAGTGTGTATGACGCCCGTCGAGGTGCAGGGACGGGCTCTGAATGCTTTCTCTGACTCAGCTCTCTTTGATCACTTTACTTGCCAGAAGCCCAAAATCCGCAACAGGAAGCTACAGCAGGTAACTGCCCGCGAGGGGCAGGTTGTGTCATTCATTTGCAAAGCAGAAGGTGAGCCGACGCCGGTGATATTCTGGATCTCTCCTCAACGCCGCCGCATCACAACAAAGAGTAGCGGCCGCCTAACTGTGTTACCAGAGGGCACATTAGAAATACGGTACGCCCAGGTAACAGACAGTGGAACCTACATCTGCATAGCCAGCAATGCTGGTGGAAATGACACCTATTTTGCCACACTTACAGTCAGTGGGCTGCCACTAGATGCAGCCCTAATGGCAAACCGCACATACTATGCTGGAGACCTTAATGACACGAATCTGAACGACACCAGAGTCTTCCTAAAATTTACTCTGGACCTCAAGACCATCCTTATATCCACAGCTATGGGCTGTATCATGTTCCTGGGGGTGGTTCTCTTCTGTTTCATTCTGCTCTTTGTGTGGAGTCGAGGGAGAGGGCAGCACAAGAACAATTTCTCAGTGGAGTATTCCTTCAGAAAGGTGGATGGACCCGCTGCCAGTGGAGGACAGGGTGGGGCCCGCAAGTTCAACATGAAAATGATTTGATTATTTGGATCTGTTTCTCTCATTGGTATTCTTTCCCCGATACTGTTTACAAGCAGTCAAACGCTAAAAGCACAGGAACCTGGAGTGGACCTTTGTGCTTGCAAAACATTAAATGCAGTTATTTATAGGAGGACATTTTATTGAGACAAGGTTTTGTTATCGAAACTACTGTATATATGAGAAAAGGGAAATCTGCATGGATTTGATATATTTATAATTACTTTGTTGTGTGTTCACATTATTATTGGATAATATGGATTATAAAGGTATAAAGATGTCTCCAAGTCTTGAATAGACTGTTAAAAGACCAAGCAGCAAAATCACTCAGAGTCCCACCAGTCTTTAACCTCAACAAATCTCTTGCCAACTCCATCCTTCTTCCCTACAAGGAACTCTGTCCTCTTCATCTTTGAAGGACTTCACCTCTCTGCTCCATCTGAGGTGATTCAATCTCCAAACTCATGAATACATTATACCAGCGTGGTGCTCAATGAATGCCAAGGGCTTGCCAATACGTATTTGAATAGCTCCAGCTATATACTGCATATTTAGATGTATTTACAGTCAGGACTTTAGAGCACTATTGTGACAAAAATATAGAGACTCTGCTGTTTTTTTGCTGATGGTGGGTTTTTACAGAATAATTAGACACCAAGAGACTCTGCAACACTGCCAATTTGACCGTAAAGCACCATGTAATATCAATGCAATGCTGTGGTAGAGAGAAGTGACTTCTTATTGGATACCACTACAAGTTGATCAAAGCCGTTTAAACAAAAACAGGACTCTACATGTTAAGCTACACTTAAAGGACCCAATGCACATTCGTGTGGTGACAAATCAGTACATGTGGATGCACACTTGCTAATTAGGTTTTCCATTGGTTATTCAGTACATACCTTACACGACTCTCTTGATCTGAAAAGAACTGTGTGTAAAAAGATGAACGCATGTACAATGTTGGCTTCCTACTTTGAATCACGTGTATTATTTGTAAATTGAACATTTGTTGGGGTGCATTCATCCCAAAGTTGAATAGATCATATTGTAGGATATATACTGTATCAGATGTATTATATATTTTGTAAACATTGATATTGAAATCCTCCTGGTTGTTTATAGTACTGTTGAGTGATCAGTCCGATCTTTCTGTTCTACTGTAATTCTATTGTTAAAGTCTCTTTTTCAAATCATTCACTTGCCTGTTTTTGGCTGTATAAGTGACAGTTGAGAGGCTTAAGCTGACTAGTGGGGGAGAGGTAAAGTGGGTTCTCGATGTATTTGAGACACGCAGGGAAAAAATGTGTGATAAATTGTGATAAAGAAACTTGCAGACTGGAACAAAGGTCATAATGAAACTGAGCCAGAGAGGAGACATCACGACTATAATACAAAGGGCTGGATGCTAACTTGTAACAATATATGCCTCCTAAGATAGCTGTATAGCATTTTGTAAAAGTTTAAGTAGAACTGGTTATGAAGTTAGTTATTAAGTTATGAAGTTAACTGTTTATATATATATATATATATCTATATATATATATATATATATATAGATATATATATATGTGTGTATTGATTAATACAATTTCTACTATATAGAATGTAATTCAATGTTTTTTGTTTGAGATATTTTGCTGATTTAAATCCAGCTCTGTGCCATGGGAGTGTGGACAGTGTGTGTGCAGATGAATGGTGTGTGACATTTCCTTTGTAGCTTCAGCACACAGAGCTCCCAGCTGAGCAGAGCAGAGGAGGTCTGCCGAGATCCACCAGATAACACGAATTGCGTCACGGACTGCTCCATGCTCCATGCACTGGCTTCACGGAGGGAGGTCAAACACTGCCCACACAAAGATGACACAGAGCTGGATTGAAATCAGCAAAGTTGCTCTTTGACATTAATTGGTAGTCACGGCATGTACAGTAAAAGCAAATGTGTTGAGCCTTGCAACGTAATCTGTGGAAACTAGGGGCATTAAATTCAGTTTTCTTTGTAGACATAATTTGGAGAGGTGAGAAACAGGTGAACGGCTGATACTATTCTAATTTCAAGGTTTTTTTCTTGGTTTGTGGGCTCAGACTTGGAAACCAATACTACTCTTCCTGTTTGCTCAACGACTGCAGTTCTATCAGTGTTACTCTGCTGCCCTCTGTTGCCTAGAGATGGTACTGACTTCTACACTATTAATTAAATTAGGATTTGACTTCCCCAACATTTAGGCTTAATAGTAAGCAATGTATTCCATTTCCCCAAAGGCAACTGTGAAATGTATGGACAGCTGACCTGGTTGTTTTGGAGATGAAATTTAATTTTGAGTTACAACTGAAATTATAGAGAGAAGACCCATATCACTTCCTTTATTTAGTGTTTGTGTTCATTCACATATACACTGCACAACACATTTTACAGATTAAACTCACAATATGGAATTATATTTAATGAACTGTGAATATGTTACCCAACTGATTTGACATCAGGTTTTTGTCTGCATTTTAGAAATATAATGATAACTTTCATTGTCATTTACTGAATTCATCCTGTAAATAAGGAAACCATTGTGTCTGGAAATTGTGCTAGACTGTTTTGTATTGTATTGTTTTATAAAAATGATGCACACTGTTTATAAAGCATGCTATGTTATCTGCTATGATAATGTCTTTGTCCCATTATTTTTAACAGCATGCCATCTGGCACTCAACCTCTATGGTGGCAGTCTGAGAAGTTGATTGAGAGTCTGCAATACACCTGTGACCTCGTCACTGTGAAATTTTGTGTTGCAATGTTTTATTTTGATCTGTTTTTTTCCATGGGTTTGCCATATTTTAATTTTTAAAAAATCAGTTAAATCAAATGGATGGATCTACTCTAAGATATACTGTCATGATTCACTCAAGTTAATGATATACGTAGGTACTGCATATACTGTATGAGGAGTGTTATTATTGTTCATTTTCTATGCATTCATCAAAACACAAGTTACAAAAATAAATGAAATTTTGTGAGCAGTTAAAAAAAAGTGTTGCATTCACGCTTTCATGTGTTTCTTGGTCCTGTTTAATCGTTAAGCTGTAATGATTGAATTGGTTGTGATCAGTGTGACTTATAAAACTCCTGTTGTCATTCAGTGAGTGAAGTGAATTCATACTGTGCTATTCTGACTGATATCAGGTTAAGACAAATAAAAACTTGTATGCACTTCAGGAACCCCTCAAGGAGGAAGTAGAGAGCAACAGGAAGATGTTCAGTACCTTATATGATCTAAATCTGTTCCAGTTATATCATTTTTAAAGTCCCTCCACTCAAAATTGTGTTATGCTTATTGTTACTTCGCTTGGATGTTTAACCTTTACTTTGCAGAATGATATCACAACTAGTTTGTAAAAACACTTGTAGTCCAATGTGCAACTTACGTGTGATGTGGAAACTTGAAACCTCCAGTATACATACTGAGAAAGGACTTTTCAGTGAAGTAGGCATCATGTTCCAGGAGTTAAACTTTAAATGTAACATTAATTTGCATATTCATAGATTCTGGGTTTTTCAATGAGGAAGATGTTTAAAACAGTAATAGACACAAATAGACGTGTCTTACAGCATGACTATGGAGATGCTTGATGTATTTTCTTTTGGATAAAGGTGAGTTAAATGGGCCATGAAGTCCTGCATTAGGAAAAGTATTTTTGTAAGGTGTTACAAAGATTCAATGATCCTTGGCACACATAAGAAACTCTATGGGAGAGATGAACATCATTCTTCCTAAGGGTTTTCCCTCATTTGGGGAAAATAAATGCTGTCTGATACGTTGGTCCAAAGCCAGGAAAATACCCCTCACTGTGGGGGTCAAGCATTCACGCCTGAACTGCTCTCATAGTTTTCATCATGCTTTTACTCACCCACTCAAGAATGACTCTTCTGATCATATCACTTTTTTCATCCCACACCTCTATGGTTTTACACCTCTGATCTTTAAAATATGCGTCTGACTTTGTAATGAGTCACTTTGATCTTTACTTTCTTTTCAACAAAGTCATCTGAGCCTGCTACACCCGTAAGGAAGCATTTGTTATGACTCCCCATGTATTTATTCAGGTTTCTCCTATAATTCTGTATGTTGACAGCAAAAGAATATAGCTCCTGTCATATACCACTTACAAACTGTCTAAAATATTTTGAAAATGGGGCAAGTATTACAAATTGTGTGTATTAAATGAACAAGAATCCTCTGAAAGAGAATTGAAAGAGTAAAAACTGAGTGACTGAGAGGGAGTGTGAGTTTCACACAACTTTGTTTTGCTTACCAGAAGAAGAAACCTTGTCATGATTCACTTTATATAAGGACATGCTGCATATACTGTATAGTAATGTGCATTACACTGTTGCTCTTCTTAAATGTTACTTCCCTGTGAAGAGTGAAATGAACACCAGGTTCTACCATCCAAGTTAGAATATTAGCAAAACTCTGTTGAAATGTGATTTGATTGGGAAACTAGAAATCACTAAGTTTGAAAGTACTACTTCAAAGTAGACTGTATAGTAATACACCTGAAACTACGCACATGTTTGGTTAAGAGTCAGTGTGGCTGTCTATGCAAAGGAGGTTATGTCTCTGAACATGTCACCAAAATTTCAGATGGACCACTGAGAGATGTGTCATCCACTAAGTGTTAGACACCAACATCAGACTGTGAAATTGCAACAGTAAGCACTCAAATGGGTCTGACCTGCATTGTATTCATTTAATAATTAATTTAATTTACTTGAAGTAGATAGCAGTGGTAAAATGCACAAAGCTCTAAAACCCTACACTCAAGTATCTCTTTCATTTGAGGAAATTATGTCAGAATGCGCTTTGACACGCAGATGATCTACTTCTGCTTCACTAGAGCGATTGCCAGCTATATATGGGAACGCTGATGGGTGATTGAAATGATGTAAGTGTGCATGTGTGTATATAAAGTTTGTGTGTGGGGGGAGTAATCACACCTTTTGTGTTACCGTGGTGTTGAAACCTGGTGGTCTAAATGGGATTGTAGTGGTTTGCAGTTTCTGCATAAACAATTGCAACAACATGCAAAGAATGTGTGCACATCTTTTCATCAGGACATGGTCTGCTTGCCGATCAGTTGATTAGCTGCAAGAAATCATTTAAGAATCATTTAAAGGCAGTATCTGTTTTGTTTTTTAATACACTCCTCCTCTAACTCTGATGTATGTAGTTTACATCAGCTGTAACCTGATGACATTGGGAGCTCCAGGTTTAATTCTCATTATGACTGAAGTGTGCCAGGATCACTTGGATGACCTGAATGCCATGTGGCTCATCTCTTGAATTTGCAACTAAGAACCATAAACCAAGGTTTAGGTTTGGTTTCTGAGCTTTGCGTGTAATTAGTGTCAACCCAAAAGGTTAGTGACTGGTGACGTGCAGTTTCAGCTGCCATAGTAGCTTTTTGTTGATGTGAGGTTGCAAGTACTGGTTTTGTATTCATGTTTGGATATAGGGATAAATGTCCAGGCACCATTATGACTGGATTAATTTCAGTGCTTCAAAGATAAAATGCAGGAGTCCATGGCCTCACCTGTGTACAAAGAAAATAAAGATCTCCTATAGTGTTTGCCAAATGCAGATTAAAAGCACACGGTTTAGATCTGTAATATTCATGTCATTCATAGAATCAGAAAATAAATCAGAAAAGAGTTTATTGCCAAGTAAGTAACACTTACAAGGAACTTACATTGGTGGTTGGTGCGTACATAAACAAACAAACATATTGAACATTAATATGAAATAAACCATAAATAGCCTACAGAAACATATACAAAAGCTGTTTAACGTAAGAGGCTAAATGGATATGAGTATCTTTAACTGGAATAACACTGGATCACTGCCATGGCCTCACATTATAATTCTGTTTTAATAAGGAACACAATGCTCAGGGCTCATTGCTCTGGGCAATGTAGCCCTTAGGGAGTCTGTCTGACCCAAGTTGCCAAGAGGGATTTTAAACTGTGTTTAAATCATTGTTAGTATTAAGGAATCAAAACAAGACAACGTGGGGTCAAAATGGTCAAAATAACATATCTATGGTTTGCCTATAAAACAGGACAAGATAACATTTAACCATGTCTGCACAGTGATATGGAAGTAGCATCTTATTGTATAGTTACATATTGTATTTATTATAATGTAGGCTAGCCTATAGGTGAGATAAAAAGCAGGTTTGAAACACCATTGAGACATAAACAGCAGAAGAACCAACACTGGTATTGATATAGCAATCTTTATTGTAGAAAAATGAAATTCCTATTTAAAAAAACAAAAAAACAAAACAAATTATATCCAAACAGATATAATACAGAAGCAGAATATACACTGCATACACCAATTTCTTTTGACAATATAGCAATTATCCAGCAGCAAACACGCAGGTGGTTGTTTGAACCATCCCTGTTTTCAATCACTGAAACGGGCTCTGGTTTTCATTACAACGAGTTTACGTGCACGTCTCTGCTGATTGGGTAGCACCTGTGCTGCGACACAGCCAATAAACGAGAGACACACCCATCAAACGAAAGAAAACAAAAGCCGTTTAACCCGGCCCGAAACAGCAGCAAAACGGTGCGCGCCATTTATCAAACGTGCCCGAGTTCACAGGCTCCCAATTGGAAGAAAAACATAATCCATGCTTCACTCTTGTAAGTATATCTCACTCTGACGCAACATTTTTTTAAAAGATGTTTGTTCCGAAAGCTAACCGCTCCAGTCTTCATGGTAACAATAAACATCTGTGAAGTACTTTATGCTAACGTTACATTAGCTGTTTAAGCTATAAAACAAGGCAAATGCATTTACTGAAAACGGTATGAAGAGGAAGGTTAAGGGGGCAGGACAAACTGAATGTAATAACGTTAGCAAATAATTTTGACTGTTTCTTTGAGTTTGGCTTTGAGCTGTCAGGACTGGTTGTTTGCCTGGCAGCAATGTTTCCATCAGCAACCTGCTGGGGTGATGCTGACTCACAAATACACTGAAAGAAATAACAGAGGCCAACTGGAAGAAAAGAGCAGGAGAATACTTTCTCTGAAACCTAATGCAATAGTTCTGGTCCCTGGATCAAGGCCTGAAATTCTTTGAGTACTGAAGCCCACAAGCCTTCAGTCTGCCCAAGGCACAGCATTGTAGGAGTTGGCCTCTGTATTGAGATACAGCTTGTATCTCCTCTGTTTGGAAAGCAAGCAACATGTTAATTTAAACATCAGTTTCTGCGTAATGGAGTGTTTCTTTTTGTTTTTGTTTTTTTACCTTTGTGAGCCATTCAGGGTTTCAGGTCTGTAAAAAGAAGAAGAAACTTAAATATTTAGTTGTTTTAATCTTTGTTTTAATGTAATACAGTACAACATTTCAGTGTTGTCCCTAGGCTTACTGGAATATAAGAAGATCAGTGTTTCCTCATTGCTGACCCTGCAGTGGCAGCCCACCACAGAAAAACCTCCGCCGCCATGGCACCAGAAACAGGGCAGACGCACAACGCAGACGCACAACGCAGTCGCGTCTGCGGTTGTAAGTGCCCAGACAGTTCACTAAAAAGAGAGACAGCACCGCCCATGCACACAGGCGGGCACCACCCCGGGAAAACAGCCACGGCCAGCTAAACGACGAACGCCGCGCAGAGCTCTATTTTTGTGACACAGCAGGGCGTGCTGTGTACTTATACCTGAACGTAATCTATTCAGACGCCTACTAACTTTTTTATGGGCGAAATGTTCTTCATATGGCTGTAGGGCTGGGCAATAAATCAATATTATATCGATATCGTGATATGAGATATCGTCTTAGATTTTGGATATTGTAATATCGTGATATGACACAAGTGTTATCTGTCCCTGGTTTTAATGGCTGGATTACAGTAAAGTGATGTCATTTTCTGAATTTACCAGACTGTTATAGCTTTCCTATTATTTGCCTTTACCCACTTAGTTATTATATACACATCAGTGATGATTATTTATCAAAAATCTCATTGTGTAAATATTTCTTTGTAAGCACCAATTGTTAACCCTACAATATCGCCGCAATATCGATATTGAGGTATTTGGTCAACAATATCGTGATATTAGATTTCTTCCATATCGCCATCCAACATAGAACCGTCAATGTGTGCTGTGACACAAAAAGTGTAGAGCGGGAAGTAGGGGTCGACCGATACTGTTTTTTTAAGGGTGATACCGATTATTATTATTATTAGTAGTTAATAATTAATATTTATAATTAATTAATTTATTTATTTTAGGGGTGTAACGGTACGTGTATTCGTACCGGACCGTTTTGGTACAGGGCTTTCGGTACGGTGCACCGAACGCAATCTTTTGTGTGCGGAACATAGGTCAATTTTCGTGTTTCCATACGAACATATTAAGTGGCGGAAGTCTCCGCGTTCAGCGCAAATCCCGCCCTGCAGCTGATTCTAAAGTTTTCACTGGTCATGTCAATATGTCAATCACTGTACAGATTGCCTACACCAAACACTGACAACAACATACACGGCACGCTTTAGCTCAGCCTCTCGCTAGCTAGCGTCATGGCCAATGCAGACAAGCCCATAGACAGAGCGGACAAGCCAGAGCATGAAGAGCCACCCATATCATTAAGGTCTCCTGTTTGGGACGCTTCGGTTTCCCAGTGAAATACGTCAACGGACAAAGACTAGTCGATAAGACGAAAGCAGTGTGCCGACGTTGCTAACGCACTTGAAAAGGCATCACGCGAGTGTGAACATCACTACTACAAGGAAGAAAACCTTTGAGAAAAAGACCTTTGCTGGTAATTCCGATCGGGCCAACGCAATAACGGAAAGCAATTGGTGTTTTTATAGCAGCTGATCTACGACCATACTCGGTTGTTGACAAGCTGGGATTGATAATGCTGCACTGTAATCCATTATATTTTATTATGTGATATTGGTTTGAGACTGAGAGTATTTTATTTGGTGGAGAACTTTGCAGCAGTATTTTTCTTATTCTTTTTTTATTTTATATATATTTTATTAAAAAGTGTTTTAAAAAGTGTAAACAAATTGTTAAAAAAAAAAAAAGTTTATAGTAATAAACAACCTGCAGTTTAATGTTTGCATTTCTTTCCCTTACTTTACCGAAAATGAACCGAACCGTGACTTTAAAACCGAGGTACGTACCGAACCGTGATTTTTGCGTACCGTTACACCCCTTATATATCTATCACACACACACACACACACACACACAGTGGGGGCAAAAAAGTATTTAGTCAGCCACCAATTGTGCAAGTTCTCCCACTTAAAAAGATGAGAGGCCTGTAATTTTCATCATAGGTACACTTCAACTATGAGAGACAAAATGAGAAAAAAAAAAAATCCAGAAAATCACATTGTGAATTTATTGGTAAATTATGGTGGAAAATAAGTATTTGGTCAATAACAAAAGTTCGTCTCAATACTTTGTTATATACCCTTTGTTGGCAGTGACAGAGGTCAAACGTTTTCTGTAAGTCTTCACAAGGTTTTCACACACTGTTGCTGGTATTTTGGCCCATTCCTCCATGCAGATCTCCTCTAGAGCAGTGATGTTTTGGGGCTGTCGCTGGGCAACACAGACTTTCAACTCCTTCCAAAGATTTTCTATGGGGTTGAGATCTGGAGACTGGCTAGGCCACTCCAGGACCTGGAAATGCTTCTTACGAAGCCACTCCTTCGTTGCCCGGGCGGTGTGTTTGGGATAATTGTCATGCTGAAAAACCCAGCCACGTTTCATCTTCAATGCCCTTGCTGATGGAAGGAGGTTTTCACTCAAAATCTCACGATACATGGCCCCATTCATTCTTTCCTTTACACGGATCAGTCGTCCTGGTCCCTTTGCAGAAAAACAGCGCCAAAGCATGATGTTTCCACCCCCATGCTTCACAGTAGGTATGGTGTTCTTTGGATGCAACTCAGCATTCTTTCTCCTCCAAACACGACGAGTTGAGTTTTTACCAAAAAGTTCTATTTTGGTTTCATCTGACCATATGACATTCTCCCTATCCTCTTCTGGATCATCCAAATGCTCTCTAGCAAACCTCAGACAGGCCTGGACATGTACTGGCTTAAGCAGGGGGACACGTCTGGCACTGCAGGATTTGAGTCCCTGGCGGCGTAGTGTGTTACTGATGTTAGCCTTTGTTACTTTGGTCCCAGCTCTCTGTAGGTCATTCACTAGGTCCCCCCGTGTGGTTCTGGGATTTTTGTTCACCGTTCTTGTGATCATTTTGACCACACGGGGTGAGATCTTGCGTGCAGCCCCAGATCGAGGGAGATTATCAGTGGTCTTGTATGTCTTCCATTTTCTTATAATTGCTCCCACAGTTGATTTCTTCACACCAAGCTGCTTACCTATTGCAGATTCAGTCTTCCCAGCCTGGTGCAGGTCTACAATTTTGTTTCTGGTGTCCTTTGACAGCTCTTTGGTCTTGGCCATAGTGGAGTTTGGAGTGTGACTGTTTGAGGTTGTGGACAGGTGTCTTTTACACTGCTAACAAGTTCAAACAGGTGCCATTAATACAGGTAACGAGTGGAGGACAGAGGAGCCTCTTAAAGAAGAAGTTACAGGTCTGTGAGAGCCAGAAATCTTGCTTGTTTGTAGGTGACCAAATACTTATTTTACCGAGGAATTTACCAATAAATTCATTAAAAATCCTACAATGTGATTTTCTGGATTTCTTTTCTCATTTTGTCTCTCATAGTTGAAGTGTACCTATGATGAAAATTACAGGCCTCTCTCATCTTTTTAAGTGGGAGAACTTGCACAATTGGTGGCTGACTAAATACTTTTTTGCCCCACTGTATATATATATATATATATATATTAATATAATATAATATATAATAGAGTTGTGGGCGGGACATTAAATCAGACTCAGTGGTGAGTGAAACCGAAGCAGAGGGACAGACACAGAGCTGTAGCCGAGCCTAAGTAGCACACTTTTTAATTAATTAACTTTATCGGTTATCATGCAAATAAAACGCTGATACAGATAATCTGCAAACTGCCAAAAATGGCCTGATAATCGGCCAGGGCCGATAATCGGTCTATCCCTGGCGTGAAGGTTTAAGGCGCTGACACACCAACCCGATTATCGGCCGTCGGACAGTCTGGCGAGGTCGGTGACTCAAGTCTGTTTGGTGTGTTCTGTGCCGTTGTCAGTCGGAGGAGCCGTCAGCTTTAATTTGGGCCGATTTGACTTGTTGAATCGGCCAGTGGGCAGTCGGACTCAATGACCAATCTGATTGGTGTAGTGCTAGCCCTTGACTAGCGAATCAGTGCACTTATGTTAAAACACTTCCCGGAAATGACGAGCATAAAATACGAGATCGTATTCCGAACGAGCCGCCATTATGGTCGGCTTTGAAATTTGGGAGAAGCCAGACCCACGTGACGCGTTGGTCATTTCCGGTTTTCATTTTTTGGGCGACAATAGAGATTAGCGGCCTGCTGTTATGGAGACGTATTACGACTCGCGCATGTGCAGAACGTACGCTCAAGTCGCCATCGCTTCGGTGTGTTCCGAGGCACTTTTTTGACCCACTCGGGGAGACGGGAGCCGAATGATCAGTCTGACTGCCTTTTCTGCCGACAGTCAGCCTTCGGGTTGGTGTGTCAGAGCCTTTTATATGCACCATGATTTCACAAAAATAGAGCTCTTACAGTGTCAGCAGAAATATTTGGCAGTATGTGGAGAGAAATGAAGAATTTGTTTCTCAGTCATTCAGTTGGTACATAAACCTTTCTCTATTGGACAGTCAGTCGGAAATGTATTGTCTTGGTGGAGAGTAGTTTCTGACTCTGGGGGAGATTTTGCGAGGTGGAGCAGGGCAGGACCGGGACAACACCCCCGGGACCTGCTGCTCCTCATCCTCATCCGAGGCAGCTCTCGTAGGAATGGGTTTCAGTAGATGAGTTCCAGGAGGGGACGAATGGGGGGGCAGGAGATTTCGAGAAAGGCCAAGTGGAGTGAGGAGGCCAGATCCAGTAGTTGCAGACATGTTCAAATATGAATAGCCTCTCATTGTATGGAGGGCATATGCAGGGATGAAGACAGGGTGAGGTGGTTGGTGTATTGGCATAACAGAAGAGTCTCTGCCACCCCAGTTGTAGTCCCTCTGCAGGGACTGGTGGTGCGTGCTAGTGGCAGTGATAGGTTGGGTGCTGCTGTGGACATGGTGTTGCAGTTGGTTACTCTGGTGAGCAGTGAAGGCTGCAGGGTGGATCAGGCCAAAGCGCAGCTTGATGGCCATTAATTCAGCACTGAGCCTGGTATTTTCTTCTTTCATGGCCATGAGATGAGACTCCAGCACATAGTCATTCATCCTTCTCTTCTCCCGTGAGCGTTTGGCTGCCTCGTTGTTCTTACGACGTTTCTCCCAGTAGAGGGCATCCTTCCTCTCCTCAGGTATAAACTCCCTTTTGCGACGGGGTCCCCTACGCACCAGTTCCTCGTCCACTTGTAAAATATGGCCTTCTTCGCCTCTATAAAAAGGTGACGACTGGGACTCCATGGTAGATGAATAAATGAGAAGCAACGTACCCAGACCTGAAATCAAGAAGAATAGAGGAGAGTTTTTTTTTTTTTGTCTTGTGTGGGAAGTTGAGTAATACAGGTACTTTCTTCTTGCATAATGATAACCTTATCTGATTTGCGTTGTACCTCTTCTTATCTTGGTTTGTCTTCGATAAAAGCACCGTAGTATTTCTGAATGCGGTGATGACTGGAGTCTGTGAGACTGCTGACAATCTTTTTACATGTGATATCCACAGCTGTCAGCTCTGGGGAAGAATAATGAAAAGTCAACAATGGGTCATGTTAAGAATATTCCTTTTAAAAGCAACAACACAACTACTGAAACTGAGTTAGTGTTGAATGTCATTGTAAACATGTAATTGGAGTGTGCTGAGATGATAAATATTGTAGAGAATCTTAGATTATTATTATTATTATTATTATTATTATTATTATTATTATACACCACTCAGGAGACGCAGACAGCACAGATGGGAGGTTAAACAGCTGGCCCTCTGGTGCAGTCAGAACAACCTTCAGGAGAAGCCGCCCAACACTGCCCACCGTTACCATTCTGAACATAACCATTCTTTGTATTTTCTTTTGTCGATTTTTCTTAAAATTCAGTACAAATTTGTGATACATTTGGATGGAAACCTGACCACTGTTTAGTTTGGATCAGCTACCAAGTAGGACAGGCACAGACTACAACAGACAGTCAGGACTGCAGAAAAAAATCATCAATCAATTTCCATTCAGGACTTTTACTCCTCCAGAGTCAGGAAACTGGCAGGAAACAAGCAGTACTCTGAACACTGCAGACCCTTTACACCCTGGACAGAACCTGTTATAACTTCTTCCCTCTGGTAGGCGCTACCGCCCAAACAACCAGACACAAGAACAGTTTCTTCCCACAGGCCATCACTCTGATTAACATTTAAGTCAGTTATTTAGTAGTCTCACATTGATTGATTGATTGATTGATTGATTTTATTTGACCACTTAACTATAAAAATATGAAACAGTACATGTGTCATACATTAAAAATACATAACTAGTCAGGGATGACACAATAAAGCCCAAAGACTTATTTCCATTGTGGTCCCTATAAGGGAAGTGGGAGGGGACAAGTGGCAGCAAATCACACATCAGTCATTCATCATACATTAAACAAATTCATCCGTATTATACAGAAAAATTAACAATAAAAATAGACTATGATATGATAACGACTACAATTGGAACCTAAGCCATACTTTCAACCTCTGTTTAAAACTGCCTATGCTTCTAACTGTCTTGAGTGTACCAGGTAACCGGTTCTAACATTGCCAGACTGTTCCTCCACAGTGCTGCGGAGGAAGGTCTGGCTAGTCCACACAGCATTCTGGGATAGGAGAAAAACGTGCTCTGGTTTATTGGCATTTCTTTAAACCAATCACAATCGTCTACGTGCCAGACTCAATGACAGTACCTCTGCAATATAGACCTAGACTTGGGAAGGAACTTGTTTTGGTGGAACGTGTACGTTCAAAAGTTGTTTTAGTCATGCAACAGAAAATTCAGATTTGACAGATAGTCTAGCTAGCTGTCTGGGGAGCAGTTAACCATAGCCTCATGAATCGACCGGAGTTTAGAATGCCAACACAAAGAAATAAATTGACCGGAGTTTAGAATGCCAACACAAAGAAAGTGGAAGGAGATAGACATCAGGCCGGGGAAAAAAACGGGCGTCTGGCGGAATGTTCGGCTGAACAATCCTGGAAATGAAACGTCGTCGATATAGACTAGTTATTTAGTGTCAATAACCCTGTAACAGCAAACATCAACTGTACTTCACCGTACCTGTAAATTATATATCTTTATAGTTTATACAGTTTTTTTAACATGTAAATAGCATCACTTTTAATACAAATAAGCACGCTACATATACTTCCAAATCCAACTACTTCATGTATACAGCGACCTGTTACATTACAAATTCCATATTTATCCCAGCACCCTTTGCACTCTGTCTTGTCTTAAATTATAACACATTTACAACAAATGTATTTCTATATACATACATCTTTTGTCCTTGTTTTCAGCTGGTATGCCTATTTCTGTGCAAGTACATTGAGATTAACTAAAACCGAGTCAAATTCCTCACACCTCCTATACACACTTACTTTGCCAAAATAGCTGATTCTGATTTTGATACATATATATTTATTACTATTCTAATTAAAACTATTTTTAATGCACAAATTGAAGGAACTGGCAAATTACATTCCACTGGAATTATACCATATATGATTGATTGATGTTAATATTTACCTTGATTTGTGAAGTTATATCTACATGTTTGTGTTAGCCATGAGAGTGGGACTTAATTATCCAAAGGACTCTTTTGCAGTCTACTGTAGCACACAACTAGTAACGGGTAAAGCTGCTTACACACCAACCAGACAGCCAACCGTTGGCAGAGAAGGCAGTTGGACTGATCAGTCTCCCCAAGTTGGTCAAAACAATGCCTCAGAACACACCGAAGAGACGAGACGTAATACGTCTCCATAACAGCAGGCGGCGCTAATCTGTATTGTCGCCCAAAAATTTAAACCGGCAGCTGATTGGACGAACGCGTCACGTGGGTCTGGTTTCTCCGGAAATTCAAAGACAGACTGTCATGGCGGCTTGTTCAGAATACATATTGAAATCTCATATTGTACTAAAATAGTTCACCGAAACGTGTTTCTGAAAACATTTTAAGCGAGAAATAGGCCATGTAGTTGCTGAATCTGTCTTCATTTCAGATCATCAAAGTGCCCGCCCCGCCGATTATACATGTCAAATCGGCCAAAATGAAGGACGACGGCCCCTCGGACGGACGACTGCACGGAACACACCGAACAGACTCGAGTCACTGACCTCGCTAGGCTGTCCAACGGCCGATTATCGGCTCTGTGTGTCCGGGCCTTAAGGCTGCGCATATGGTTTTCTCTGCTACAGAGGCTACTACAGTACACTCAGTTGCACCTTACTCTGTCTAACACCTCCAGCACTCAAACATGACAACTACATACACTCTCACCTGTTTAAACCACATGAATGTGACGGGAAACAAGCAGACAAAGAACAATGTGTTTGATAATCAATATGCTGTTATAGTACACAGTTGTTTACAACGATGAGTTCATGCAGCAACAATCATACCTAGTTCCTTATTTCAAACAATAGCTACTGCACTACGGTGGCCGAGACAGTTCAACACAAATACAAAGCCACAACACAAACGCAAAAGCTACAACACAAACGCAAAAGCCCCAACACAAACGCAAAAGCTACAACACAAATACATAAGCGACAACGGAAGTGAGCGTGTTGTTGACAAACTGAGCCGGCGGATGAGCAGGAGGAAGGTTCTTGTATGTTTGAGAAGTAAGTGAAACATGGTTCCTTGCTAATTATGATTACTGTCACTATATGATTGTCACAAATAAGCAATTGTTGTTCAATATCTTTGTACAGTATTTTCATATGTATGTAGGCTACGAAGGAAGGGGGGTGTGTGTGTGTGTACACTGAGGACATGCAACAAAGCCATAGACTGTACAAATGGTAATATACAGTCTATGAACAAACCCTTTTACATGGCTTTAAATACAGTGTAAACACAAGAGTCCACAGTCTGAATGGTTAATCAGTCATGGTTAATATTCTGGGTTTATTTCATTCAGACCAACCCGTGTATGTGTGTATTAGAGGATTAGCCTAAACTTTCATGGATGGATTATGTAAATCGATCCCATGTTGCAGTTTAGTAGCCTATACAGTTTTCGAGGAAAATGGTAAGAGTGATTTTCATTTCAATAAGCTACATTTGTGTTAAGTTAATGTTACTTCGCTGGGGACACTTGTGTTGATTTGAATTTCATTAAGAGACCTAGGTCCACAGAACCTCTTGCGTGAATTTTTGGGATTTTGTTCTGTTAGCTTGGGCCATTTTTGGTAGGCCTATGTTAATTTCAATTGGCTTTATGATTGGGCCTCTTGTGCGCACCTGTGTTAATGTGCACTTGTTGCCCCGTGTGCGCTGATGCGCTCATCTGTTGACATTTCCGAATGCCTTCCTACAGTTGCTTAATAAAAGCGAGCTTAACGTACATGTGTCATTAGTATGAGAAAAGAAATGAGATTTTAACTGTGTCGGGCTTGGACATAAATATCTTAATGCCTGTCGGGCTTGGGTCGGGTTTGGTTACTGCTCTGTCGGACGCGGGCCGGTCTCGGACAGAAAAATGCGGCCTGATCCGCACTCTAGTGTGTATGTATGACATATTACGCCCCTAACACTGTAATAGGCAGCATATTGAAGGTAACACAATGAGTATTCACTTTAAACATCTGTTTACCGTAACCATAACCACACACACGCACACACACACTTTCCAAACCAACCGTACCGAGGGAATTTGCCGCTGGGAGCTGATCAATAACCAGATAGATACGGTTAACAAGTTACAAGCACGTAACAGTGGGATATAATATTTGTGATTTTAAATCGCTTCACTAAACATGACAAACTATAGACTTTAAACGTAGCACTCATGCGTTAAAAGACGCTGGGCCATTTAGATAACGTTATAGCTGTAGCTTCATAGCCTAAATGGCAGAGTACATACATATGAAAATAAAAAAGATATTGAAGAACATTGCTTATTTGTGACAATCATATAGCGACAGTAATCATAATTAGCAAGGAACCATGTTTCACTTACTTCTCAAACATACTTTGTCAACAACACACTCACTTCCATTGTCACTTATGTATTTGTGTTGTGGCTTTTGCGTTTGTGTCGTAGCTTTTGTGTTTGTGTTGTGCTTTTGTGTTATAACTTTTGTATTTGTGTTATAGCGTTTGTATTCGTGTTGTGGCTTTTGTATTTGTGTCGTAGCTTTTGTATTCGTGTTGTGCTTTTGTGTTGTGGATTTTGTATTTGTGTTATAGCTTTTGTATTTGTGTTGTGGCTTTTGTATTTGTGTTGTGACTTTTGTATTTGTGTTATAGCTTTTGTATTTGTGTTGTGGCTTTTGTATTTGTGTTATAGCTTTTGTATTCGTGTTGTGGCGTTTGTATTTGTGTTGAACCGTCTCGGCTACCGTACTGTACTGATCTGTACAGATCCACAGGTTGTTGAGAGCTCACTTTGTACAGATTAGTCTAATCCAAAAGTCAACCTTAACGTAAACTTAACTTTTAGTTATGCAGAAAACTCTGTTGCTGTTTTTGCAAAGTAACTTTAAAATGCAGAATTGCATTTTGAGGTTTTCTGTGGCCAGAAGATTGCTGTTGTACCCAGCATTCGATTCAGCTGAGTTTAGAGGTGAATAATTGAGTTTTTCATATAGAAATGATATACTGTATATACAGTTTTTCACCATCAAGTCCATTCTTTAGTTGCGTTTGAGTCTGACAACATGTTCTCACTTTATCTCCCCCATCTTCCTCTTTGATGGACTTGTCTACCCAGTCACCACTTCCCTTTTTTCCCTCTCTTTTATCTACTTGCCTTACTTCACTCTTCTACATTGTGGGGAAGAAAATGCAGTCAGTAAGGGTTAGTCAATTTTTTTACATAAGGCAGAAGGTAGAAATCGAACAGGAAGATATTTTGAATAACCAGTCCGAGAGGAATACTGGCAGCTTTTAATATAGTCTCTTTCATTCGCGTTGGTTTGTGGGTGGTTTCATGGGAAGCTGTGCAAGAAAGATGAACATTGTGTTGAAACCACAGCCAGCCCCCTCTGTGCGTGCAGTCATACGCAAAAACACACACAGATTCACACACATTGAGCTTGCACACATGCCTTTCAGCTCATTGATGTTTCCACCATGTCTTTTTTTAAATATTTTCCTATAGCTGATAAGTTCATTTCTAATGAGACATCATACAGTTCTTGATGCTTGCAGTTATATGTGACCCCTAATAAATGAGCTGTGAAATTAACTGTCACTCAGGACTTCACACAAGGAACCGAAGCACAGTTTTAAGTTCTCATTTTTATTTTTGTTATTCACACTTACTGTGGAACACCTTCTCCACATATTCACTGACCACATAATCATATTTTGTACCAGTCAGGCTGAGCCGAAAGCATCAAAGTTTCAAAAAGGGCCATGCACCCTTTGTGCGGTGGTGAGAACGCGCATTAGGTTAAAAATATTCATGCCTGTGCCCAGCAAGAACGTATACCGAGCCCCCTATGTGTCCGTCTGTGTGGGAACATGCACAACTGCATACTTGTTTGTGACACATAGACCAAGCGTTGTATACTTTGTGCTAGCAAACCCAAAAAAGCAACAGCAGGAAGAGAGGAAACAATAATCATAAGGGAGACATAGAGAGAGAAAATAAAAAAAGAGAGAGGGTTCCTGAGTGAAATCTCTCTTGAGGCCGAGCCTGCTTACTACCCTGCTGCACATGTGCACCTGTTTCTTATGGACTAATAATAGCCAGCCTGCTTTTTAGTAAGGAACTCTCAAACTTCTTCTTTTTCTGTTCTCTCTGTTTTCTCATACTCTACCATCTGCTGTTATGTTGCTGTGCACCCTGGCAGCATTTGTTAAAATAACTATACCCATAGGAGGAGAAAGTAGTCAGTCTGTATTTTGTGGGTTTTCACCTCAATGTACAATGTTCATATCTCTGGTAAACTGTCATTGTGGAAATTAGAGTGAATGAATGCTCTCTTGGGGGAATAAAAGAATTTGCCACAGTTCTTGGCTTGAATTGTCAGTTAACGCATAAATTCCTTGAAGACCAAAGCTAATAACTCATGGCCGTCTTTTTCTTGTACTCTTCATATATTGTAAATCTAAAGCACCATTAAAAAAAGAACTTTCCCTTTTTTTTAAACTGATGACTATACATGGAAATTAAACCTTTTAATCAAAGTCTTTCCGGCATCATGAAAAGAGGAAACCAATATATAAAATATTCACACTGTCTATACAGAGTATGGTACTAAGCCGTCAATGTTATCTTAAGGGTTAATGCCCAGTGAGATAGCCATTGTCAGGTATTAATGGACGACAGTGAGGCGTGAACCATGCAATGCGTGCCTCGCCGTCGTCCATTATTGCCTGACAATGGACACCTCGTCAGGCATTAACCTGCTTAGACCATGGTCACTTGCCAAATATATTTTTTTTAAACCATTAATTTATATTTTAATTCATTTTACAATGGAAATCTAACTCTGTTTCCCTGGTTACTCCTGAGGGTTTAACTAATACCTGAAACAATCATTCCCATCCCATAAGGTTCTTATGCAATGCAAACGTTGTTCACTGCTCCAGTAAATAGGACGAACCTTAGATACCACTTGCCACCCTTGGCAACAGGAGATATTTATATAGTCCGCTCAGCTCATAGAACCCTTCAGCTCAGACAGCTGCGAGCCAGAAAGCTAACGCTATGCTAGCAAGATTGAAAGTCAATGACAATGTGTACAGTTGGCAATCAGTAAATATAATTTGACAGAATGTTTAACACCAAGACAAGCTAGCTATCAGCCAATAACGATTTTCACGAACAATTATCCGCGATGTGTACTGTCGGCCGCAGCCTGAACTAGTAGTGGGATGTGAGATGACGTTATTCGCTGTGAAACACAGTAAGTTCAGAGGACCAGTGTAACTTACTTCTTGCAGCTTGCGTGTTAGCGCCATCATGTGGTTTTAAGAGGACGAGGCACCGAAACACCACACAGTGTTGAAAATAACGGATTCAAACTTTTTTTCTTTTTAATGTAGCGCATTAATTTAGAACGGTAAACAGTCAGTTTCACCGGAACTCCTTTAGTAAGTGTCCTATAACACTTTTGCTGCACCCAATTAGAATCGAGTATTCACCTAGACTAGTGATGGGACAACCAACTCTTTACGCGAGTTGAATCAACCGGACGGCCGTAGGTTGGCCTACCGAGTTAAAGGAGAACTCCGGGCAATTTTTACGTTAATCTTGATCGCTATACTTTTTTGAGTACTGTCTATAGCAAAAACCATGAGCCGAATTGGTGCTAGCAACATGGAGCTTCTGTAGCTAATGCCCAGAGCTCCCGTTAGCTAAAACGGCAGTTATGGGGGCATTCCCGTGGGAATTCAGTTGTAGCAGGAAAAAGGTAAATAGCAAATTCCTCTGTACAGGTGTGATGAGATCTCTTTACAGCACAGGCTTTCTTCCTCGGTAGGCATTGGGTCACAACACCCACACAAACACCACCAGTTGCCCGAAATCCGTGTCCTTGAAGCAGATGCTTCATCTGCCGCTTGCCCCTTTGTCTGTCTTGTTCTTTCCAACTCTTGTGAGGCTAGTTCTTCGTCTGTATACTCGGGTTCGACTAAATAAGGACAACCATCAAACGCAAACGCCTCTTCCATGTGTTCAGTATCTTCTATATTCTCCAGTTACATTACTCCAAACTTCTTCCCTTGTGAACAACTCCGATCTTCACTCTTCACACACTACGCTCCTCCAACCTGCACACTACTATTTACCTTTTTCCTGCTACAACTGAATTCCCACGGGACTTAGCGATACTACAGCTAGCCATCTAAAACACTATTTTACTGTACAGGACCCAAACATAATTTGGTCCGTTTCCATGTAGCATAGTCACTAATATGGTCATAACCACAACAGTGCTCAATTATCTATTTTTGAGGGGGAAATAAAATACAATTTTTCGCGGTGAAGGCTTGAAAGGTCTTCTGGAAGACATCCACCAGACCAGCGGGCGCTCGTTGGATTGTTGTCGGCCGCGTGAAGCCAGGAGGGCGGGGAGGAAGCAGAGGCAGGGACGCCGGCCGGGCATGCTAGCCCGGCTAAGGAAACCACAATGATCGACATGGACAAGACTGCTACTCACCAACGCCAGATGGATTGCACACTAAATGGATATTTATGTTACAAATACACACGGGACTGCAGCGTGATGATTATTACCGGAGCCTGGCTGAACACACTCATCCCAGACGGCAGCTAGCAGCTAACAGGGTATGTGAATTTCAACAATGGCTAAGTTGCTAAACGCATCTTGTTGTCATGTAAGCGCCCTGTTCATGTTGCACAGACATTTTAATAGCATTTTGAGTCTGTTAAGAGGCACGAAGGCACTCTTTAGCTTATGCCCCCATAACTGCCGTTTTAGCTAACGGGAGCTATGGGTATTAGCTACAGAAGCTCCATGTTGCTAGCACCAATTCGGCTCATGGTTTTTGCTATAGACAGTACTCAAAAAAGTATAGCGATCAAGATTAACGTAAAAATTGCCCGGAGTTCTCCTTTAATAGATTCGGTTTGCGTGCCCGGGGGGGGACACTGATGAACTCAAACAGAGTATACATTTAATAAGCATGCAATACGAATAAGAAAATGCATAATTATTAAAGTATTTGAATTGTTTTATTATGTTGGCAAGCAAGAAGTAGAATAAACGGGATAATCACCTCAAGGCAGGGCAATAAACAGTTTGATATGCCCGGCTTGTGGAAGGTAAGCCGTCCACAAGCCGGGCATATCAAACTGTTTATTGCCCTGCCTTGAGGTGATTACTTAATGGATGGCTGGACACCGTCTTTCATTTAAATCTTCAAAATTCCGTATTTTACCATTAAATAATATATATGGTGCTTTATATTGAGGTCATGTACAAGATTTCACCTTATGCCCAATAATCTATATAGTTAAATACTGTAGGAGGGTGGTTTGTCCTTTTTTTGAAAACCTCTGGATTGCACTTAAAACCATCCGTGAGATGTATTGAAAGCTTTAGATATCTGTCAGACGGGTGTGTAAAGGGTTGTGGAATTTCAAGTTGGCAGAACACCTTCAAATAGTAAAATAACTTTCATAGCTTTCATAGAGTATAGAACAAGAACGTGTGTGTGTGTGTGTGTGTGTGTGTGTGTGTGTGTGTGTGTGATTGTGAGCATGTCTCTCTCTCTCATATCTATATCTATATTAATATTTGTAGTTCTTTATATATGCTGCTAAGCTGAGTGGATTGCTGCCAAGCCAAATTTCATTGTGTTTAACGTGCAGTGACAATCTTATCTTATACAATGTTCTCTATAGACTTGAGATAATCTGAGATCATGTTTCATGTGGTATTCAAAACAATCATGAGTTAAGGATCATTAGAATCACACTGTTGTTCTAATTATTTTACCTATTGTTACAATCTTAGTAAAACGTCCATTCCCTCCTTGCCAGATAACAAAATAACATTACGAGCTTCTGTAACTATTGGATTATTTTGATTATATTTGAAAAGTTTAGTTACCTAATCCCAGCGTTGGCCAATTTCTTAAAAACAAGATCAGTGTTTTACTGTAAGGACTGTTAAAATAGAAACCCGCCATGTACAAAACTGTCCTCCTAAATTATCTTGACATTAACAAGGTAGTAATACTTCCTCTTCCTCAAACAATTCTTGACAGTGAGTGAGTGACATTTTTTGGGAAACTATTTTGAATTGATTTTGTTTTGATAATGTGTGTATGTATGTATGTGTGTATGTGTATGTGTGTGTGTGTGTATATATATATATATATATATATATATATATATATATGAATAACTGAAACGCTCAGTCAATTATTCCTGTATTTTGATAACATAAAACATGTTTAAATGATTCCAAAAGTTTACCGGGTTGACCACCAATTTCACAGCATACAACATTGGGTTGTCGTGCTGCGATCAGCACTAGAATTGTAGTATATGCGTGAAAAACGATCTATTCTTTGGTCAATTATACCTAAACCATTTCCTCCCCTGACTCCATCGGCCGGTAGATTGTCTAAACCACTAGATGTGAAAATGAGCGTGAGGCCTTACCTTCAACTGCTGTGTGCAGAAAGTCCACTGTCACAGAGGTGTCAACGACCTAATTCAGAGTTATCTCGCTCTTACTCAGTGCTAATACACAACTTAGAGCGGTGAACTGTCCTTTGAGACTGCGTCATGAGATTGATGCACATATAAGCAGAGCGGGGCTCATAGTGTCTCGTTGCTGTCGGTCCTACCCTCTCTCCTTCTTTGTTTTCTCTCACTCTTTGTGTTGTTTTCCTGTCTTTTAACTGTGTCCACCTCTGTTGTCACATGAAAAGTGACTGACTGAGCCCCTTGATCTTGTGGTGTTGGTGGCTTGCCCACATGGGTCTTACCTGTACAATGCTGTCAGACAGACATATCTTGTGCATTGTATGCTAAAATGTCAAAGGGTTATGCATTTAGCACCCCAGAGTAAATTTGTGTTTTGTGTTGTTTGCTGTACTCTAGCCACATTACAGTATGATGTGTTGTGTAGTATTCAATTGCATGTTTCATTTACACTGACATTGACATGTCAGGTGCTTACCTAATGCCTCTTTCCAGAAAAAAAACCTGTAAACGTTAGCACTAGTACAAGTAGTAGAAACACTAGTAGTACAGGAGACTACGCCTCAACACCTAGGAAAAACATATCACCAGAGTTATGCGTCTTTTGGATATTTTACAGTAAAGCATAACGGAGATGGTTAAAGTGAAGTGACTGACATTTTTCTGTATGGGTGTTAAATAAATCTTTGGCACCTCAGATTCACACAAAGAAAAGAGAAGTGTGCATCTCTTATCAGCGTAGATGTCAAAGTTGCGACTACTTGTCTGCACATTTAATATCCTCACTGATTTTTATCACTCTATATATATATATATATATATATATATATATACATATTTAGAACCACTTGTAATACATTATAGGAAGGAAAATAAACTTTGTAATTTGAATTATGACACATGCTTTTGTCGTGACTGGAAACTTTACCACAACCCCCAATTCTATGTATAGACACCATCACATGGAGGAAAATAAGATTTTTGCTTCCTGTTGTGATGTACTTAAGCCTTTTAATGTTTAAAAAGATGCACCACAGGTCTATGTGGATGTGAAAATGCTTTATTGTTATGCAGCACAGAGGTCGCAGTCTAACCTGAACATCTACAAAGTACCTTTCAAGCTCTAGTATTTCAACCAGACATCTGTGTAGACTTCAGACTTCTTGTTAATCTAAATATCAGTTGTGTCTGTGGGATGGGGATATGGATGAAACTGTGACAAAGTCCTCTTGTCAAAACCAGAAAGTGTATTACATAATTGTTTAAATTCATCATAATTTGACAAGAAACAAAGTAGATTTATTTATATATATATATATATATATATATATATATATATATATATATATATATATATATATATATATATATATATAGACATGTATGACCCAGAATTGATGTTTTAGTGGACTATTTTGCAGTCAACAAAATTACTATTTTAATTAATTATTTTGTGTTGATATTGGTTTCCAAATTAGTCTTCCTGACACTTCCTATGTACTGTTGCAAAGTTCCTACATCAGCAAAAAATATTGAATAGATGATTTAGTTTTCAAAGGTATGTTATTTTATTTTTTTACAAATAATTTTGCACAAAACCTGTAAAATGTTAAACTTTATTAAGAAGACTGAAAAAAGGATGACTTCCCTTCTAGAAATATTCAACTCGTCTGACCCATCTTATTAATGCACCAGATGCTATTAAAAACAAATGTTCCATTTCATGTTTTCTTATCTATAAAATCAGTGTAAATGTAACTTTTATCTTACCCCACAATAAGGAAAACATATTAGAGAGGCAGAAATGTGTTTGTTTTTTTTATATATATATACATATATATATATATATATATATATATATATATATATATATATATATAAAAATCACATTTCAATAATAATTTCAGGCAGCATTTGATTAGTATTGATTTTTTTACTATTCGAATTTCTTTCTTTTTTTTTTTTCTTTTTTTTCCCAGGAAACGATAGCCAACTGTGTGCATTCCCCACTCTCCACCATTATTGTGTTGTAGCGCCCTCTGCTGGTAAAACATGGGAGGAACATCTGTTGCGAGGCCACTCCAGAATATGGTCAGAGATGACATGATAACCAGGTGGAATTATAGCCTACCTACGTTTTAAACAGCTCTTTTGTTACAACAGCAATAAACATTACATTTCAAAACTAAACCCAACCCAAGCACCTAGGAAGCAAAACAGTTTTACAAAGACACCATGTCATTAAAAGTGAAACTTTTCTACGAAGGCCTGCTGAGCGGCTAAACCTGGTTGGCTTGTAGCGATCCACTGAGTGACAGCGCCAGTGAAGAGACTTTGGGTGCTCCCTGCAGCGCCTGCAGCGGAATAAAAGCAGATGGTTCGACAAAGTGTTGCCGTCATTTGCACCAATGTTGCTGTGTGCAGCCTCAATATGAATATAGGCCTAAATTAACATAAACTGCACGAACAATGAAAAGGGCTAGTTAGGAGATTACTTTATTTTTGATCATCGTCTTTATTATTTTTTAAATTTTAAATTCGGGATTCATTTTAGTAGGCCAATTGTGTAAATATCCTGACTTTAACTAATCTTAAACACAAAAGAATGGCATAGCCAGATGCAATGGAGGATGACGTCTCATACCAGAGCAGTCTACAGAAAACGGTTGAACGTTTGGTTTTCCATTGAATCAAGGCTGCTGGGAAATCACGCAGTGCAGATAAAGGGAAATACCAAGTCAACAAGCACCCAGTTTCGCAGGTTCAGTCGCCGATTTCTTTTCACCGCAGAAAAACGGTAAAAAAAAAAAATCTTAACCCCACTACAATCAACCCATTTAATGCAATTGATGTCTGAAATAGGCTATAGGCTACCAAACCATGACCAAAATGAGACCTGGAATGACTTTCTGTATGTTCAGCTGTTGCATGTATTTGGCTATCAAAGTAGGCCTGTATTGATCAAATATTTAAAATAGGCTTATGTCTATGTTGTTAAAATAAAATAAAAAGTCAGAGGGTTTCATATCTGACAGCACTGGTCCGTGTGCGCAATGTAACCGCTGATGGAAAGAATAAGAACACATTTTAGACCACAATAAGTCAGACCGTAAACCCACAGTGCAGGCTGCATTTTGGTGAAAAATAGGCCTACTGTCATTCGCATTTTTTTTTTTTTTTTTAATTATGACCAAATAATAAATTGAACAGCTTATTGCATTTAGCTTTTTGATAGGCTATGTTATCAAATTGTAAAGCATACTGTGTAGCCTATCGGCAATTTAAAAAAAAAACAACCCCACCGCTGTTCTTATTTTTACAAGACATTAAGCATAAAATTACACAGTAGGCCTAGGCTAAGCTTTGTTCTTTGACAGTCAAACTGTCCTGTTAGCGTCCATCAGGACGGAGGTGCACCCCGGGCTGAGACAGCCCCGTCGGTGCACTGCTGAACCGACTCTTGAATCCCTCCTGAATGTCTGCCTCCACACCGAGACCTTGGCCTTGTCTCTCCTGTATGTAGAGAGGAAGGCCGGGGTAGACGGTCGGCGGGGCCAGGTAGGAAGACCGCCAAGGCAGCAGAAAATTGTTATTGCACACTGCCGAGTGGTTCAGGTGGGGCACCAGCCAATTTCTAGGTTGGTATGACAGGATGGAGGCATGGTGGAGTGTCTCGGGTGTGGGCAGAAAAGCTCTGATGGAAGACGCATCGGTGGAGTTGTGGATGTCATCGCTGGAGGAGACCTGTCGCTGAGCATCCATCTCTGCCTCCGCTGACCCCCCGCCCTCCAAAACCGCTCGAGGAGAGAGAACACGGGGCCCGGAGAGGTGGAAGATGCCTTGCTGTGTGCCACTATTGTGAGAACGGTGTGGATTAAACCCACCTTGTCTCGCACCCAGGACGGAAGCCGGGTTGCTCTTGCTGTTGCCCCACAGTCCTGGCTGGAAGAGGTCAGGGCAGTGAGCCGGTCTCGGTGATAAGGGCGAAGCCGACGCAGTGGATGTTGCACAAGCGGAGGCAGCTTTGCGCGTTTCTGCTTTCAGGCTGCCGTGAAACTGCAGGCTGAGCACCTGAGCCCGCAGCTGTGCGTTCTCCTCACTTAGAGCCAGCAGCTGACCCTCCAGCATCAGGTCGTTCAGCCTCCTTTTCTCCCTGGACCGCTTGGCTGCCTCGTTGTTCTTGTTTCGCTTATCCCAGTAGGTGGAATCTTTCTTGTCGGTGGGGATCATCTCCCTCTTGCGTCGTGTAACGGGGCTTACATGGCTGCTGTAGGCCCGTAAACGCAGGAGACGTTGAGTCAGCAGGGAGGACCGTGTCACCGGGAAGAGGAGTCCAGGGTCTAGATCAGACTCGCCGATGCTCTCGACTGAGGAAGAGGGCTGGCACGGAGCAGCTGCCCCAGCCTCAGGGCTCCTCGAGGTGGACATGGTACTAGACTGGGGACAATCAAAAGTTTCAATCCAACAGCTTTTTATTTTATAAAATAAATTACTATGAATTAAATTTGCTTTATTGGAATGAACAAAGAAAACATGTTGCCAAAGCAGTTTACAGAAAATGCATATATAGTACATATCACATATTAAATACATACAGTAGGTGTCACATATATTCTATACAGCACTGATTGTTATACAGCACACATTACAAAACAATTACATAACACCATATAATACTTACTTACAATTACTGTACAATCCTAAACCAATCTGTAATGTTGGGATCTTATAGTGGTGAGTCCCTCAGGTTGTGGCAGGCTACATATTATACATACATTATACATAGGATACATATTTAGCTGCCAGTGGAGCTGCTGTCCCTTTTTCTAGGACAACTTCCAGCTTCTTTTCTGATGTTAACATTGGGAAATTTGCTATTTTTTTTGGCTATTTTTCCAAAGTGTAAATCTTTAGTGAAGAGAATTTTTCACAGTGGAGGAGGAAGTCTATCTATCTATCTATCTATCTATCTATCTATGAACCTACTCCCCTTATGAATTGTACACTATCAATATACAGAATATGCTTAATACATGTTATTGTATTAGCAAAAAATAATTATAGAATTAACGTAATGCTGTTTTAATTTCTAGTATAGAGCTACATGATAGAAGTATTTTACTTTTTAGGCTACTCCATTATATATTCAGATTTTAGCCCACATAGCCTACAAAACAGCTCATGGAATCATTCATTGAAAGATTATTAAAGTATGAAGTAGGTAAAATGAGCAGCAACAACATTAAATGTTGCAAAGGCTATATGTTAATACATTAATGCTAATACTTAAGTAATATAAATATGAACGAAGCCATTATGCATAATTATATTAACACAAAAGTGCATTTGCAAAAGATTTTACTTGAGTAAAACTACGCAGGATTTTAACATAGGTCTAGCTAGTAGCCTACCTCTTTTACTACTTTTCGGTAACAGGAAAGACGAGAATGTGGTTGTTAAAAAGTCAAATAAGAGTAGATTGATTAATAGCATTAACGTTTGTCTCCCACAAACCAAGACAAAGCTGACGGTTAGATAGTGTTACAGTGTTAAACTCGCCGCACTTACCTGAATGAAAAGAGGACACCTGTGGAATGGTTTGGAAGACTGGATCATCTGCAACACACACACACAGAAACGGTACAGAGTTTGACGTAGCCCTCAGATAATTTAGCGTACTTGATTATATTAACAAGTTTGTTGATGTTAGGCTTTTGTCCGGAGAAGGCTGCTCTTACCTGTCAATCACCATCAGCGGTGCTGAAGAGAGCGGAGCTGTTGGGCGGCGCACGCATTATACTGAATGCATGCAGCCAATCGCGTTGTGTCCTCGGGCTGTCTGTTTAATAAGCTACTGTGGAAACTGATCGGCAACTAAACTTTGGAGAGCGGAAGTCCAAGGCAACAGTGTGGTCTCGATCAAACCAACAGGTGACTACTGAAATGAGTCACTTTGGATCAACTGCCCTACTTATTTTTCTTAGTGCACATTGATTCGCGTGATGATCTGCACATTGCCTGCAGAACAGTGCATTTATGCAGCCTATCTACTACGCAGACATTAGGCTACACAGGGGTTTGCATTAAATCGTGAATGATACAATGAATTGCCTGACGATGAAAATAGTAAACTCCTTGTAATAAAATTAGATAAATCAGAAATCATGCGTTTTAAAACTGAATTAAAACATAAATTATTGAATTTAGATATGTTTATTTAATAATAAAAACAGTAAAACATTATGGATATCCTCCAAAGTATCAGTATTCAGCATAACCCATGGCTCCTACTTCTCTTCAGATGGAAAATTTCAATGGGAACATAATTTTTGCTGAATCTGAATGACCAACGGTGGAATTTGCATCTGTATTTCCTCTCTGAAGCTTTATAGCACATATTACTGCAAATGTGGCCACAATGAAATTGAAGGAAGGATTATTATGGGTCAGTCTAACCACAATGTCAATGTTGCTTTAGTCTCGCTTTTCAGCACTGCAGGGGGGGGGGGGCTCCAAATTATTGTTATTTTTTAAAGTTTTTTTCAGAACTTAAAATGTCTTAACATGAATCCAACATATTATTAGCAAATATAAATCCCCACTGATTATAGGCTTACTGGCCTATAAGATAGTCACTAAAATAGCCATCTGCAGATAGTTAATCCTAAGGATTCACTGTGTATGTTTAACATTTAAAAGATGATTTATAAAATCATGCCAAAAGTTATTTTTTTAAAAGCTTTTAAAAGGCATGTATAAAGGATTTAGGCCACCCTATACATTATTGTAGGTCTAGTTTTATATGCAACTTCATTTTATACAATATGGGGGTTCGTGCTCCGTCTCTTTTCAGTTAAGGGGTCCTTGGTTTAACAAAACGTTGAAGACCCCTGAAGGCTATATCACAAAACCAAGATAAGGGATTAAGCTGGGATTTCCCAGTTATCCTGGCTCATTTTAGCCTTGACTCGGTTTCACAAAAGCAGAGGCACCTGAGTTACCATGGAGATTTATTCTATATAGCTAGCCTGCTCCCGACCAGGCTAACAGCCAGGATTTATTAATCCTGCTGCCTTTTCTGTTCCCTCAGCAGTGGTTTTACCTAATTGTTATCAGCCTGCATTTTTTTTGTATTCTTTAACAATAAAGGATTCAATAAATTGGCATTCTTGGCACACAATTTTTGTTGTCCAGTAAACTGGGACTATAATTTGGGAGGATTGTACAATTTTAAGAACATATCTTAATTATACAATCCTCCCAAATTATAGTCTTAGTTCACTGAACCAATAACTATATAGTGAAGACTACTATACATTAGGGCTGTTGGAACGAATTCTGAAAGTCGAATATAATTCGAATAGTAAAAAAATCAATACTATTCAAATGCTGCCTGAAATTATTATTGAAATGTGATTTTTGAGAGAGAGAGAGAGAGAGAGAGAGAGAGAGACTAACATTAGCTAATCTCCCTCTTCTCATGTCACGTCTGATGAACAATAAGTTATTGGAGTGAGAAACACAAGGCATTGTGAGCTAACGTTACATACAAGTAATGTTAGTACAAGGGGGAGTGACAGGCTGCGGCTGGAAATCGGAAGAAGGATGGGAAATAGTTTTAACATGACTTTAAAATTGACATCCATGAGCCAAAATGCTTATGTTATCAATAGTTAGCTCTTTCTGGTTTCCTAACTACGTCGCGAGTTGTAGGAGCTTAGCTGGGAGCTTCATGGAGACAGCTAAAGATTATGTTAGCTGCCATACAGCTGTCAGAGTTAGCTCCGACTTCATATATTACCTTCTAACAGCTGTATTTTCAGTAATCAACAATCTGCAAGAAACGGGTTGCTTTTAAATCACTAAAATAGTAGTGACAGTACCGTTTGGCAGTTAGCATCGTGGCTAACACTATTGTTACTTCGTTGAAATGACAAATCGCTTAGGCTGTGCTTTCTAACATGATGTCATTGTGCTAATTGAGCAACGTTAGCCTTTACAACAGAGCTGCTTCAATACACTTGTTAGATAATGTTTCATTACAGAGTTCTCTGTTGACTTGTGTTTGTTGCTGTGTGCGTGGTGGAAAATAATGTAAACAGAGAGCAGCGTGCCAGAAATGCAATGCGCCATGACGTAGATCCCCTACAAGGCCAGGCTGATGTTGGAAGTCCCAAGTCTAGTGGACAGAACGTGTAACAACAACCACATGCTTATAATAGTGGCATTGACAATGCATAAGCCTGAGTAATGTAGTACATATTTATAACAGGCTGCATATGAGCATTAAATATTCAAATATTAAAAAAAATATAACAAATGAAATTCGAATGGTATTATAGAGGAAGACTGACAGCTCTACTGTACATTCATGTAACAACAGGGAGAGGACACCTCAATGGTTTTTGACCTTATATTTTGCTGGGGGGAAATAACTGATGAATATCACTCTGTTACATTCATGTTTACAGTGTGCATGGAATTTGTCACTTCATTCTCTTTATAGTTTCTAGATTTTAGAGTCCAATTTCTTCAGTGTCTTTCTTTTCTATGTCCATATATACGAGGGAGCAAAGCATATATGTAAAGAAGGAAAGAAGGCCTCTATTAAAAAAAAAAAGAATGAGAAACAGAATGAAAGAGATATTTATGCATAATTTTCTAGCGTAATGTTATCTTTAAGGATTAGTAGCCTAATCCTTGAATGGCATGATTATGACGGTTTCAATTCAGAGCAGTGGTCAGTAAATGTATATTTTTAGGCTACTTACGCATTCAGTGGGTCCGTCATCGTCTGCCACGCTTTATCTTGCTGTTTCATTACAGCGGCAGTGTTTCTTTTTTTACAAATAATGTGTTTTTACGTTATCATACTTTCACAAGAAGCTGCGGCTTACTCTGTATAAAGCATGAACAACGCGTATTCTCCATTTTAGCATCAGTAAATCCGTTATCGACTTTGCAGTCTGTTAAGGAAAGCTGTGAACGCGCATCTATCCAAATTACTTCAGCCTGGCTCGACCCAGTCACTCCTCCTCAGCCTGGCTTGCCCAAGCCAGGCTGCACAGATTAGACTAGGTCAATCCTCGCTTTCATCATGGATTTATAAATTCTGCTTTTGTGAACCAGCCCCCTGGTCTAGCTAGCTGTCTGGATTTACCCTGCAGAGATCTGAGGAGCAGTTAACCATAGTCCTCCTAAATCCACCATAGTTTAAAATGCCAACACAAAGAAAGCGGAAGGTAATGGACATCCGGCCGAAAAGTGGGACATCTGGCGGAATTTCCGGGAGCACCGGAGCAATCCCAGAAGTGGAATGTTGTGTGTGTATATAGGCTAATGTTGCCTTAGTCTGGATCAAAGTGTACATTTCCAGGATAATTGCCTGACATCCAGCGCGCGCTTCCACTCTGTTCTAAAAATCCCTTCAGGAAACAACAACAAACTTCGAGCTAGCAAACTACATGCTGAAAATGGCAATTTTTGAAGAAAGATTGGATTGTGCAAGAAGGCAGGTCGGCCTGGTTCTTTTGGTGAATGATTGTAAAGATTTGCACAAAATATGTTTACGGCATTTACTATCTAACTGGGACGGTTTGGAACCGATTGGTGGGATTGCTATTGATGAAGTACACATAGTGATACTTAGGTAAGAACTAATTATGTTTGACCATGTATCCAGCTAATTTATATAGCTACGTTAATGTATTGTGTGAACAGTTAACTTCATTTAATATTTAATGTGGCATTTTCTTTCGCGCGGTGCAAATGTTTCACCAAAACAAGTTCCTTCCCGAGACTATTTGCAGAGCCACCGTCGAACCAGAACCACCACACATGATAAAATGGTCTCCTTTAGAGAGCTTTCTTACCTTCATCGTAGAAAGTTCAAGATTCAGGGGGGTCAGATTGGAGATCAGGGGTCAGACATCTGTTACAATAGTGTTTGCCGCCAGATTAAAGAAGGATTAAAGGAGCAGTTCAGTGATTCAGAAACTGCGAGCTGTCCTAAGAGCTAACAAACCTGGAAATTTCAAGGACATGTCAATGAATAAGGACAACCTTGCTATTGAAGAGCTTAAAGGCTTTCTACACTCCCACTTGGGTGAGCAAAGCAACATGGAGCTTTTCCAGGAGCTCATGTGTACCAAGCAAAAAGACAATTCCTGTACAGAGCCATAGGACTCAAGCAAAAGATCTTGTCCTCAAAACATGCTGACACAGATGTTAAGTACAGTGCAAACACGGTACAATATGTTTTTCTCCACACCGTGTGTCAAGGCCTCTGGCACAAACACGCCAACATTCGCAGAGAACTCAAACCACTGCTTACAGATCCTAGAGTAACTGATGAGGCAATTCTGAAACAGATGAAGAGGGTAATGACTGACGAAAGTGAAAGAGAAAGGCGTTCAGGGCCATCCACCTGGACCAGGCTAATGCTGCTCAGTCTCCGTGTCAAGGAGGAAAATGTGGAAAAAAAACAAAGACAGATATGATCCAACAGTTAACAGAGAAAGTTGAAAAACTTACCAATCTTGTTGAACTCATGCGACACTCAATAAAGACGCAGAAGCCAGAACAAGTCAGCCATTCACAACAAGGCAAAACATACAATAGAAGAGGAAAACCACATGGCTGTAAGAAGTGTGTTGAACTGAACCGTCCCGATTGTGCACATTGTTTCTACTGCGGTGAAGATGGCCACAGGGCAGTGGGCTGCCTGAAGAAGCCAAAGCGGCAGGGAAACTGGAGCCGGTCTCTGCCAGGGGACAGACAGTGACCCAGCCGTCCCAACCTGACACATGCCATACTGCTAAGTCTGACAAACTATGTGTGGCGAGAGTTAACACCCAAACACGAGACAATGTAACAGAAGACAACAGACAGACAACCAAATCAGAAATCCCAGGCACCCTCTCACATCTTACCCAACAGCAAAAGAAAGCCTCACCCATTGTAACATAAATGGTTTAGCTGTTGCGGCTTTGCTAAGTACGGGAGCCCAGGTGAGCATGATTGACAGGAACTGGAAAAGCAAATACCTGCCAGACACCCCTGTGAATCCACACAGTGAAAGTATTGATGATGAAGAAGATTTGAAATAGGTGAACTCATCCTATTTGATGGCTGGGTTGCTCTTACTATCAATCTGAAAGGTAATGAAAACCCTGATTTGATTCAATCACTGTGCCTTTTTCTTGTTAGCAGTCTTGCTCTTGAGAGACCACTGCTGGGCTTTAATGTGCTAGAGGAGATCATACAGGAGCAACCTGAAAAGCTGATTCCAAAGCTCATCAGCCTGCTCTGTAATGCCATGTCGATACCACAAGAAAAGGCAGAGCTTCTTGTACAGTTCATCCAGACCAACAAACCTGTTATGAAGTGTGGGTTTTTACGAATCCTGTCATTCCAGCAGGTCAGGTGACCTGGGTCAAGTGCCAAGTTCCACCCAACATGGATTCCTCTGATTCAGTTTTTCTGTTTGAACCTGATGACAACAATGTACAGCTATCTGAACTGGATGTTGGCGAAGGTCTGCTGGAAGTGCAAAATCCAAGAAAACCATATTTAGCTGTACCCGTTGGAAACAACACAAAGCACTCAATCACCATCCCAAGAAAGACAGCCATTGGCAGCATCCATAATGTTGAAAAAGTGATTTCACCAGACTCGCTTGACTCACCTGACCTGCCCAAGCCAACAGTGACAGTTAACAGTGCTGTCTCAACCCCTGCCAGCTCCAGTCTATCTCCATGGCAACCTAGTGTTGACCTCAGTCACCTTGATAAGGAAAAACAGTGGTTAACAATATGCTCTGTGAAGAAGCTTGAGCTTTTGCATGTGACAGCAATGATATAGGATGCATGCCAAGCCTGCAAATGTCGATCACCCTGCGGGATGAAATACCTGTTCAAAGAACATATTCCTCAGTCCCAAAGCCATTGTTTAAAGAGGTGAAAGGTGATTAAATTCTGGATAGTCAAGTCCAAGTCCCCGTATTCTGCCCCGGTGGTGTGTGTCAGAAAGAAAGATGGCAGCCTGTGGCTATGCATCGATTATCGCCTTCTGAACAAAAAGACTGTCCCTGATCAACACCCGCTGCCCACGATACAGGATCTGACAGACACTCTTGGTTGCAATGCCTGGTTTAGCATCCTTGAGCAAGGCAAAGCCTATCATCAGGGCTTCATCGCTGAGGGTTCACGCCAGTTCACCGCCTTCATTACCCATGGGGTCTCTATGAATGTGTCCGGATCCCATTTGGACTCTCAAACACCCCTGCGGTGTTCCAGCGGAGCATGGAGGAAATGCTAGGGCTAGAGATGACTGCGCAAAAACATTTGAAGAACACGTCGAGGCACTTCGCAAAGTTCTCCAGGCCCTCCTGCACCATGGACTGAAACTGAGGCCTCAAAAATGTGAGCTGTTCAGACCACAAGTCAGGTACGTGACCTGTAAGCTGTACAAAGCTTGACAAACGAGAGACCACAGACAGTTGGGGAAGTAAGGAAACTGACCGGGTTCCTGGGCTATTATCGTTCATACATCCAGGATTTTTCCCGGATTGCAAAACCGATCTATGAGCTACTCCAAACTAAACCAGAGAAAGCCTAGATTCCAGCACCAGGAAAAAAGGTAAAACGTCCACAGTTGCCTTCCAGAGAGTATGTAAACTGGACAACCGAACATCAGGAAGCCCTTGAACAACTGGTCTCTCTCCTAACGAATCCACCTGTCTTGGCATATCCAGACTTTAACCTGCCCCTCAAATTGCATACAGATGCATCAGAGAAGGGCCTAGAAGCTGTCCTTTATCAGCGCCAAAATGTAAAGTTGAGAGTTATTGGATATGGTTTGAGGACACTCACACCAGCCGAACGCAATTACCACCTGCACAGTGGAAAACTGGAGTTTGAATTCTGCGATTAGCTGTACTAACCTGCTGACCTATGTAATGAGTACAGCAAAATGAAATGCAGTTGGTCATAGGTGGGTTGGTGAACTCTCAGACTTCCGGTTTGACATCAAATACAGCCTCGGAAAGTCAAATGTGGACGCAAACACTCTGTCTCGCCTTCCCTTGGATATGGAGACCTACCAGATGACTTGCATAGAGGAGTTCTCAGATGAGGCAGTGCGGGCAACATGGGATGGAAGTCAGGCAGCTAAATGCAAAGATGTAGCCTGGGTGGCAGCACTCAACACCTCCTCCCCAGACCATCAAACAGCCATATTCTGACCTGCCAACCATCAGCCATGATGATCTTGTAAAAGCACAAAGAGAGAACCAAGCCATGAACTGGATAATCGGGTTAAAGGCATCAAACAGCAATTTGCAGATGAAATACGGAAAACTGTAAGCGGGGCTGCTCAAAAGTTGCTTCATGAGTAGAGCAGGCTACATCAGGAAAATAACCTCTTATCGAAGAACGAATGAACGGAATCAGTTGGTTCTCCCTTCCAAATACAGAACACTGGCGGATGTCAGGCAACAACCATGGAAATATACTTCCGTTGATCCAGACTACCAATGTCTAGACCCCAAGGGGAAATATCCTGAACTAGTTACTGCATCACTACCCCCTAAATATACTGCATCACAATGGGGTCTAATTGCCAAAGACTCTTCTCAAATACATTTTTAACATGCACCTAAATAAATATCATTTGTTCACTCTAAATGAAGTATTTCCTGATTGAAATATCGGATGCAAACTTGCCCACCTTTCAAGACTTAAGCAAATTCAGGTCAATGCAAGAAAAAGATCCCCCTCTTCCATCCTGGCCATCTCTTCATTTAAGCTCCTGTCATTTTAAAGAGAGACAGTCGGGCAAGAAAAACGCTTCTCCCCCCCAAGTGGTGAAGACACCTGAACAGCACAACCACACTGAACAATGCCTCCAAAATGGAAAACCACACTACAGTACACTGTACAAGATCGTTCTTCTACTGTTTGTGCAGAAGGTTTTTCTGGGGTTTGCTGAGTGTGGGGGCTGCCCAGCTGTCCTCTGAGCTATCAGCTCTGTACTTTTAGAAAACTACAGCAGATTTTTCTTTCTGACTCACTGTAACCACATGCCACAGTCAGCCAAGTTCCAACAGTCTTTTAGTCTTTCAGTAAAAGTTAGTCTCCAGATTTTTAAAGAGGTAGTCACATATCAGATTTTATTGATTCCTGCTGATTAGAAAGATGGCTTTGATGAGAAGTAAACATAAACATGGACACAGAAAGGGCACATTTTAACCTTGTAGCAGAAACAAGAAGGTTTATTTATGACGGTTATGCCATTCAGTATAACTGTCAAATGATACAGCTTGGGGTTGATTCATTAATGTAAGATATTTAAAGTTATTCAGCTTTGATTGACTGTACTACACAGTACTGACTGAATCTGTTCCTTTTGAGGATGACTCATTGTCATTGTTCAAAAAAACATGTTCAGAAAGCATTGTGGTATATCAAGGTATGCCTGCATAATGTTTACCACTACCACTTTCTGATAGTGTGGTAACACCCACATCCTGACTGCATGTTGCAGATGATTTCTCTGGATGATTTATCTTGGGCAGTTTATGTCTTATAGGTTTTATAACGATGCAGTGACCGGTTTAGTCAACACTTCTGTCTGAGAGGGAATCACACAGCTGATTAAAGCCCGTCTCATTTACATTTCTCTCGTATGGGAGATTAACACCTTGCTGCTTTTACTTTTGCTTGTAACCCAAAATATAGATGTAAGGGGTCTTTCTTGCGAGCCTTTGTTAAAGGATACGGCTGAATGTAAAGATTTTTCTTATCGTCAACAAATCCCATGAAAAGCCCAAATCCAACAATGCATTAGTTTAATACTTTCTCATTAGTTTCAATACTTACTTCCCCAGCCTGCCTGTGGCACTCAGCCCATTTGTTCATATGGAAGACATCAATCTTTAAAACAGATCACAAACTATTGTTCAATTTTTTTTTAATTTCCTTATACAGGTGTGCTCTGTAGTTTTAGTAAACACTAGTTAAACAGGAAGAAAGTTTATATGTTTCGGACTTATCTCCGCTGTTGATTAATACACATTTGGTGCTGTTTGTTTAGCCAATAGTTGATCTTAATCTGTACGATTTCAAGCACTTACTATTCCAAGTTTGTTTGTGTTTAGCATTATGCTACATTTGCCATCACTAAGAAGTAATTTTAACATTGCGAGATAGGGCATGCATTGGCAGAGGTCTGCGCTCTCCAAGTACCCTTGTAGTTGATTTAGTCTTCAGTTTCAGTACTCAACATGCTTTCCAGGAGTTAAAGGGAGTGCCAACCAAACGTGCATATGCTTTTCACTCAGGGCTGATGTCATTAATCATGTCATGTGTTGTACCAAGTATGAGGTGATCATATTGAGTTTATGTTGATTAGTATTAATGTTTTTTTTGTAATGGCTGTAGAGTTTCCTTTTTAAGTGTTATTTGTACTGACCCTGTTTACTGATAAAAGTCAATAGCCATTTACCTGCTTTAGGTGAGATAGACTGAGACGCATGCCCCCAAGAGAAATATGTCTGCCTAAGCTGATTCTTAAGTTGATTGAATGGCCTATGTAAGAGGAAAGGATATCTACATATACTGTGTGTACAGGATGTTACGTTAGTTCAGCCAAGATATAGGTGTATTTGGGATCAACTCAAAATAAACTACACTGCGAATCTTTATTGTAATGAATGAAGAAATATGTCAGCCAGTGCAGCGGTGTGACTCATCAATATGTTTTTGGACAACAATGGAGTTCTATGGCACAAAGAAATAAGCTATTTTAAGTGTTGGTTACTTAGGCAATAGTTACGAGGATCAGTTCATTGTTGGTTTTGGTCTTTTCTTGGGACTTGCTAAAAATAATATCACCAAACTTATCCTTTAATTCAGGCATCTTGGCATGTTGACATCCTACATTTAATGATAAAATATCAACAATGAATGATCATATCTGAGTTGTTATGTAGACAAAGCAATGATAAAAGGGAACACTGCTGTTGTTGATTTGATAGGCTTTGCTACCAACAGTACAGTTAGAAATAGTTATAGCATTATTTTTTATTTGAGCATTTCTCAGATATGCCCTCCACAGGACCACACAGTCTCACCAATACCCTTTAAACCACAGTTTTATCATTACTGACGTGTCTCGGTGCACCCACACACTTTACTGAACAAAGTGTAAAGTCACCAATGATGAGGTGACTCATTGGGGGTTAGTCTAATCAGTTTGTTCCTTTTAAACTATGATGATGTTATGTCACTCCCACTCCTCACAAACAAACACACACTCCTACCTAAACCCTACCGTGTTCTACTTTCATTCAAGCAGCTGTAAATTGAAACTCCACTTCAATGGAAATACTACTGCTTTGCTTTGGCTTTATCTTAACCTATTTCACATCTGTTTGTATGTCATGTCAAACCATATTTATTTTACAACCCTTTTAAAAGTTATTTGTGCGAGTTGTCGGGGTCTGCTGGCCTGATTCCTGCTCCTTAACTCAAGGCTGAGCAGTTAACCACTTTCTACAGGAAGTTGAGTTGAGGGTATCACCTCCTCGTAGTCAGCTACAGTGTGACATTTGCACAATGCCACTCTTAAACATCTAAAGTAGAAGGCCCCTGAGAAATAGGAGCATTTAGAAGCTTCCCACAGCCCAGGGCTTTCTCACACCCACTGTAGTGAAGCCATGGGTGGTCTGAGGGTCATGCAGTGCTGTGATCCTGCGAGATACAGACTAAGTCGAGAACAAACTGTGTGGAAACCTGGTCTGTATTTTTAACTGTGTGATAAATTGCAGCGAGATAATGATGTGTCTGTTATGGGGTGGGTCTTGCAAACTGTGGTTTTCATTGTCGAGTTTGTATAAAGTGATAATTATGATGCAGTTAGAAGAGACATTTCGCTGTGCTCGTTAATGCTTAGTTACTTATTGGTTAATGCAGAGGGCATTGCGGTCTTTAAGTCATTTCAGGTTTAGCAGTTTGATCATATTTCCATTTTGTAATGAACACAACATGAGGAAGTTAAACTTGTTATCTCATCCTGTGTTTTTCTCACTGGCTGCTGATGCTGCATCAATTGGTCAGTTCCTAGAATGTAAAACGTGTAGAAATAAACAAGAAGTGTTAGTAATCTTGACAGCTGGCCCGTAAAGGGGCATGAGTAATGTACGATTATCACTTGTAATGTTACTACCTCTAGTAGGGTTAAACAAAGAGTATCTTTGCATTGTCCTACCATAATCTGCGCCGTCTAACATATAGCTTATATTAATTTCCTTTTTAGCTATACGTGTCTCAGATATAACATACACATTTAATGTGAAGGATAAGTTCATATTTTTTCAAGTCTTTCTCAAAACATTACTTACATATCCATATGTACATTAATAATAGCGTGTTGATTTCTGTAGTCCTGTCCCTGTCCATACTGGCTATGAAGCGATCCCTTCCTAATTTGATTCCAAAGGACGTGATAGGGGGACAAAATCTACAGTCCGTGTTGGAAGATACCCACTTGATTTAGCTAACTCGGACTGCTGAAGCCTCATATAACTTTAGAATGTATTTTTGCACAGAATGAGGATTGTGGATTTGGTCCCCGATGTCTTACATTTGAATCATGTTCGGAAGGGATCTCTTTACTGCCAGGATGAACAATTAGAGCGACGACTGTACAAATGTGAGTATTGTTCTACAACAGACTTGCAAATGTGAACCTGTTAGTTAAGGGGTTTATTGATCTTCCAGATTTTTGCTTTAAGATTTCATTCTTAACGTAATATTTGGCTTGTTTTTATTATCACTTGAATTAGATTTTTTTTAACCATCTTTTCAAATGTCGACTATAATTTGTAGAGTAATACATAAATCTTTGATATAGCTTGCACCTCTCTCTCTCTTCAGATTGCAGAATAGAACTTTGCCAAGAACCCACAGGTCCTAAGAGACTATTCTCCTGTGTGCTTATGGTTGTGAGGTTTGGCAGCAGTGATGGGCAACGGTTAAACTGTGGTGGAAAAGCCTGGCCTATTGACTGTTATTGTTTGTGGAGGCCCATGAGCACTCATGTCACATCATCGGCACATCACCTTAACCACTCTGCTGCACAGTATTTTTACAGCCCAGCTGTAAAAATAGATAGCACAGATCGCCCTAGATATGCACAAGCAGTCACATACACACACATATAAGAAGTAAGATACACACACCTTCAGGTGTTGAAATGTGGCATTTGTGGGGACAACCTCACTTACATAGGGAAGAGAAATGAGACAGAGATATGAAACCACAAATAGTACATTTAACTGACATTGAGCATATACATTGACTGATCTGCCATATTGTTCAGAGGTTCCATTGTTGTCAAAATCACCCTTTTTTGACCTTCATCTGATGGTTAAACTGCAGTGGGTGCTTACCTCCACCAGGTGGCATTAGATTCACAAAGAAGACAGAAAGGTTCACTACAGTCCTTACATAAATAATGCATGGCTTGACTTTTATCTAAAGATGAAGATTAGTTTGAATAAAATCAGCCATGTGAAAATGACGTATATGTTCTTTAGTGTTTACTTAACTGATTGCTTCTGTAAGTACCTTTTGAACTGAATACAAGTACTTAAAAACAGTTCTTTTTTGTAATCTGAAAGTATATAACTATATAATTTATCACGAGAGGCCAAGCCACACTTTATTCTTAGTAGTGTGGTTTTTTTTGTTTGTTTTTTTACATACAGAGCAAATTAAATTGCAAATATGACCTAGGCCAGTTATGTATAAAATAACATTTGTGAGTGTTTTTTGAAGCACACTTTTAATTACACTGTAGGTCAGGTTATTTGCTTATTCCAAAGACAACCATTCAACCACTGTCACAGTTTAGCAAACATCGTCATGCCAATGGTCTTCAACTTTTTTAGACTGAGGACCCTTTAGCTGAAAGAGAGATGGAGCTGGGACCCCCTACTAATATTGTATAAAATTGATTTGCAAATTAGACTGTGCCTACAATAACGTGGGTGGCCTAAAGCCTTTACACATACCTTTTTATGGTGCATACAATACTAACGTATTAAAATATATATGCAATACAATATACACTCATATTTATACATCATCTGTTAATGTTAAACATATATGTAGCACAGTGAATCCTTAAGTTTAACTGTGGGTGGCTACCTTACCTACAGACCAGTATAATCACTGTTGTGTAAATAAAATCAAATCAAAAATAGGTTGATTTCTCTTTGCTATTAATATGTTGGGCCCATGTTTAAGTATATTGTCAGACATATCTTACCTTTTGGATTTTGGATGGTGAGAGAGATTTTGTGAGAAAAGGACAAACAAAAAACATTGAATGAGAACTGGTGTTGTTTTACTGCTTTTACATTCCTGTAAACCAATACTCCCACTGAAGCAACATTACCTTACTGTTGCAAAGACTTTCTGTGACACTGAAGTTATTCAGGTTAGATAGATAGATAGATAGATAGATAGATAGCACTTTATTGTCCGTGTACACGGAAATTTGTCTTTATACAATACAAGTTTGAAAAGATTCACGTATGTCACAAATCTCAGTTTGTGGTAGATAATACACAATACAACTATTTTTTTTATAGTGTAATAGCTGCAGAGAATGACGTAAAGAAAATGTATTCTTTAATTTTTTTTTTTTAATTTTTGATTTTATTTGCTTATACTCCACTGGCCTTAATGCCCCTCCTCCATTTCTCTTCCTCTCCTCAAGTAAGGTGCACAGGGAGGACAGTCAGTGATACCGGAGCCTTCACCTGGGAGCAAGGGGAAGGCGCGGCCTGGAGCATACAGTACAGAGGAAAGAGAGGGATGAGTGAAACAAGTGTGTGTTATGAAAAACAGCTGCAGAATGGTTATGAAAACAACCACGTGAATGTAAATGGTCAGTGTAGTTTTGCGATTGATGGCTGCAGTTGCTATACAATGCCCATGGAAAGTACTGGCTAACAATGCAGGTGAGTTGTGTGGGCTATTTATATTCTGCTGCTTATGATTCATTTCAACAACTATTAACAGCTTGACAAACAGGATTCATTAATAGTAATATGCCATTTAATCACCTCTTAGACTTTATTTATTTGTAATTTCTTAGCAACATGTAAAATATAGCGTGACTGTCATCAATTACAGTTCTTGTGCTGATTTATCTCCACGTTAATCCTTGCAGGTTTGATCCAGATGGTTGGATCTGAGCAGCCTCGGTTCTCTCTACAGCAGGATTGCTCATCCAGATTCCAGCAGAGATTTAGCCAGAAGAGTGGGTACATTTCTGAGTATTTCATCACATGGAAAACAAGCCTGGAATGGCTTTTAATTCACCTTAGTAACATTTTGTTTATGTAATCAAGTAGTTAGTCAGGCATGGGTAAGGTTTGTAGAGCTACAACTGGCAAGAGGGTCGGTTTAGATCAGCATCAGTGATTTATAACCTTCTTTTTGTTGTTCCATGGGAACGCAGTGTAATGAGTTACAAGGCTATTAACTGCGAGGGACACATGCAGCCATTTTACTCTGTCGTCTCCTTCGTATAGCACAACCCAGGTCTACAAACGTCTGAGTCTCCTCTGCATTATGGCCAAGGAAAGTGTTGAATCTGGTATGTCTCTTTTGATCTCCATCCTTAACGGTTAACAGCAGTGCACTACATATGCTTGAATATTAATACACCTTAACAAACCCACATCCATCTGTTGTCTGCTGATGTAAAGGATGCATTAAATCATCGTGTAAACGGTCTCTGAGAACTAAGAGTCAACCTAACGTGTTTCTGACAGGCCTCACATGGGAGGTGAGGGCAAACAGCCGCCACTACCACAAACAAAAACAGAAGAAATCCTTTCTGTGTTTCCGCTGGGGGCAATACGCAGTGAGTCAGTCATGCATGTGCTTCTTTCCCCCACACGGTAACCTAACACCTGTTGGCATGCTGATGCATTGAGGAACAGGTTAATGTGCTAATACACGTCTCCATTGTGCTTGTCTCTCGCTCTCTGTCTGTTGCCAGGACAATGCGGTCCACAGCCACAAGTACTCCCCCCTGACTTTCCTGCCGCTGACACTGTTTGAACAGTTCCAGCGAGTGGCAAATCTCTACTTTCTCCTTATTATGGTGTTGCAGGTCAGATGAAAACGCTGGCTGAGTTCCAAATCTCATACTTTTTATTTTTACTTTTAGTACATACTGCCGCTGCCCTTACAAAGTATGTACTGTTGCATGCAATATGCATACAATTGGGACATACTGCTTCTTCATAACATTGTGCTTTGAACTTTGACCCTTTTGCTTATATATATGCTGTGCAAAGAATTGTGAGTCAGAATAGCCAGAAAAGTACGCTGGCTTGCATACTGCAAATTGCGACTGGATAGAGTAGAACATCCTGGTATTTGGGGCATACTGCATTTTACATACATTTGAGACATACTAAATATTTTTCTAGCATACTATATAGTATGTTAGTATGGATATTGGAACGCAAGATCTGTTCTGTCTCTAATGCTTTGACTCTAAAAAATATAAAATAAAAAATCGGTGTGGAATCCTACCTGTGACCATTTGCTCCGTGTCGCCCCCCCTCCCCCCCCCCCTTTCCAGTCTATATGTACTGTGTAATAAAAATGTATTTAAAAAAGCCTAAAAATAATCTTTAAATAACAAAAACTCATCTTCAGTAACAGTTAATTTACTAGCTTTTTCCAAAGCTTTTTACTGTTTACTCAAGTTTTTTTTAGCATAGTTATTATCACTTATGGAAGCACTTTGTGTGTGCGTATGATTTATACAGTATGTGTGACTTCCATTTCCTTCTGTGTGTATCCTTGCCTGTGTGTGGTTTCCAGTGTGTCCCGGTCATCTCAGCCATACCTTGGTACATCTCCTTCATCCCGCTGCTCATCATACTCTCTGTGAGAGGGATAAAAGACCTTGCCAACGACATGGTGAGACCGCCATTCACTCCGTAGTTCCCCCCCCCACACACACACACACACACTCCCCCTCTCTCTCTCACCCTGGGGGAGTCTGGGAGGGGGAATATCCCTCAGCGATGAATCCACCCGCTCACACACAAATGCATGATCTTAAACACAAATATACGACCGGCCTCAAGCATGCATTTATACACTTTGCACTTAAGAATGTACGCACTCGTCTCTCTCCTTCATTGTCCGCATTGACTCCTTGTCCTCTCCTCATTGACAAAACCAGTCATCCCAGTAGCATTAATTTTCTCTCCTATCATTAAAGCTTTTCCTTTTAAATGCAGGCGTGATGTTTTGCATGGAGAATTCTCTGGTTAAGTGCATCACTGAGTTACGGTCGTTAACAGCTCTGGGTGAAACGCTTGCTTGACCCCTCTCTATTGACTAATCATTTAGTGGTGGGTGTAAATCTCCCAGCTGGTGTCACTGTAGAGCCCCATAATGGCGTTTCTCCTTTCTCCTTTCTCCTGTTCAACCTTTCATGGCCACCCTCACTCCCTCTCACACGCTCCCTGTCCATCACTCTTTTTCTCCATCCATGTCACGCTTCTCAGTCTATCTCTTTCTCTTCTCTCACTCTCTTTTTGCGTCCGTCTCTCTCTCTCCTCCTCTCTATCTCTGGTCCAGGCCAGGAGACACAGTGACTCCAAGATTAACTCCCAACCCTGTGACGTACTCGTCTCTCAGAGGTAAGGATTATTCTCTCAGGACTTCCAGTTTCAAACGGCCCTCTAATGAAGCTCTAATGAAGTGTGAATGAGTGAATCTCTAGATGGTCCCTTTGTGCATTAGAGCAGGGCAAAAACATTTGCCACACCTATTGGAAGACATGAACTATGACCAGCCTCTTCATGACATCTTTTCTAGATACTTGGGCCTCAGTCTGTTTTCTATGGCCGTTACACTCCAGATGATATGCTTTCCCTTGTGGACTAAGAGACGACTTAAAAAAAGAATTTGTACACTTCCCTCGAAAGTGTGGTAACGGCTTAAGAACTGCAATAAAGAGCAATGTTTGTTTTTTCAACAGATATCATTTTAGTTAACATTAACATGATTTAGGTCATCATAATGATATCATAATCATAATTCAAAATGAAGGCCTGCTTTTGTTTTTTTGATGAGAACACCTCTCACAACATTAGAAAACAATAATTTAGATGTAGTTGTTGTGTAGTGTTTAAAGCTAAAGTGCGTTTTTCTAAGTAATGACAACAAAACTGTCGGCGTGTCCACATGATACAAGCCTTCCATGACCACGCGCCCCCCACCCTCCTCCACACAGTTGCTAGTAGCCAAGGAGGACACAGAGGATTTAAAGAACATGATGGACTCTTCAGAAGAGGTGAGAAAGTCACTGGACGCCACAATCTTCTGAATATAGCCATACTGACAAATACAGAGAGAGTTGTGTGGAGCTGATGGTCTTAATTAGCTCATTAACTCATTTAGCAATGGCTTGAATGTAACGGACATTCATTAATATCAAAAAGTTACGCACTAAAGCTTTAAAGGCAATCATTTTGGGTAAGGGTATTTTGAAATTTGATAGTGGATTTTGTTTACATTTGTGCCTTTTAATATGAAATCTACTAAAACATTACTTTTGAAAAACTAAAGTGTTGTATTTGTATAAATGGTAGTGTTGCATATTTAGGAGATTTGTGACCAGCAAATCATAGACAATTCCAGCATATGAAAGCCATTGATTATTTTTTTTTCCCTCATTTGCCCACTCCTCATTGGTCTCAGTTTCAGCAGAGCACAGTGGAAGGATCTGTGTGTGGGAGATGTGCTGCGAATCCACAAAGACCAAGTCATCCCTGTGAGATTTTCAATTTATAAAACACTGCAATTAACAGCAATATAGAAAACAAAGTGTCTCAGTAATCACTGTTTCGCAAGTAGAATAAGATTGCATGAATTACTTGCTGCGCTATAAGCTACCCTATAGGTAGCATATTTAAGTATTTTCTTAAAGTGGAAAATTCCAGCATAGCAGCTGCTAAAGGTTTAATCTCAATTATAGTATATAGTATTTATATAATAGTATTTATTTCTCTATTTGTATTCCCAACTAACTTTTTACTTAGCCCTCTCTCTTTTATTTTCTCTCTTTCCTCCCAGGCTGACCTTCTCCTCCTGTGTAGCTCCGAACCTCACAGTCTGTGTTATGTGGAGACAGCAGATATCGACGGGTAAGAAACTGTTATCCCATTCTGATGCCTCATTCTGTTGAAAATTCAAAAAATCATTTATGTCATCAATTAATAATCATCATATGCATGTTTGTATGTATCAACGTTATGTTAATTATACCAGTAGTATATTAAAATAAGTAAAAACAATTGGGTTCTACAACATAAAATAAACGTAAAGAATAGTATAAATAATAGCACGGACAAAGAGTTAAAAGGTGTTAAGATGCGATTTTAAAGGTGATATTGATTTTAGAGGCCCAATATTTTCACACTCCTGTTGCCATGGGGTCTTGACTACAAAAACTTGGTCACCTTTTAAAGGTCTAAGATAATTTCTGCACTCTGGGACAACCTGAGGGGCCTGCCTGCACATCTGAGGCTTTGTGGGGGCTCATAGAAGGGTAAAATATGTAAGACATTTGGGTCAGATACAGTGTAAAATCAGTGAAAGAATAGTATCAGTTTAAAACCAGTTAGAACCAGTTTGAGAGGTGAAAGTGCCTTGTGGTTTATTGCAGAGTAAAGACCTTTTAATGAGTCTGTATGATCAAATGAATATGCTCATTCTGATTCTCAACTGAATAAATAATATTGCATAATTCTCTTTACTGTGTACCAACTGCATACTGCCTTGTCTTCTCATCATTATTTCTGATGAATGGATCAACTGTTTAGTGTTAATATAACTTGAAAGTGTGGTGGTTTCTTCATACAGAGAGACTAACCTCAAGTTCAGGCAGGCGCCCAGTGCTGCACACAATGAGCTGACCTGTCAGCCCTCAGAGGAGACGCTTGCTGCCTTTGATGGTGAATAAATGTTTTTTTTTTTTTTTTTAATTAAAAATGCAAATTCAGATGTTCTCATTCTAAAGTAGAGCAAAAGTAAACATTTTACAGAATTACATACTTGTTCTAAGTAAGAGCAACCTTTTATTTTACAGGTGTTGTGCTCTGTGAGGAGCCCAACAATCGCCTTTACACCTTCAGAGGCCAGCTGCACTGGAGAGGAGAGTGTCTTCTGCTGGACAACGAGCACATCCTCCTGAGGGGAACAGTCCTACGTAACACAGAGTTTGCCTACGGCTTGGCCATATACACTGGTACATGTCGCAGAATTTTTTCAATTTAGAAAATGGGATGTTAGTGAGGGGGACGTTTTTGTTCAGCAAATGAGTACTAGCCACCGCCAAACTGATTTATTAAGTCTGAAAATTACACTATGGCAAGCAGAGTGAAGAGAAGACCTGATATATGACACAATGCCCCATAAAAGTGTATGATAACAGAGATAAAACTATTCTAAAATGTTTTTGTGTCCAAGCCACGTATCCTCATTTCACCTTCTACTGTGGCCTCCACTTGTTTCAATGACACATTTTATCATGTGGAATACATTATGCTGCTAATTATGGACAGTATTTAACTCTTGCAGCTGTGTCTTAAATGTGGGTCTGTTAACGTCTGGCAGATTACAGGCTCCTCCTGTCTTTTAAGTGATCATTGATCGGATATTACTGCACCAGGCAGAGGTGTCATGGATCTTGCTGCTATGACCCTTTCAGTTCTGGTAAAGCAGATCAATAGATCAAATTCTTCCAGAGATGAGTTTTATACCATTCATCAGACTGTCTACTGGTGTGACCCCAGTTCAGCCTGATTATAACTCTTAACCTTCACACACACATTTGACACAGCCTACTTTAAATTATGATCAAGGTTGACATATTGTTGTTGTAAGACTAAGTTGGAATCAGTTTGAAGATATGGCAAACCTTCTCAGTATGTGTCAATTTTACACATGCAGCTCCGCGTCTTTCAGCAGTCTGAGAGATTGAGACAACATCACTGGAAAACAGTGATGTAAAATAATGTGATACTTTATTGATCCCTGCAAGGGAAATTCTCTCTTCCCACTGACCTCTCGGCAGCACGGTCAAACACCCTCGGAACTGGTAGGGATTCAGCATCTTGCTCAAGGGCACGTCAGCAGATGCTTACTGACACAAGGAACTTTCACTTCACCCTCTGGCTGCAGGATGGTCTCCCAACTCACTTTGGCCAGGCCGCCGGAGCGATAGCATCTAATAGTTGTCTGCTCTGTACCAGGCGCAGACACCAAGATCCTGAGGAACTGCGGGAAACTGAGAGTGAAGAGGACTCAAACGGAAAAAGTTTTCAACAAAGTGGTGATCGGGGTGAGTGGGTAAAGGGCAGGTGGATGACAAGCATGAGACAACTTGTGGTGTTATTCCAAACTGTGTGTGTTTGGATCTCTTAGATCGTCCTGTCCGTGTTGCTGGCAGCTCTGCTCCTTGCCATTGGCGCTGGCCTGTTTTCGAGTTGGGTCATGAGCCGTACAGGGGTTCCATATGCTCTGGTGGTTAACAGCAATCCGGTCTACACTGGGTTTCTCGTCTTCTGGAGCTACATTATCCTGCTCAGCCCGGCCATGCCCATTGCTCTCTACATCTCGTAAGTTTCATCTACAATACCGCACTTATTTGATGGTAGGCAGGATGGTTGAAATACACCTTGTTTTATACTGGTGTGTGTGTGTGTGTGTGTGTGTGTGTGTGTGTGTGTGTGTGTGTCCACAGGTTTGAGGTGATCCACACGGTCCACAGCCTGTTTATTGGCTGGGATATGGAGATGTATTGGCAGCAGGCAGACAGACCGGCCCAGGCCAGAAATACCTCACTGAATGAGGAGCTGGGCCAAGTGGGATACCTGCTGAGTGACAAAACTGGGACACTAACCCAGAACCGTCTGCTCTTCAGACAGTGCTGCATAGCTGGGGAGATCTATGGTAAAAAAAATAAACTGAAACCATCTAATAAATATCTATATTTTACTATATCTATACATCTAATGATATTTTAATTGTCCTTCTTAGAAGAAAACAACAACCCAATGCTAGCACTTATACTTATTAGAAAACAAACTATCTTTATCTGCCCTCACGCTACACAACCAGCACAAAATTCAAATTCCAGCCCCTCACAGGCTTTTGAACAACCTAACCCTCTGCCCAGTTTTTTTTCCCCGTTTTTTTTATTTTACCTCAGCATCCACTTTGAACAGGATGCACATCATATTATGAATTCATCATGTTCTCAAAATGCATCTTTACAGGACTTTACGAAACTTTAATTGTCATCAGGAAGTAGTCATGTTGATCATAAAGTTAAGACAAATAATGGAATTCTTTCTCTTCCTATTTTGTAAAAATCTTCATATTTAAAAACTCCTTTAATATGCCATTATTAATCAGGTGACCTTGCAAAAAATCCTGAAAAATGGGGGAAGGAGTTAAAAAAAGGACAGAGGTTGTCCACTCCATCAGTATATGAAATTGAGTCGATTCATTGTGACTATAAAGTAAACATGTGACGGCACTAACTAATGTCCCTTTTTCAGGATGACACAATAGTGAGACACTTTCATATTTGTGTTTCGTCAAGACCGTCCAACAATCCAGTCTGTCTAAAAAATATGTGCAGCTGCAAGATTGCATCCGTCTAATTAACACAGTGATTTACTTCCTTAAATATACATTTAGGTAACAGAGTTTGATATTGATCATAGTGCCAAGTTTCCTCGCTGGCTCACAGTGGAGCAAAGATCCCTCTGGGGCAATGACTTCCTCAAGAGAGGGACAACAGGAGCCACTTAACATGCTCATATCCAAAAGGCCCGGCGCCATCTACTAAATATTTAACACCGGCTCTGCCCACTGAAGACAAACATGTCATTGAAACCTTGTCAGAATCACATCAACCATATGTCATATGTCTGAGCCACTTCCTGCTTCAGACCACATGTCTGTTTTCTTTTTCTCTTTTTCTTTTTCTTTTTCTTGTGAATATTCTAATCATGTACTTTATCTCCAGTTCCAATGCTTTTTGCAAGTCATTAAATTAAATAATTTCTCAACTTTCATAGGTGATCCGTCAGTCAGGGCAGAGGAGACAGAGGTATTATATAACTATTCTCAAATCTGCATCTTTGAACTGTAGTTTGTTTTCTTCATTGTATATTACCAACCTAATTCAAAGCTATTATTTATCCTTCCTTAATAGTAAATCTTTTCTTGTCGATGTGCCTGTTTTTAAGTCGTTTCTGCTGCTATCAGCATGACACTCTTATTCACATAAGCCACAGTTGCAACACTCTACAATGTCAGTGCACAGTAACATTTTTCCCTGTACGTGTGCAGCCCATGGACTTAAGCTGGAATCCGTTCTCCCGCGGGGGTCTGTTCATGTCGGCTCCGAGCCTGGTAGAGAAGCTCAGAGGACAGCAGTGTCCATTCAGCAGACAGTTCCTCCGAGCGCTGTCTTTATGTCACACCGTCATGGCAGAGTGGAAAGAAGGTTGTGTTTGTGTGAGAGTATCCACTTTTTGGGGGATTCAGATCAAAGTAGTTCAGTTCTCACCCTCTATCTGAGAAAAGTCTTGAAGCTTAGACAACACTGGTTTATTATTTCATGAAATCTCAGTGTGATTCATGTTTCCACTGTGTTTTGTATTACACTGATTGACCTGATGAGGGTGCTACAATGGAGAAAGTCAAATAACCCGTATATGTACATTCAGACACTATTTGTCTAATGTTGACAAAACTTGAAAGGATGATGCTATTTATATTTTATATTTATATTATATTTTCCAACCCCTATATCACTGGTGTGACCTGATACAATAGTTCCTGGAAGACGGCATGTTTACATCCCTCTTGTGTGTTGACTTCATTCCTCCAGAGGCTCCAGTGTACCAAGCTGCGTCCCCAGATGAGGAAGCTCTTGTTGGTGCAGCTAGGGAGCTGGGCTGGGTCTTTCTCTCTAGGACAAGAGACTTTATTATTGTTTCCGAGCTGGGTGTCATTCGCCAATATCAGCTGCTTGCACTGCTGGACTTTACCAGCAAGAGAAGACGCATGTCTGTACTGGGTGAGAGTAGCCCTCTAAATAGAAACTATCAACACATCTTACAATCTCTTGTTATCGTTTATAATTGCATAAATGCTAGGTTATCCCATGTCAACTTCTTTTCTGAATAAATTATCCATACGTTTTTTTTTTCTCTCTCTCAGTGCGGGAGCCGGAGGGTGGTTTAAAGCTGTACTGTAAAGGGGCAGACATAGTGATCCTGGACAGACTGCAGAAGGACTGTCTATATCAGGAAAGGACTGAAAGAGCCCTGGAGGTGAAGTAAAGTTTCTACTGAACCATAAGTGTGTGCTGTTATTCAGCCTATTATTTTATATTACACTTGGTATCTTTTAGGTTCCATTTCAGTATTCAGTAGTTGACAATTTCAAAAAGTTCACCATCTTAGCTTAGTGTGTTAGCATGCCAACCTTTGATAGTTTGTTTATAACGCAAACAGTTGAGATTGATGGGATTGTCGTTAGTTTTGCAGGTATTTCATTAGAAACCGACAAATTGGACACATTTTCCTGATGGTGGCGCCACATGAATCAAAGTTATTAGAATTCATCCTCAGGGGGACAATGCTGTGCTACATTTCAAGAAAATCCATCAAGACATTTCACTCCAAACTCAAATTAAATACGCTAGATGAAAGTCAGGGTGTCACCAAACTCATCAGTATTCATCCTCTGTGCACCGTGAATATTTCTAACAAATTCAATGGCAAACCATCCAATATTTGTCAAGATTGTTCACTTAAAGCCCAACATGTCATCCTCATGGTGCTAGAGGGAGGATTACCAAAGACGATAGAATGAATCCTCTGGGGAGCATGAACGTCTGAACAAAACGTCATGGCAATTCATCCAATAGTTGTTAATGGGCCAGCTGACAGACCAGCATTGCCATCCCTACTGCCACAAAGGTTTTGCTCCATTAATAGTAATCAGTCATAGCCTTTGTCTTGATTATTTGTATGTACTCAACTTACAATATCTTCCATCATTGTTATCAATTGTCTGATTATCAAAGCTTGTGCACATTGTATTGAGCATCTCAGAGTAGTTAAAAGTTCTTGATCAATGATCAATAGAGTTTTTAGGGAAAGAATCAGTCCAGCAATTATCCTGTTGAGATAGTTGAGGCATATCTGCCAAGACCGAAGTGTTAATGTCATGTTTCCTTTGTCAATTCTTCAATTGTGCCTGAATGATCACTCCTTAAATAATGTGCAGCCTATAATAATGTGTTAACTTATCTTCTGTCAGTTATTTGCCCAGGCCTGTCTGAGGACGTTGTGTGTTGCGGTTCGATCTGTTCCTGAGGCATCATGGGAGCAGTGGAGTAAAACATTGGCCCAGTCTGCTGCCATGGCGACCTGTGACCGTGACGCACTGCTGGAAAAGCTATATGATCAGATGGAGAGAGAGCTGCAGGTGGGCTCTTCCACAATGTCATTTTTACATGTTTATTGCCAGTCCTCAAAGTTGCACAAAGTTGTTTTTTAAGAAAACAGAATCCTTGTTGACTTTGCTACATCCTTTTTTCATGTTAAAAATCCAATATCCATCAGGAATGCTAAAAACTAATTTTAACTTTCTTGTTTTGTAGTTTTTAGGGGTGACAGCGATAGAGGACCGGCTTCAAGAGGGCGTTCCTGAGACCATTGCTCTGCTTCAACAGGCTGGGGTTAAAGTATGGGTCCTTACTGGGGACAAAACAGGTATTGGACATACTGTAGCAGAAGCACCACTTTGAATGCTGTGCTGTAGCTACATGTCACTGTTGTTTGTCTTTTCCTCTCTGTCTTTCCTTCTCCCCTCTTTCTTCATTCTTGTAGAGACTGCAGTGAATATTGGATATTCTTGCAAGCTACTGGATCCTGATACCAGATTACTGGAATGGCAGGAGCTAAGGTAAGTTATGATAAAAATACACAAACACACACACTCACACCACTCATTGATCTTTGTATGTTTGCCCCTGCAGACAGATACTCCAGTCCCCAGACCCAGCGGTCAGTTTCTTCAAGGCCAGACAGTCAGAGCTGTGGGCTGTAGACAAGCAGGCGGCTGGAGCAAAGACTGCTGTGGTCCTCACTGGACCTGAGCTGGTAAACACTGGACACACACGAAATGGGATGCTCGTATAGTTTTTAAATGGACAAATAGCTGTCGTCATGACTCTGTGTCATCAAACACAGTGTTTACGTCAGAGAATGGGGCAGGACAGTGGATACTCAAGGCTCTGCCACTGTTTACATTGTACATGTGCATTGGTCATAAAGTATCATTTTTAGGACATGAATCAGTTTTTCCTTAAAGCTGCAAGACTTGATTTGGGGAAGCCAGCTGTAAACACAACACTGACATTAGTTGATATGGCAAACTGGTTAGTAAACAGTTGCATATTTAGACATCTAGTTGATAGGGAGCCACATTAGCATTCAGTTTGAGTCAAGTTTGTGCCTACCTGATGATGATGATGATGATTTAGCTCTGCTTTTTGTCTCTACCTACTTCTGAGAAAAATGTCTGCCAAAACAACAAGCTTAAACACTCCATAGAGGGGAACTGCAGAGTCGGGTGGCTAATTGTCTGTGGATATTGCACAGAGTCATCCAAATCATTGTTACTATAAAAATATTGATTATTGCAGCTTTAAAAAATATATACTGGTAGAACTAAAATGCCTTAAAACTAGATTTATTCTATGAGATGTCAACGCTGTAAACCAAGACTATCTGAAACCCAAAAGCAACGGTAGGGATGTTTTATACAAATATAACCTAAACTGAGCTGTTTGATGGTGTTGTTCTCCAGGCAGAGTTTGACCAGAGACCAGAATGGGGGGCCACGTTCATGAGCCTGGCAGAACAGTGTCAGTCTGTGCTATGCTGTCGTGTAACGCCTGGACAGAAGGCTGACATTGTCACGTTGGTCAGGAAACACACCAGCTCAGTCACCATGTCCATCGGGGACGGTGCCAATGATGTAAACATGATCAAGAGTAAGTCAGATTAAATTAAAAGCTGACAGAGAAAATGTATGTTTGTATCAGAATTCTCTGCTTTCATGTTGTACCATTTTGTTCCTCCTCTCCCTGTGTCATTTCTTACTGTTCCCTACCAACACCAGCGGCTCATGTTGGTGTGGGACTAGCAGGAGTGGAGGGTGGTCAGGCAGTGCAGACGGCGGACTTTGCATTGTCCCAGTTCAGATTCCTGCAGAGGCTGCTGCTGGTCCATGGGCGCTGGTCCTACAGGCGCATTTCCCTCTTCTTGCGCTACTTCCTGTTTAAGACCTGTAGCTTTGCTCTTGTTCACATATGGTTTGGATTCTTCAATGGCTTCAGTGCTCAGGTGAGACATACCGTACATACAGTAGATGAGACCACATAATGAACTCATGGAGAGGAAACATCCTGCATTTATTCTGCCATCTATTTCTCCCCTGCAGTCTCTGTATGAGACATGGTTCATCGCTCTCTACACTGTCCTCTACACAGCGGCCCCGATTATGTGTGTGGCCTTCTTTGAACAGGTGACACAGTTGAAGAGATGGATGTTTTTATGAATTAAAAAAATCCTATTTTGATATTATATTATTGATATTATTTGACATATTTAAGTTCTAAATTATAATAGTTCATCCTGTGTGTTTGTGTTGTAGGACGTGAATGCAGACAGCAGCCTGAAATGGCCAGAGCTGTACAAGTCTGGACCGAGACATGAGCTCTCCAGCCCTCTCATGCTGTTCTTATCACTCCTGTACGCTGTCTACTCATCGCTTGTTCTCTTCTTCATCCCGTTTGGAGTCTATTACAACACAGACTACGACCTCCAGACCATGGCAGTCACTGTAGCCATGGCAGCCACGTTCACTGCCACCGTTGAGGTCAGGATCGCACTTTTCATAGATGCAAGTGAACCAAAGAAACTTGTAATCCAAATTAAAAAAATAACTATTGAACGACAGTCATAATGTGACGTTATTGCATCTTATGCAATGAACACATGTAACATTCAAAAATGTGTTTTGTAATTTAGAAATCATGAATCATGTGAAGTAATTCAACATCCCAGCATGATTTGGTAATCTGAACAGTAAATACAGCTGTGGTAGCCAATGAATTAATCAGAAGGCCAGTTGGCAGAAGGCTGTATGTCCATATGTACCCTTCTCCTCTGATTGCAGTGTGTGTGTGTGTGTTCTTCTTTCAGATCATGCTACTGACCAGATACTGGACGAAGTTCAATGTAGCATTTGTGTGTGTCTCTGTGGTGTTTTTCTTCATCTGTAGCAGGATCACCCAAAGCACCCGCCTATTTGAGAGATCACCCAGCGACTATTTCTTTATCGGTACACTTCTGCTCATATCGGCGCAGGGCGCCTACTCTATCCGTTTCTGTCACTTGAGTGTTTCTGCTCCTGGCTGTGGTCATTTTAACATCCATTACTGCAGAAACCGCTGGACTTGATTCACATGGAGACAAATAATTTCAAATGAATTGTCAACAAAAACATACAGCCAAACACGAAAACAAGAAGAAATGTCCATTTTAATGATTATCTAATGTTGATCTAATGATCGGTCATCATGTTTGATTGCTCTGTGTGTGCTTTTCATCAGGTGCGTCTGAAAGGGCCTTTATCGATCCGCTTGTGTGGCTCACAGCTCTGCTCACCACCTGGATGGCTATTCTGCCCTCAGTGACCGCCCTTGCTATCAATGTCATCCTCACCATGCATGACAAACACAAGGTGAGACGTCTGTATGAAAAAGGAAAAAACTGGAACACTAAACATTTTGCGGTCACCTGGATGTTAATAAAAACATTATCCATTCATTGGTGGGACAACACAGCAGGTTAGCCCCTGTACATCCATTTCAGCCTTTTCCCCAAACTGTTGAAGACAGTTCCTTTCAGTTACGTAATATATTTTCTAGTATTTTTCTCAGTGATAATTCTCCAGTCGTGTGCATCCTACTGAGTTCTGACAGGAACATGTGCTCACTGCTGTTGGCATGTTCAAAAAATATTGACTTGAGGAAAAACTTGATATGATACTGAGTTTGGTTGCCATTTTATGTTATTTTGGAGCTGTAAGAAGGCTGAGCTTTTGTACCTTGTCTGAGTGAGTTTTTTTCCCATTCACCAAGTTATGGAGGTTTCATTCCTATAGAAAAATAAAAGCATAAACAGTTGTAATGGTCACTGATGCTTACCTGGCTGTGATTTAGGTCCATAGTGCGTCCCTTCAGCCAGTGGAGCTGAGGTCAAAGTTGAGAAGGGGAACGTCACTTCGCCGCTCCTCTTACGCCCTCTCTCAGGGAGCCGGGCCTGGACGCCTCATCACTTCAGGGACCTGCATCCGCAGCACAGTGCCGACGGTGGATGAGAAGGTGACTGAAAGTAAAAACGCCACTGACTCACATGTCCAAATTCACATGAAGGACAATAGCCATGTAACAAATGGCACATGAATAATGATAATGATAAATTTAAGGTTTTAATATGAGAAAATATTTGATTATATAGATTGCTACTGCAACATAGAATTGAAAAGATTTGCGTGTTTGTACCTAAAACATGTTTTTGCGGGCAGTTCTTAGTAGAGTCTGCACTCATCTTTTGTATAGCTACCATTTTCACACAATAAAGTACATCATATGATATACAAAATACAATATGTACTATAAATCTTGTTTATTGTCTTTACATGGACTACTTACCTCCACATGAATATCACTGATTTGTTGTTTGAGACTGTTGTGGTAAAAATCTAATTTCCATCTGCTGGGGTCGCCGGGGATTTCCTTTTGAAGATCAAACCAAACACAATAAACCGACAGCACTGCTTTGTTTTACAATTGTTTTTATTTGTTAATTTATTTCAAAACACGCAATTTTACCCATATTATCCTTTTAAGTTTTTATTTTTCTGTAACAGTTATTACTCAGATTTTTTTCCTTCACAAAAGTCTCAACAAGAGTGAAACTAAAAGTCCTGCACAGGCTCTCCGGCTTCTGCAGTGGGAGGAGGGAAAAGAGGCTCTCTGACCAGACGTCATTGTTTCTGTGTGGGTGGAAGTGTGTGTGGGATTTTACACCATGGTATGTTTATGTATGTATATACAGTATGTATGTAGGTGTGTTTTAAGTGCAATAGGAGGAATGTCCACATGGCGTAGAGCAGCCCAGAGAGCTGAACATTGTCTTCTAGGTTTGGTAGCCAGATTGTCATACCTCTGATTTCATCTTTGGTTTCCGCAAACACTCTCAAAAGGCAGACTCACCCTCTCCAGCATGTGCCTGTGTCTGTTTGTGTGTCTGTCTGTCCGAGTGCAATATAAGCCACCGTCTCCAGACGACTTTGTAAACTTAGGTAAGTACAATGTAAGTGTCTTTGCATTGATTGTGGCCCTTCCTTGGCGCTGGGGGACAAAGACAGTCGAACATTGTAGAGCAATGGAGCCATGAGCGGGGAGGGTCAGCTTGCAAACATCAACATGGACTCCATTTTGATGTCAATGGCAGTTTGGGGCATTCATGTAAAGCTGTATGACATCAGTCGGGTGAAACATGGGGCGCTGTAGTGCTCTCCTCTCCCCAGCCACTCTCTACTGTATACTGAGTGACTGGGGATTCTCCAGCCACTCTGGGCTCAGGGGAGAAGGGGGGGAAATGGGGAAAAGGTTGTGGAGGTCAAAGTGTGAGCGGGAGTGTTGTAATGTTGAGGGGGGGGTTGTACACTCTGACCCAGCAGCAACGATTAAGATTGGGGGGGTCAGGTGTTTGCATAGTTCTCTGTGCAAAAGCCACCAACCGGAGCCATTTTTATTCCTCGCGGCTGGTTACATCATCATTAGATTAGCAAGAAATTGTGGTGGGTGATGGGAAATATGGTCTTTGCACTAAGCTCTTGTTCTCTACTCCTGCAGTGCACTACATTGTGGCAGTAGGGGTGCAGGAGGGTGACAGGTGACAGGGGATGAGGAGGGAGTGAATTTAAAATGAGATTTGGTTCGGAGTGTTTTGGAGAGTCATGTCGAGCTTGAACACTGATGGGATGGAAGATGGATGTTTTGGAGAGTGGTGGGGTGATGGGGTAGTCGTTTGGCAGTCGGGCACTACAGCTCGTCACAATTCTGAGAGCCTCTTTTCCCTTGATTTTGTTCTTCCGTCCTCCCCTTCCGCCTCCCCACTGGCCTGCCCTCTCTCTACCTTTTTTTCTTGTTTTGAAACTGATTGTCTTCTACCATCACAAAGACACTTGGTTCTGATTGATTAACAGGTAACAGAAGAGGGAGAGCACAGTGTGACTGGGGGTGTCTACATCAGTCCCATTGGCAACATTCGATCCCACAGTGAAATGACACACACACATGCTGTTTGACAGTAAATGCTGACGACATTTCGGGGTTGGATTATCAGTTGCCAAATGGTACTGCGGTTGGTTGGTCGGTCAGTCAATAAGAAATGGTTTTCAAATTTTCGCATGACAAATATTGCAACCCATAGTAAAGGAACATAAAAAAGAAACACTTTGTCTTCCACATAGGTACAAATGAACACACATTCACATATTGAAGAAAAGCATGTAGACAGACATACAGGTATATTCAAGGCCGCTCGGGCCTGTGTGTGTCCCTCTGATTAACTCCAAGTAAACAGCCCGTCTTTGGAAAAGCAAGACACACATTTCAGGACCCGAGTGAGGACCACAAGCTGAGGAATGAAGATTGAATGCTATTGATTGGGAGGAGAGGAGTTTGACCTCCCCCAGCACACACTGCCCCCTACTGTCTGGATTTATATACATCAAAGAAACATGGGGAAAAGGGAAGGGTTGCAACAACACATGCACACAACCAGTGAATCCAACAGTGACGGAAATTCTAAAAACAAGGACCCCTCCAACGCCTAAAACCCAAATCCTCCCACCCTTTTTTGTTGTTTTGATAACCAAAATAACCCCCACCCCTTCTCCCCCCAATCCCAAGTCTTTCCATCCTCCTCTCCCCACAAAATCACAGGTCATTCCTGTTGGTTTCTATACAGTTATACAATATCCATGCACAAAAGAAAAAAGCGCACCTTCTTTTCAATAGGAGGTGCTGGTTTTTAATATTCTAAGAACATCAGGAGCACTTGAACACACCCAGGAACCTTCAAAAGTAACTGTGAAATTGTTTTTTTTTTTCAGAGAAAAGACAACTTAAAGGCAGACGAAAGCTCACAATGGTTAAAAGGTTATAACTCCTTTGGTTTAACATCAAATTTTTGGTTAAGAATTCAGCCCAAATCATATTTTTGTCATTCCTTTCTTTTTGTTGTTGTTATTTTCCTTTAAACGTACCCGCCTTGGACAGAGCTTTGAACTAAACATCTGAAGTGAGTAGCTCTTGCCCCTCTCTCTCTATTCCAGCCTTCTCTTCTGTCTCTTCTTTTCTCATGTAACCCTTCACAGAAACATTCACAATGTCTTTTCCTTTATGAAAACAGTAAGTACATGCCGTAGCAAAAACAAACAAGAGAACGTACGAGAAAAATGAGCAAACAAATAAAAGGAATTTAACAGTATAAAGCTTCAAGTCACAAGTTCCAAAACTAACTATCATAGTATCATAGTTTCATAATCATTGTTATCATTAGCAGTATTATTTTCAGTCTAAATTACATAAAGTTTACATGAAAGGTTTTTGAGGTATTTCAGAATTAATTGTCAACACACGCCTACCGGGTCTTAGCACTAGCCAGGGGGAGAGGTCGACTGGACAGACAAGGTGGAGGGAGGAGAGAATTTGTCTATAAACTGTCAGTGAGCTTTCCACACTTTTCTAGTGCAGACTCTGTGCTTGCACGCAGTGGAGAGATAGAGAGACAACAAGTGGCAAGATTTTACAACTACAGCCCTGCGAGCGCTTAGAGACCTCTGCCATTGTACCCCCCTCTTTCTCTGTTACACAAAAATATCTCTGATGCGAGAGAGGTAAAGTGGCTGAGAGTCTAAGCACACCGGGCACAGAAAGAAATAAAAACATAAAGGCTGTGAGCTACTAGAAGATCAACGATACAGTAAGAAAGACTCTGACAGATTAAGGAGTAACATATAATTTTGTTGCAAATAAATAGTGTATAGAAAATGTTTTATAGACTTTCTACATGATAAAGTGCTTGTATTCTAGTGTATCAAGATGGAAAGTCAATATGCGAGAAAATGCTGACACAGCCCCCACTCTGTGTCCCTCTCTTCTGCCCCCCCCTTCTGTCCATCCAATTATGGGTGTGTTGTCTTGAATGTGAGTGCATGTTTGTAAATGGGTGTGCAGCTATATGCACCTGTGTGTGTGTGTGTGTGTGTGTGTGTGTGTGTGTGTGTGTCCAGTGCAGTCCCACCCGTGGTTGAAGGGAAAAGGCACTCAACTCTATCTGCAAGGCAGCCACCTCCTCCTATGTGGCCCGATGCAGTCTGACTGCGCTGTTTGTGTGTGTGTGTGTGTATGTGTGTGTGTGTGTGTGAGATATCAGTGTGTCTGACAGTTTTGAGCAAAGAGGGGGGGGCTTTTTTGTTGTTTGTTTTTTTGGTTTGTGTCCCCCTAGGCAGTTTGGGACCGGTAGGCTGCAGTATCTTTGGTATTAGTGGCGGTTTCACAAACCACTCAGCTTAGTGAGGTAGCCACATTGGTTCTCACTACAAACAAATGTCATTTTGTCAGCCTAACATCTAGAGCTGAATCTAGCTATTCACCTATGCTCACTGAACTGTATACCACAAATCGATTTTAGCTCATCATCCTTTGGCGACGTAAACTCACTGCTTACAGCAACGTGAAGTTAGTCAGTACCTCTCAATCAGCTCCTCTGCAATCACCATCTCTTATCTAATCTGCACCGCTAATCTGACTACATTGTTAGAAATGCTACAGTTGCATCTTAAGACCATACAGATAACAATTGAGTCCCGAGCATTACCCCCACCCGCCCTCTAATAAAACACAATTAATCAGCCAGGACATTTGGAGGTCTTGTTTTGTCCCCCTCCATTTTACCCCAGTCTTTGGGCTCAGCTTAAAGAGGGCTGAGGGTACCACAGTTCTGACATTAAAATGCCAAAAGAGAGAGAGCATCCATCATTTATTCTTCTCTTCAGCAGCTCCCTGTTTTTCTTTTTCTTCTCTGTCACGGTAAATGTCTCTTCCGAGTCTATATTCACATAGAATGCAAAAAAAAAAAAAGTCCTTTATTGGCCTCGATCCTTGCATCCCTCTTCTTTTCCTTTTAAAAAGTCCTTCCTTTTTTGTTTTTGATTTATCAACAAGGTGCCTTACTTATGCACAACAGAGCACAATAGTAACAAGAAATAGAAACTTTGTGTCTATGGTACTAATTAAATACCCGCATCAATATAGAGAGGAAGAGAGAAAGAGAGGGGGGTTAGAGGGACAGAGGAGGTAGAGAACCAAAGATAGAATGAGAGATTTTTCTTCTGCTTCAAAAATGTGTCCAGTTATGTGTTGGAGACATTTTCTTTTGTATTTGAAACACATACTGTATGTGTGGTATCTTTGTCATTTGAGGTTTGGTTATTGTATGCCTTAAAATCTGATTCTTTTTTTTCATTTTTTTACTAAAAAAGTATATTTTAATTCAGATAAAAGCTGATTGTTGGCTACTATGGCACACACCGCCCGTCATCAGTGGGGCACACTGTAGCTGTGTGTGAACCCTAGTACCATATTCTCTGATTCGCATTAAGGCAGTAAGCATTGGCACTAATTATTGTAGCATTTTGACAGCTGAGTGTGGTGGTTAGCTTTGGGTTAGCTACTGATAACCCTTGTGTGGGAATAACCAGGAGATTTGGTTTGAATCACATCTGTTGAGAGCATATTTTTGCAAACAGATGGGATGGAAGAATGATTTGACAAAATATGAAGCCTCCCAAAATAATATAAATTAAAACTCCACTACACCTCACATGTGTCTGTCTCAGTAAGCCTTTCTGTTACTTTTTACTCTGTTGTACTTTTCTATCCCGTCTTTGTGTAATTTTTGCACTTGTATTTTGTGGATTCTTGAAGATTTGGATTGGCTAAATAAATCCCTGCCTTTGCTAAATCCCTGCGTTTTCAGCATTTAGTTTAACCATCCCCCTCTTTCGGCCTCACCGGTGCTGGTTGGATGAGGAACAACAATAGGATAATGGTTAGCTATTGATCTGCCTTCAAAGAGCTGTGAGGGCCTGAATGTGTTGTGCCATGACTTCTCCTCAGCATCTAGTGGCTCTTCCCTCCCTCTCCTCCACTCTGAGCCCTATTGCTCTGTTGGATACAGGTCTCTGCTATCGACAGCAGGGGGCACTGTTGTTCTGCCAGCACAGGCGGGACCTGGGAGGGAGAGGTGTGCTGCTTCTGCTGCTGTTATGAGGCCGTTGTGTCCCCATCTCCAGTGGGTTCCATGTGCTCCTCTTACATTCTGCTTTTCATATGCAGCTGTAATGTAGTTGGCTGGATGCCCGAGCGTGTTGTTGTCGCTTGGTTTTCAGTTATTGATCAGAGGAAAAGCTCCCAGCAGAACAAAGAGCATGTCCAGACATCTCACCCGCCTCTCCTGTTGGTCAGAGAAACACAGACTCTAGGCTCAGGCATGAGTAACAATGCCACGTCTCCCTACAGGCCTCCAACATCTGTGCAAAAAATATAGACCTGGGCCTGGAAGACCTGAGTATCTACTGCCGAGCATCTTGAGTTTCACCTTCAGGAGGGGTCAAGGCCCCGCTCTCTCTGTCTGCATCGATTCATTTTTCAATTCATTAGTTTGCTGTATGATCAGGCTGAGCTGCTCTCTGAAATGGCTGGCCATCAGGGAATACCTTTGGTCGAGGAATGAAGGAGACTACAGGAGGAGGGGGGAGGTAGAGGCGGAGAATTGGAAAGCCTTGTTGTTTTTTTCATAGGCTGCGTTGTTTTCTTTATGACGGCCTTGTGTGAGCAGGATGGGGCTTGGATAATAAGGCTATGTGCTGTTCTGTTGTCAGATTTATTGCCGTTCTTTCGCCCTTGTTGCTTCCGTGTGCCGGCGTAGAGGGGATGAAAGAGAGACTAAAGAGGCAGACACAAAGGAGGTAAGTCGGAAGAAAATCAAAATCAGTGGCTACTTGGGTGGTGGAAGGAGGCTGGCAATATGTCTGATACCGTCCAAAAAAAAAACAACTCTTTGGTGTCTCTTTACTTTGTCAGATGTCTTAAAAATGTTCTTTCAAAAAAGACAGAATCAATGATTGTCCTTATGTGAGTAATGCAGAGTGGACCTGACTTCACAATTCACCTTTTAGATTATGCTTGTTTCAGGTGAGAGCTTGAAATCCTGACTGACAAAAAAGATGATTGCATGGCACAAAGGATTTTTTGGGCAGAGGACACATTCAGACGGCCCAGGCCAGGTAGGGTTGTTATAGACAGGTTTCACAGCCAATTTTCCATGTTGCCTGTTGTTCCAACCAGTTCCCCGGCCCTCTGAAGGTCCTCTCCTCCTCTCAGGCCTTGGAGAAGGTGGTGGCAGATGTGCCTGGCTGCCCGGGGCTGGCACCATGGTCATCGTGCCAGCGGTCCACGCAGCGGCGGCGCGCATTCATAAAAAAGTTGCTGACGGTGCTGAGCTCCAGGCCGAGCTGCTGGGAGATGGTGATCTGCATTTCCTTGGATGGACGCTTGTTCTCCTTGAAGATGGCGATGAGTGTGCGCCGCTGCAGGTCAGTGAAGACCAAACGCTGTTTCTTGGGCGTCGTGTTGCGGTCCTTGTGTTGCTCCTGTTCTTTGCGCTTGCAGGCTTGGTGTGGATGGCAGCGGTGGGAGGGATGGGGATGAGAGTGGGAGGCAAAGAGGGGAAAGAGAACACAAATCAAGGTAAATATACAAAAGTGATTATTTTCATGATCAGATGGCAAAAACAGAAGGTGGAGGGAAGTAAAGTAACTAAATGTATCATAAGACAATACTTAAACACATAAAAAATAGTTTATACATCAGTAGAGATTCTACAGCTCCATCTCTATTGCCGTATTAAAGTTGATTTAAAGCTAATCCATGCCTCCTGCCCAGTGGGAATATTCCTTCCATCCTGCAGAGTGCAGACAGGGAGCCAGCCTGCGGTGAGAGAAAGATGGGGTGAGGAGGGGGTGGGGGGATTGGTACTGGCTGTTGCCTGCTAGCTGGAGACACTGCTGTTTGATTCAATATTAATGCAGTTTGAGTCGCAATGGGGGACTGAGTGACTGTTGCACAAAAGTAAGCAGTTTGTGTGCAAGTGTGTGTGGGGAAATGAGCGATAGAGGAGGGGCAGACGCAGGCAAAGAAAAGGTTGGAGAGAAAAGAACAGAAAAGGTGGAGGAGTAAGACAAAGTGTGTGTGTGTGTGTGTGTGTGTGTGTGTGTGTGTGTGTGTGTGTATAAGAGCTAAAGAGAGGAGCTGAGAAGAGGAGGGAGGGGCAACGAGTGAAGGAGAAAGAGAGATATTGACCGACTTTGCTGTAGGAATTGGGGGGTTCTCTGTAGGGACTGAGGTCAGAATCCCCCCAGCAGGTCTACAGTCTGCTACTTCAAACAGAGCCCACTGGAGCCCACTCTATTGAGCTCTGAGAGGGTATTTATAACCCACCCACCCCCCCTCCCCAAACACAAATACTCGAGAGGTGCATGTACCGGCTGCTATGAGCCCCCTTCCCATACACAGAGCAATTTTCAAAAGAAAACTCTCTCACATTTGGGAGGGGGGTGGTGGGGTTGTAGGCAGCGAACACAGAATGTAATAGTTAATAGAATGTTGCATTGTGGGTAAGTGTGTTGTAACTCAAAGAATTCGTAGGAGACGGGTGGAAAGCAGCAGACAGGTGCAGGGTAAAAAGGCAGAAACAGCGCCCAGAGTGTGTGTGTGTGTGTGTGTGTGTGTGTGTGTGTGTGTGTGTGTGTGTGTGTGTGTGTGTGTGGTTAAGGCTCCACCTCTGCAGCCACATGTTCCCCTGCGGATTGAGGATTGAATCCTGCCAGAACGGACTGTGTGTCCCTCTCAGCTTCCCTACTGTCTCAATAAAATGCGAGCAAATTGGAGAGAGAAAGATGCCATCCCTGTGTGGTCTCCACCTGCTGCCATTGGTATTGTCTGATACTTTCATACTCGCCTTCAATAATGTCTTACTCTCATGCTGTGTCTGTGTGTGTGTGTGTGTGTGTGTGTGTGTGTGTGTGTGTGTGTGTGTGTGTGTGTGTGTGTGTGTGTGTGTGTGTGTGTGTGTGTGTCTTGATGCATTTAAGGACAGAATTTTTTCTCTCTGTGTGTATGTGTGTGTTTGGAGGGGAGGCTGTGATTATGCTGAAGTGGCTGGAGCCAAGCAGTGGCGCTGTGTGTCTAATTACAGTGGAACAGAGCCCATTGATCAGCCATTGCAGTCCAATCTGTTTACTACAGATGTCTAACCTGCACACGAGCCCATCCATCATATTCATATTTCACATCAACACTGAAGCTACAGTATATACATCACACACATGCTAATGTGCCACACACAAATTTTTCTTAATGCATGCTTGTACGTACAGAATGTATATCATCATATATTTTTGATTTATTATCGGGTTAAGAGTATTCATGATGAAGAGGAGAAGGATGAATTCTGTCATTTGGAGTTGAGCTGAAATATTCACATTGTCTCAGTGAGTTATAGTAAGTCTCAGTAGATGCTACAGGACGAGCAGGACAGGCCATTAAAGCTGCGAAGAGTCACAAAGATTTAGTTAGGGAATCGTGGACACTGATAATGCCTGCTTTCACTACAACGATAATAACGTTAAGGACTTTATAACCCTGAACATGCATGTCTTCAAGTGACACGAACCTACCAAGCAAGATATTATCCAACATTTTCAGGGAGAAGCGTTTGCAAGCCGACTCATATGATGGATTTATTAGATAATATATGTATTTGTTATTCACCAATATGACAACATCATCTTTGAAAACACATTCTGGTCTGAGTCCACCACAAAGAAATGTTTGTAATTAGTTTTATTTTTAAAGTTTACTCTGGTAATATTTTTTTTAAGCATTCAAAGGTAAGGTAAGGTTTTATCAAATGTATGTTTCTAAAATATATAGTGTGAATTGTTATGATCATCAAACTACTAATAAACCAGACACTGACTATAATATAGTCACACACACACACACACACACACACACACACACACACACACACACACATATATATATATATATATATATATATATATATATATATATATATATATATATAATGCAGCCAATATAATGTGTTCAATCATGTTTTCCAGTTAACCTTGCCAGTGTCAGAAGAGATTAAATTGAACCAGAAATTAAAGCCTCTGAGGTCACATAGTTTTCCTCAGTGGTGGAAATCCATCCCAGCACCTAACTGCAGTTTAATTGAAAGTTTATAATGAGGTATTCCAAAGCAAAACTAATACACACTCTAGTTTAACTGGTAACCAATGCAGTATATTAAGCTGACGTACAACAGAACATCTGCATCCATGAACCAAAACCAGCTGAGCAACAAACACATGCTTTAGGTAGTAAAACTAAAATGGTTGGAATGTGCAGCCAGTTATTATTTATTTTTTTACCATTTCTTCAACAACAAAGCCAGTCTACCTCATTTTTAAACTGTAGAAAAATCTTGTTTACGTTTGCGAACAGGATTTTAGAAATGTCCACATGTGAGGATGCTCAGCTTGTTCCACATGTAGGGACTTGCACTGCAATAAGCTCCCCACAGGCCAAGGTGGATCTACCACTGCTACTCAGCAAAGACGTGCCATCCCCTCTGGCTACAACTTGTGTAGAAGAGGATTCGTTTCCCAGCAGGACAATGAGCCTAAACATGCAGTGAAATCTGTTTGAAGACCAGGGAGGAGCAGCAAGTGCTGATGTGCACTGCTTTGCCTCCACAGACACCAGACTTCAACATCACTGACCAGAGAGTGAACTGTGATTATTATAAAAGGTGAAAATCCATCTATCCATTAATTATATGTAACCGCTTATCCTATTCAGGGAGGGCTGGAACCAATGCCAGCTAAAAGGTACAATATTTTACATATTTTGAGAATTTTTTAGTTTTTGCAGATACATCTTTGTGAATAATTGTATAAATAATACATAATAGATATAATTTGATTACAAATTGTGTATTAGTATATAGTAACAGCATTTTTTTACATTGGGACTTTGCTTTTAGAATAACTTCCTCTGGAGCAATACAGTTAATATTATCAACTGTAGATTTATTACAATAAATTTATTACTATCCCAATATTTAAGTCCACACTGATGGTCCATTTATATTATGCAGCTTCCTGTTGGTCTGAATACCTTAACTTCCCTCCAGTGCATGGCTTTTTTTCTTCTGTGATTTGTCCAGACGTGTGACCTTGCACAGGTATGCGTGTAATTACACACACAAACACACACACACACACACACACACACACACACACACACACACACACATACACTTACACCATATACCTGAAAATGTGTTTGATTTGGGATGTTTTCTTATCGTAAATACACTTTTTTTTCTTGTAATGACAATGAATCAAAGGAGTTTAATTTACTTATTCTATACTTGCCACTGTACATTTACGTGTCATGAATAGTCTAAATTTGACTTCTTTTGTCTTTTCGGGCAGTAAAATCAACATGGATCTATCTAATAACAGAAAGGGAATTCTTTCAAAATCTATTAATGGACAGTTTTAAGAAGTCATGAAATCTGGGGGGTAAATTTGGACACGTACTACTGGTCAGTATTTTTGTTTACATCTTTTAGGACTTTATTCTCTTTAAATTCCCAGAGGTTAAGATTAAAGAGACACAAATCTGATATTTTAGTGTGAAAGAAGCACATAATAAGTGAGCGATGGGAGGGGCGTCTCTCTGTTAATGTGCCTCCACAACAAGCTCAGACAGTCCCAGCTTCTCTCTCCACATCTTTCCACCGCCGAGTCACGTCCACCTCATCGACCGCTTGCTTTATGCCGCGCCGGTCGGCAGGTGTCGCTCTCGCCGTGGCCCAGGCTGCACGGGGCGCCATAGTGCGCTGCCTTTGCTACAGGCGCTGGATTTAGTAATCAATACCGATCGATCGGTGAGGAAGGGGGCCCTGATTACTGAACCAAGCTCGGCGTAGAAAAGAAAAAAAAATCGATCATTGCAGCTTTTAGAGCTACAGTAGGCACCGAGCAGAGAGACGGACATAAACTCATGCACAAAGAGCAGCCGGACAAGAGCAGAAATCCTGGTTTGGCGTTGAGTGTTTTCTAAGTTGTACACCCTGCTGCTACACTGGCACAGAGAAATGTGATTTCTATTACTGCTATATGGAGCTGTGAACAGGAGCTGACCTACTTTGAATGGATCCCCTCAGGCTCCTCACAAACATACAAAGTCTGATTCACAAAGACCTGGGTTTCAATGTTTAGGTGCATGTTTAGTTTTACATTTTATTTAGGCCTACTACAATATTATTGTTCTATTATATGCCATGAATACAAAGCAGAAGCTCCGTTTATCCCCATGAATGTGAATTCAAGGGCCTTTTACATCGACTCGAGGGCCACGCAGTCTTTTCTCTTAAACTCTCAAATTCCTTAATGAGTGATTTTTTTTTCTTCTACTCATTCCTTTCTGCTCGGATGGAAACGGCTATGACTTAGGACCATTTCTTTTCCACTGATGACATTAATATTCTTTGCTTCACGACAAACCAAGCGAGGTTAAGAGAAAGGCCCTGGGTGTTCAATATGGATCGATAGATTCGTGAATAATTCGTGTGTGAAATTCAGTTCGTCCAATTAATTATGCCTCGGAGGAGGGGAGCGGGCCCGGAGAGGAGATTCATGAAGGGGTGGAGACACGAAAATACACAGAAGGAAGGAAGGAAGCGTGATGGTCCAGCTTTCTTTGTGGACTAAAATCAGAGATGGGCTGGAGCGGAAGATGAGTAAACGATCATCACCTGTTCTGCCTGCATATGTTTACAGCAGTCTCAGGCCTCCTCTGTTCCTGCAGATGTGAGTCCATCTTCAGCATTAATCATTTATTGATCACCACTGCCCTTCCTGCTTATAATGAGAAAGTCAAACGGCCTAATATTATGCCTATAGTGTTTTATGAAACCATGATTACACATCTGCATCTAAAATGATTCTCTTTGGTTACCATGCCTCCAATCCTGCTGCGATCCCTGTATAACCACACGAGATCAACATCTGCTGATTTAATTAATTTACCATTAAGCATGTTCACCGGTTACGGTTCGGCGCGTGTATACGCACACGCGCGCACACACACACACACACACACACACACACACACACACACACTCTGCATCCCGTTTATTGTTGGAAGGCAATCCTGTCCTCACTAATAACCTATGCAGGATCAGTTTGCTTGTAGTTGCACTCTACTCCGGAATATAAGAAGCATGATTGGGCAATTTGATGTTTAGGCTTTAGTCTATTTATTAAGTAACGTCTCTGCTGTTTCGCATGGGCTGTTGCCTTAAAGATTGATGTATACCCGCACGGCCCTCTCTGTATGGCATTTATTTCATTCTGCATGTGCTGCAGGGGCAATGCCAAGCTCTCTCTCTCTCTCTCTCTCTCTCTCTCTCTCTCTCTCTCTCTCTCTCTCTCTCTCTCTCTCTCTCTCTCTCTCTCTCTCGCGCCAGGCCAAAACACTTCCAGCTCAATACCCCTTAATGTAATGAGTGAGAATTGGTGTTAATATACTGATAAAGCGGCACAATTTGTTTGTTTGTGTTCTCTAGCGACTCAGCTGCGAGGCATTCCTTCTCCAGTATTTCAATAACACTCAACTTGAACTCAGTTACACCTTCGCCCACATCCCACCTCAGTCGTCCAGCTGCCTGCATGCCTGCAACATTTTACTTTTACCTCTTAGATTTGCTCTATCATCTATCACAACCAGCATGCATGCACTGGGCTGATTTGAAAATATAGGCTGTATGGTAAATTTGATGGTCAGTTTGAGATGCACAAATGCATCTGAGAAATATAATTTTAGTCAGCTCTGTTTTCACACCAACGTGTTATTAGCAACCCAGTGGTAAAACCTAAGAAAAAAATTCAATAATCAGTACAGGCTGCTGCCTGCGATGAGCACGCTCCTTATGAGGTTTTAGATAATTAAATGCACTCAGCCATTTAAGCGCATGATTGAGAGAAACCGTATGACTGAATTTTCACCTGCATTATTATTATTTTTTGCCAGTTTAATAGCAGCCTTTGGTCCGCATGTGCCATTTATTTGTATGAGTGCCTCCATTGTTAGAGTGATACTCGTATCTGCGATTATCATTGATTTAATTCATAATTGCTTTGACCAGTTATGCGTGGTAATGATCATGACGCTTTATTTTGTAGAGACAGGCAGACCTACTACGGTTTAATTTCCCACAAACAGGTGTCTCTGTGTGTGTGTGTGTGTGTGTGTGTGTGTGTGTGTGTGTGTGTGTGTGTGTGTGTGTGTGTGTGTGTGTGTGTGTGTGTGTGTGTGTAATTTATGAATGCATTAGGAGCTTCTTTACGTTGAGGAATTTAGACGAATTATGCTTGAATTGAATCCTGATTGTGAAATTTGGGACCAGTGTTTAAAAAATAAAAATGGGCTTTCTTACTCACATATTACTTTAAAAAATAGTTAATACATATTTAACTGCTTTAAAATTCAGACTTAGTTAACCCCATAAACAATTAATTACAATGCATTAACTGTGAGGGGTCTCTTTTGGATGTGGTGTGGGTGAGCGGCGGCTCTGTGGCCGGGGTAGAGAGGCTCTGTGGCCGGGGTAGAGAGGCTCTGTGGCCGGGGTGGAGAGGCTCTGTGGCCGGGGTAGAGAGGCTCTGTGGCCGGGGTAGAGAGGCTCTGTGGCCGGGGTGGAGAGGCTCTGTGGCCGGGGTGGAGAGGCTCTGTGGCCGGTCAATAGACCCGCACGTCTGGGTCTTCATGCGGATGGGAAACCGTGTGCTAGGACTTAAACTCCCTTTACGCTCCTTTTTTATTTGCTGTATAGAGAGTTTACACGCCTTTTAAAGCTGCGTAAATCTGTCAGAGGCTCATTTATAGTGAAACACAAAGAAAACAGATGTGAGGAGGAAAATGAGCCTAAACTAGGCCTAATGGACTTTTTTTTTTTCTTGTGAGGATGCCTCTCGGTTGAATTAGGTTAAAGTCTGCCATCTTCTATATGTACACCACTAATGTCGAGTTGTACATATTTAGAAAAGTTACAGCCCAGGATTTCTCGAAATATGTTTTTATTCTCCAAATGGCAGCTGTCACTCTTGTGTTAATTTCTTATTAGTCGCAGGAGAATCAGCAAACTGATCCGCAGTCAGATGATACTGTTTACTCTCCACGGGGAGACAGACAGGTTTTCAATACGCAGGAATTTTCGAGATTCAATTCAATACACTTCTCACTCAATCATGAGAAGACAGAGTCAACAGAAATATTTCTACACCGACCCTTATTACGGTGACCTAATTGCATTTATATACAGTATTTTCCCACAACGCTAAACAAAGTATATTAGATTGAAATAAATAAAATGTGTAGCACTTTAGTCTCTTTATATGGTTCATTTTTATTAGGGTTTATTGGCTATATAATGTTTAATTTCCCAAAGCTTAATTTGTTGCCTTTTGATAATTAAATTTGTTTAAAAAGTGTATAATTCCTCTGAGAATTTAGCCTATTTATTTATTTCAGCACAGTCCAAAATCATTTTAATAATTAATTCTGTGTACAGCAATTCCAACCACTAATGAAAACAGATGGGGTAAAATAATAATAGTAGGAAAAACAAGCATTACAATGTAGACTAAATAATAATAATTTTAGAGTTTATATTTAGTCTATACATTATCAAGGCTGCAGTCTGTTCATCTGTAATACATTTTTGTCTGTCAAAAGAAAAATGTTGCAATCAACACACACACGCACACACAAACACACACACACACACACACACACACACACACACACACACACATGCACACACGCATACACCTTTCAGAAACCCTGAAAAACTAACTGAAGAAACAAAAGTCAGCGTTTTCATATCGGCTCAGTAAAGCAACAAATTAAACAAATTATTAACTTCAGAATAACCCGAAGCCTGTTCGTTATATTTAATAAAATAAAGGCTATATGCGCCGACATCGATTCATTCATCAATTGATTTCACAGTCGTTTTGTTCCTTTGTTGATCTTTATGGGGTTGCCCAACCGGAGTTTCGGGTTGCATCTGTGGGTACGATAAGCTGTGTGCGCGCGTGTGCGCGCGCGCGCGCGCGTGTGTTTTTGCGGTTTTGTTGAGATCGACCCTGCAGAAAGACTTACAGAGGTTCAGTGCAAACCATCTGCTGGCTCTCGTCAGCAGGAACATTTGAACATTTCTGTCTTTGCTGTTTTATTTTTACACTCAGGCGGAGATGAATCATGCAATATATAAAGAGACTAAACGATTGTTTTACAGACTACAAACATGTCCGTTTTAACATATTTAATCATGCACTGGCTCTTAAAATCTTATTTGTCCTTCAACGAATGAACCAGTTCAAGAGACGATTTTATTAGATATAAGGAAAATATAAGCTATGTATTCTTCTTTATCACCCCAAAACATTGCCACTTCTTTCGTTTTCCAAATTAAAACATGTTTACAGTGTTCAATTCGGATACAGTGTGTGCCTTCACTTGTCTTTAATTGCATGGACAATGTCCTTGCCTTGTGTTCTTAAGCTGCGCATTAAAAAAGCCATTATGGGGCCTTTAATAACCGATGGCCTGTCAGGGCGTCAGATAAAGTGTGCGGACACCCAACTGCCTCACTTCAGCGCGCGCTGGACCAACACGGAGTAATCCGTTACTTATTCCCCAACGCTCTTGATATGAAGTACCAGCCTCCTCTCTGTGGGAGCAGCGAAATCTGACACGTTACATCAGCAAAAATCATACAACCACAGTTATTTGCTCAGTAAGAATCAAATCTGAGGGGAAGAAGGTGGGATCATCAGGCTAGTGTTTAGATAAAACAAACAGGTTAGATAAAGTGGAAAATGTTACCTTTATACTAACTCTGTTGACCTTTTTGTAACTGGGAAATTATTCAAAGCACACTGTGAGTGAAATGAAAGACAGTACTACTTGAGTGCAGGCGCGCCGCACGCACGGAGCAGACTCAGTTTTGGGGCATCCCGGCGTTACATAACAACGCGCTGAGTTCCATCGACACAATGCTGATGTGCTCTGGTCAAGATTTTAATTGCACAACAGCCTGCTCTTTGGAACCGCCACTTGCTTTGGCTCTTATGTAAACCACTGCAGATTGTGGCTGGTCAAAAGCCACAGATTTGTATCTTCATCTTCGCGCACAGATCAACACCGTGTTTACCCGACATGTGACTCCAGAGGGCAAGGACATAAATATTGAGATTTAATTATGATTTTCTTAGGTTTGGGCCCTTTGTATATTTGCCTGAAAAAAAGGGGAGGGGCGCACGCGGTGCCATTAACCCTATGATGCTTGCCTCGTGCATTCAGTCGACTCTGCCAGCAATTTGATTTAAAGGTCATTCTCTCCTATCGATCCGGTTTGGCGAGGGGGCGACGGAGTAGCGTAGGAATTGATCATCTGAAAAAGAAGAGACGATCTTCGAGACTGTACAGAGTCCAGACCTCTGCTGCATTTATAATTGCTATATGCACGCCCCTCCCGTGTGAATTGGAAAGAGGTGTGTATGTGTGTGTGTGTGTGTGTGTGTGTGGGGGGGGGGGGGGGGGATTAACATACTCCTGCGTCTGTTAATCTGATTTCTATTAAAATTAGATTATTTGAATAATAAGGTCGACTTGGTCAGAACAGTGTGTGCGGGATGTGTAATGAGCGAAAAGAGATTACACGACTGTGAACTTTAAATCGTCTGGTGCTGCTAATCCGCCTCTATCACAGACATAGAGCTTGGCTACTTACCCTCTCAAAATTAAAAGTCAGCATTTCACTGTTTTGACCAGAGCATGAGGCGAGGTGTGCAGCAGGCCAGCGTGAGAGCGTGCGTGTATTAGTCATTCTGTTGTATGTTGTGAAGGGTGAGCTGTTAATGGGAGAAATGGTGTTGCATGGTTGAGATGGAGGAGGTTGCATGGCTGCATGGCGCAGCTCCAGAGATGGAAAGCAGAGGCCGGGGGATGGAAATCGATACAGATTCAGGGCTCGCCAGATCGGCCTTAACAATGTGGCGCAGACGCACTCTACATCCCGATCACATACACAGAGGAGAGAAGAAACGGGGAGGCGACACATATGCATGCTGTAGCTGGTGCTATGATATTGTTCTGTGTGAAAAACCTTACAGGAAGCCGTAGCCTAGTTGCAGTCATCTAAATAAACACACACAATCCTATTTTAGGGTAAGTGATTTTCTTCAACCCCCCTATTCCTATAGTACTTCCCACGATGCATTCAATTATGAATATTCATATCAGCCTACGACATGAAGATTTATGCAAATGTAAACTTAGATGAATTGACTTTCCCCTCCACAGCATGCAGCCAGCCTCCTCATCGCCGGGCTGCAGATAATGATGCAAGGCGTGAGATGTCATTTCATCTGGTATGAGCTACACTGAACCCGGGATTTAAACAAAATAGCCTCGAGGTATAACCTCAAGAAAATGACTGTTGCTCTCCCACCACAGGATTTCAAAGGCGATGCTTGTAAATGCATGTCTCAGTACTTACAGCACACGTTGATGTGCTTAACGAACAACGAGGCTCTGAAACCGCAGCTGCACTGTTTATCCCCCCTATCTTCCCCTCACACATCAATTATTAAAGTACCAATCGATCATTTCGCAGGCTAACATCAAGCCATCTCTTCAAGAAAAAAAATCCTGTTTCAGATTAACCCGCATCAATCACATCTTAATGCCCTATCCAATTAAACCCATTATCCCGGTTTAAATGACCCAAAAGAAGCGCCACTCCGGACTATTTGTGTTGCTTTTGGATATTTTGGTGAGCATCCCAAAAACAAAGACGACCTCCAGTTTATATTCTGGAAAAAAAAAAGCTATGTGATTTAAATGGAAACCCCGGTAGGCTTCGTGTTGGACTGGAAAGTATAGGGAATAGGGTGAGGGTGGTGTGATTGACGCGATTGTGGATGGTAATATTGATCGATGGGTGGAAGCTGTTGGATGAAATAATGGTGTTTAGGGCCTACAAGAATGCTATTAACTATGTATTGGTAAAACTCCACTTCACCACCTTGAACTGTCCTCAAAACAGAAAGGATATCCTGCAGTTCAGTGTGGATGGACGCTTATTTCAGCACTCTGGACAGCGCCTTGAAACCACCCGACCTGCAGGAATAAACTGTGTGCTTCCTCATAGGCTACTAAATGATTTGTAGGGAAATAAAAAGCAAGTTTGTAGCCTTTATTAGGTAACATACATACCCAGATAAATCAATTTCATTAGCAGAAAAGCATTAATTCATTCTTTCTTTCTGAAAAAGCCAAAAATGTATCTCATAGCCTGTAAGAAAGGCAACTGGTCAACTCAATAAAAATATATTTACCGAGCAGGGGGGCAGGGGGGTGGTGGTGGATAGGGATTGCTCCAGGATTAGGCCCGTGTAAACTGCGTGTAGTTCATTGAAACATGAATAGAGGCCTCCCACCCTCATTCTCAACAATGGTTTTCCTCCGTGGCCCGTGGGCCTTGACCTGCACACCCTGGCACGTGCTCCGGCCATTCAAATGTTAATAAAGCAACTGCGCTTTTTTATCGAGGGAGAGAGGCATTGGCATGCACCTCATCACTGTCACATGAAAAGAACGAAGGCGGAGGAGACCATATCTGGTACCAAAATTAGAAATAGGAACGCGCCATTTGTGGGGATATACCGGACGTTTGGTGATATAATTGAATACTTTTTGGGTTGTTAGGATTTCTGTCTGGAGAGACGTGTTATAAGCGCGAATACTACCCGAATGACCGTATAACCCAAACCCCACAGGACAAATGAGTGAGAGTGCATTACACACGACAAACAGAACATGATTACAAACAGCAAAGAAAAAGGTGTGCAGTAGCGTTTTTTTAACAGCTGTCCTCTTTCCCCCCTTTTCCGGCTCCCGCCTCCCCCCTCTGCTCCGGGGGAGAGACCAATGGGAGAGAGTGCTGAGGCGGGATAATTGATAGATGCACTGGCTATCCTTATCGATCAGGGCTGTATTGACCCGACCAAATACATTGAGATGGAGTGTGGAATTCAACACAGATGCAAAGACGAATTGTTTTTTATCGTTAATGCGATCTCTAAATGCCTCCCATACCCCACTTTGCCCTCGTCTTTCTCATGTGTGCAGCTTTACAATGAAGCTTCATATTTATATATACAGTGTAGTCGACGAATACATGTGCTTTGAGCTACTCGAAAAATAAAAGACATCCAAAGGTTAAAGCTTTTTACTGGGCCTCCATGGGTGTTATGGGTCTGCATATGAAGAACACAATAGGTGGGATGCCTGTGGCTTTTTGCCCTCGTTGCATTAGGAGATGTTGAGCGTGAAGGGCACACATTCCCCCCAAACAGGCCTATATCTCTGATCTGCTTTTCGTTTCAGGGGGTGGATTGTCATGTGTGTGTGCAGACACTGGAATTTTCACATTAGCTAAGCAGGGCAGCTGCATTGATTTGTGTGACTGTGATGAATTTGGAATAGTAATTTGAAATTATTGATTGATGTGGCCGAGCGAGTATGGCCCAGCCTCACTTTCAGCATCACAAAACCCCCCAACTCCCACTCCCAGCCCACATGCGCACCGAGGATAATGGTGATTTTAAATGCAATAAGTAAAATGTTGCTCCGTGCATTTACATACAAGTCATTTGTCATTTTGCCCAACTGTCTATTTCTTTGAGACCTTTTGTGAGTGCAGATTAATACAATGGACAAAAGGCGCACAAAAAGCTGCTCTTTCAAGACGGAAAAATAAACATATTTTGTGGATATGTATAAAAAATATATTAGAAAAAGAATTGTACCATCTATCACCACCGGATCAAATTAAGAGTGTAGCCCTAATTTCCATTCTACAACAAAATACGCACGCACGTACACACACGCCTTACACCTATGGGCTGCTCTGGCCCCGACCACAGTAAAATATGCAGGTGTGCACTCTCGCAGGACTGTGCCACTCCAACATGTCAATTGAATTGTGTGTGTGTATCCTGATGCCGGGTGTGGAAGATATAAAACCCTACAGCCCAATTAGCTTTAACAGCAGTGGCACTTAAAAAGACAATTGTGGAGTGTTTAAATCTTTATTTACCAGAACCCCACTAAATGCGCAAAGGAACAATTTACATGCCATTAAGTGCTTTTCAATAGCGCATTGACTGGAACTAAAATATGCCACTATATCTGCTTAATTAAACTGTTCGCTGAAATACGACACAGAAGAGCTGATTGACGTTTGGAAGACCAGAACGTCTAAACAGGGCCTTTACACAAACATCAATGAGAGGGGACCTCTCACTCACATCTCTGTTTTAGCCCCACTGCGACTCTCGTTTTCATTTACGTCCTGTTAATCAGGTGTTAAATGGTTTAATGGGGGCGGGAATGTGGGTTCAAATCACAGCGTTTAGTGTATAATCTTTGCGCAATAAAAATCAAAACGTTGGGTGAAAGAGATGAACCAGTCAGAGTTGGTCACAATTTGTCTCTTAACAGAAGGGATGTCCAGTTCTTTCTGTTATCATATCTCAATGAGCCCATACATATAATTTCACAACCCACAATAATCACAAATCGTCACTGCCAGAATGGCTAAGCACTGAACCAACTTTGGAGACGAGATATCCCAGCTTTCCATAGAGGAGACAGCAGGCCAGAGAAAGACTCGTCTGTTTGTGTCTCTGTCTTTTCAGATCCAAATCGATCATTTATCAGTGTGCTACTCTGAAAGGGGACGCCTGGACCTGAAATATTGATCCACAGGAGGTCATGCTCCCCCCGACTCTTTGGCCAGGCCTCAGACGATCCTTGTTTGCGACGACGCGTTTATTTGACAGAGGAGTGCCCGATTATTACATCAAGTTTGTTAGATACAAATGAGTCCAAAGTAAAACTGAGTATTTGAGTTGCAGGGATATCTGTGTGTATGTTTGATTTACCTTTAAACCCTAAAGTAATAGCTGCAAGATGTAATACATTTTCAGTCACATCCTGCTTTAGTTTCCTTTGTTTGGTCTCTCTTTCTGTGTGTTGTTTGCTGTGTGTGAGAGAGAATGACAGAGAGAAATGGAGTGAGACAGCGTAAGGGGGGATATGTGTATCCATGCTGTATCTGTGCGTAAAACCGCTGTATGTGCGTATCAACAAACACATCCGTGTAGACTAGGTTTGCACCTCGTCTGCTTTAGAGAGATGCGTCCTCTTTTGTTTATAACAGCACCAGTGTTGCATAGCGTCTGTTTATACTATCATGGATTGTAGCATCAATCAAAATATAGATTCCCCCAACATTTAACACCCAAACTGTCATGATGAAGTTTTACTCGATACAATCGACTAATAACTTCTAGTAATGTCTGTTTGAGCATCCATTGACAGTCTCGCCACATTGACTTCTAATTGATCCCTCCACATCACTCAGGTTGGGAGCTGTCTCCTCACTCACCTGCAAGCCTGAGCGCCGACATCCGCTGGAACTCGGGCTCCTGGAGCCACTTCCACATCCTCCTGAACGTCTCCCGGCCAGACTTGAGTTTACTCCACGGTTTAGGGTTCCGCAGCAGGTCAGACAGAGTTCCCTGGGACCGGCACAAGATCCTCTGAGCAAAGATGGCCTGGGGAATGCTGTAGCGTTTGAGCTCTGCTGTTATTCGTTGTGCCACCTCCTTGGTGTTTATCTCCTCCACCTGCCCTGACCCACCTCCCTGCCCGCCTCCCACCACCGTCTGCCTGTCTCGGTCTGACAGCATGGACCCGTTTGCCTGAGAGTGCGGATGGCTGTGATGGTGTATGCCGTTCAAGGATGTCATGAGCCCGGCCCCATGGCCCCCGAGACCCCGGGCCAGGTGCTCCTCGCCCCGGGACAGCATGTGGGACTCGAAGCCCCCCGAGGAGATCATCTTGTCGTTGGAGATGTGAGGTCCGTGACCATAGGCGCTGAGAGTCTGCTGGGAGCTGTGCAAAGACCCGAGACCGTTGGACAGGGGGGAAAGAGACTGCCCCATACCGGACATGTCTTTGGGGTAGTGGCCATAGAGGTTGCTCATGGAAGCGAGGCTTCGGTCGTCCCTCATCAGGGTGAAGCTGCCGCTGACATTCCCGGCTGCGAGTCGCTGGTGCGCCGGATGATGGTGAGCATGTGGGTGTGGATGGTGAAATTTCTCCGAGACGGTGGATATGGGGGGCAGGTGCTGCAGCGGCGTCAGCGTGGTGTAGGTGCTGCTCAGGCTCATCCCGGAGTCGCACGACATGGTCATCGCCGGATGCAGGGGGCCAGACAAAGCGTGGTCTGTGCGGTAGTCCCCTGCTCCCTCCAGTATCGAGGCCATGCTGGACACCATGGCTGACCGTCCGTGCGACACCAAGTTCCGATGCGACGCCGACGACTGGCGCGCGTGGGGGGAGTTCATTAAGTCGCTCGTTTGATGGGAGTGAGATACACCGTGCAGATTTCCAATGTTTTCCATTGTAAGCTCCATCGTTGAAAGGATCTTTATTTCCACCCCTCTCGCCGCTCTCTCGCTCTCTCCCCTCGCTTCTCTCCCTCTCTCGCTGTCGCTCTATCTCACACTCCTTTCCAATAAATTTTGAACGATTTCAAAGCCAAGCCATTGATTGTAGTTGCCTCTCTGCAGTCAATCCAGCATGGTTTTAAAAGATCGGGTCCCGGCCGCCACACAAACTGCGCCGCAAACCTCTGCTCAGTGCGTGAAGGTGTCTGCGCCTGCCTGGATTTCTTTCGCTCTAGAGCACCTTCAACTATACCCAAAGCGCTCTGCTTTCTGTGTGTATATTGACGCGCCCGTGCTCATGTTAAGAGATGAGACCGAGCCTGTGCGCATGTGCGCGCCCCCGTGGTGTATTCTCGCACTCGCGCACTCTGTCTGGGGCCAACCTGACGTCACTGGCCCCTATGTCATGGGTTGTTGTCATGTTGCACACTGAACCTCAAATTCCTGAAAAAGATTGCATTAGAAACTTGTGAAGATAAAACACAGAAGTGCAACCCTCTGCAGTGTGTGCAACATTTACACTCAGATGGATAAGAAGGACTCGCGCCTTGTTTTCTCTGATAAAACCCTTTGACACGGCGCCAGCAACACGCGTGATGCCTCTCTTAAAGGTTAAATATTAATTGACATGTGTCACATCGGGCCATGAGTGTAATGAGAAAACCACAAGTTATCTTTAAGAGGTCACAGCTCACAGCCTCTGCCTTTAGAATTGCATTTATTCAATTGAAGACGCATATCCTTTCTTGATGCCTACTGAAAGAATTGCTGTAGTAGGTATTTGTAATGATGTAAAAACAAATAATTTTAGAGTTTAAAACATGAGATTCACAGCTGTAAACTGGATGTCCTTTGACACGTTTAAATTATAACCAACTTCTTAATCAAATTACGTTTGTGTCTCTCTTTGCAGGCTACAATCCAAAAAGTAAATGGTCAAATGTTGCTGTCAGATGTCTCGACGTTAACTTTCACTCAATAACTTTTTTTTCCTTCAGCCAATGTTACTGAATATTTCTGTCGAGTTTTATTCCATCGTCGCCTCAGGCTTTGACCCCTTTCGCATCTTTGCTCCACGCAAATCAAAATCCCTCACATCAACTCTCACATAATGTTTCTCAAAACTTCTACATGAAACTTGCTGCTCGCTGACGTCAATCCGAGTCAGCAATCCATCAATGTCAAAGTATGTATAGATCAGGAGATGTATCGATAGGTTGGTGCCTATTGCAGGAGCCCGCAATATGGATGCGATATAGCTATAGCAGGTTGAGATCGAGGGATTGGACTCTGTAAAGGGCTAACGAAGTAAGTAACGCGTTTTGGGTGGAAACTGAGTAAATCAAGGTTCAGGTATTGCTCTTTGTTATAGGGTGGATACAATGTCATGAGCACCTGCACAGTCCAGCGCAATATTGCCAAAATACCATTATTAATAATTAGTTAGAAGTATTAAGGTTGCAATATATAGAGCCTATAATTCAGTGGACTAGTGATATTGTATTTAAATTACAAAATCTCATCGTTATAAACTTCACAAACAGATATACTGTAGTAGGCTATTTATTGCAGGGTAGCTGTATTGTATTTTTATGTAATTGTCCAGCTCGTGCAGCCGTCTATAGGGTGAGATGTAGGCCTAGTGAGACAAGAAACACATAAGAGTGCTGGGAAGAAAAAAAAAAAAAAACCTTCGCACCGCTGTGACATGCTTTAGACATGTAAACACATTGTGGTGTGTCTCTGCAAGTGTGAGCTACAGCAGCCCTCAGAGGGCCTGTAGTTGCTCTGTAAACTACATGTGAACAGTGTTACCAAGTGAGGAGCCCTGGCATTTACACTGATGTTATGTAAAATGAGGCCATTAGGATTTCGACCCGGAGCTGGGAAAAAATAGTCTAAGAATCCAGGAAGTGGCATCACTAATCATTTGGAAATTGTATAAAATAATTTCCATGACCAGTGTTTACCAACAGTTAGGTCAAGGCCATCCATAACTTCACTGATGAATTGTGATATCAGCGGCCTTGGCACACAGCCCCTGCCCCCCCCCCAAATAATAACCCTAAAAACTGTGTCTTTGCTGATTGCCAACGGGGGATGGTGGCTTTTGGCTTGTGCCATCAGGAGAACAGCAGTGTCCGCTTGGGTTAATGTCCCTGTATTGATCCCAGCAACCACTGCTATCGAAAATGAATTACCGAAGCCCGCATAGCAGCGAATCCGTCATCTGTGCTCAGCCAGCCGGCCAGAGCAGCTTATTGGTCGCGGTGGTGATGGATGTTAACTTTCATTGCTGGCTCCTTTGCTCCTAATTCACCAGGGTTTACAACCCAAAACAACGCGCTGAAAAGTTTAATACTTTCACCGAGAACTTGTAAACTTCATATCAGTCCCCTTCTCTCTAATTTCTTTCTATATTCTCTATTCTCTCCACTGCACCACGAGGTCACGTTACCGCCACGCAGATAAAAACAGCTACAACAACAGGGTCAACAGGGCGTGGGGAACTGATTAGTGTACTTTTCCCATTTTCAGTCAATCTTGTTTTCTTCTATTTTATGCAGCTTGGTCAAATCGTTCATTCAACCAGCCAAAATAAAAATTTGATAGCAAAGTAAACCCAGCTATTTTCCCCTACACAAAAATCCATGTGTCCGCCTAGAGCTCCGTTTTAATTTGTATTTTAATGTAGTGTTTTCGAATACTTAAATAAGCATATCCTATGGCGAATACAATATGAAATATTAACTGTGTCGATATCTGCGGTGTGACTGGGGCGATGCCGCAGAGACCCGGTGATTTATTTCATATTAATAACAGCGGCCGAGGCGGTGGCTTCAGCACCACGTTGGCATCGACTTTACACACACACACACACACACACACACACACACACACACACACACACACACACACACACACACACACACACACTGCAGTGATCGTGCATCAGGGCTTTTGTTTTAATTTATTTGTTAATAATATCATATCCTTTTTCAAAAAAGTTTAATATAAGACTTTGGTAATTCAGTGCAATATATGTTAAAGTAACTGAGGCTCAGCATTAGTCTTTAATGAGGCCCAAAGCATTTTGTTTTTATCTTTAAGCACTGCTGTCGTTTGCTGATCAACTAATCAATGCTGAACCCGGAGCTTCGCTCAATGCATTTCTGAAGGATCGATAGTACCCAAAATGCATTCTGCTAAAATGGTTTAAGTTAGGTGTATCCTGTTATGGGTTTGACCTGTCTCAACACGCAGTTTCATTACAGGAAATGACCACATAGCACTTAGCTGAAAAGTTTAAGCTGAGCTTTTCATTTGGCTGAGTGCTGCAGACTCTGCAGTGTAAAAAACACTTTACATTCAGTCTATATTTCCCTATTGTGAATACTATATAGCCTAACTATAACTATAAATTAGTATTATTAGTAGGATCGTTGTTATTGAAAGTAATGTGTAGATTCTAAAAAGTACATTTAAAAGCAATTCAGATCCTTCAGGATTTTACACAGGAGCATATTTTTATGCAGAAGCCGCCCACAGTAGCCTATATATTTTACCCACCTCAAAACCATATTAATTGAATTGTATTTATATTAAACACGGTGTTAATGAGAGGTATGTCTAGTGGGTCAACTTCTGCAGGAAGCTTGTGTATTTTCCCAGGAATCACTCGATAGAGGCAGACTAATCTTTTCATGACTTCTTGAATGACTCCGTGGCTGATACATCACACTTAATGTATTCTAAAGTATATTTACTTGAATCTGGCTATTGGCAAAAGTTAAGCAGCAGTGTTTAGTAATGTCGCATTGATCAGGCCTCTGAGCAAGTCAGTGGGACAGGGCGCTCTGCTCTGCTCTCATCCCAATACACACACACACACACACACACACACACACACACACACACACACACACACACACATTCTGATGTGGCCTTGTTGGGGGGAAAAACACACTGTCTTGTTTGCCTATGGCTCTACTTTAAGTAACTGTGTGTGTGTGTGTGTGTGTGTGTGTGTGTGTGTGTGTGTGTGTGTGTGTGTGTGTGTGTGTGTGTGTGTGTGTGTGTGCGTGTGTGTGTGTGTTAGGTTGAGAGTGAATAACATGAATATCCTTAACATTTTATGCCCAATAAAGTGTGGAAATATACCCATAATTCTCATATAAATTGCAAAGTTGACCACACTAACCCTGACCCTTCAGTTATTTTGCTCAGCAGGGTGCAGGCTATTTGTTGTGCTATTAAACAGTTTTTTAGTTAATTCTTTTTTTCACTAGTCCTTAAACTTATGGCTTTGCCTTCAAACATTTTCTACAAACTTTCAATAGGCTACAGGCCAAATCAATGTCACCCTCCATTTTGAATGTTACCTGTTTGTCCTGTTAAATCTTTAAACGGCAGCCTACTGTTAAAGCTGCTTGTTTCACAGTCAGAGCTGATATTGAAAAGGCCTAAATGTCGCAAGAAAAAAAAAAAGAATCACTTGCACATTGAATCGCTGTATTTGTAAAGCGTTTTCCTGCAGTTTGTTAAGGAATTAGTGTGTTGCCACAGATTATTATTCAGCTAGATTTGCATTTGAAAGCGGCCGGCAATAGAGGACTGTGGTGATCAATAGTCCTGGTGCCACATCGATCTATTCGCAGTCTGATCGATTAGCAGAAAGAATTGGGCGCACATCTCTTCTCTGCTCTTGGTTTTACTCAAAATGAAAGTTATACAGACGCTTCAATGCAGCAGGCCTGTCTGTGTGCGTAACGGCTCTAAAAAATATTTCGGATAACAGGTGCCAAATGAGCCTGGCATGCCCTCCAGAAGACTGTAATCAATAATCGACACGGTAAGATGTTTTCTTTAACATATATATATATATATATATATATATATATATATATATATATATATATATATATATATATATATATATATATTTTATCATAAAACAATTTTTATATAATACATTTGGATACAGGATAGACTAGGTGGAAAAGCATAAAAAAACACGTGTTTAAAAGAAAAATATATAGGACTGAAAAAGGAAAAATGGAGGTTATCCGCTTTTATTTAATTATTTATTGTATACACTTATTTTGTAGTCTGAAGCTATTTTGCTTCACTATTCTGAGATTTGGCCAATTTGTCAACGGACAAATGTGCTCAAATAAAGGTTACCGTCTGTATGTGTCGTGTAATTTATCGAGATGAAACGCAATTTGAGACAATAACAATTTGAAAATATATAGGCCTATATTTGTCATAAAGGTCATTGAAACCCAACAGATATATTTTGATTCTGACACGCTGTTAGCGAAATAACCATCACTCCGGTGTGTTCACATGATGTCACTGCAATCAATAGAGCTACTAATCACAAACACATTCAATAAAATATCGATCCGATTGGGCTGGATTACTAAATGTTACACGGATTTACTCGCTTTTTCAGTTTCTTTTGGACACCTCGAACTTCAGCAGGAAAGGCCTCAAAGAGTTAATGAGACTGTTGGATATTTATTGTTACAGCAAAAAATATCAACGTGATAAAACTAGAGAATCAGAGCTTTATTTTGTTTTATTTTAGTCTTTTCAGAGTAAAAATAAATACTTAAGTTAACATAAGATAATCACTAGTTATTTTATTTCATATGTATTTATTTGTTATTATGGAGCTCTTAAATAGCCTAAATATATTAGAATGCTAAGAGGATGCTATTTTATATAAATATTAAAAAAATATATTTAAAATGTATCTGTGCCTTATCCACATTTCTATCAATCTGCCAACAGAATAAAAGTTTTAGATGACTTTAGTGTGTGTGTGTGTGTGTGTGTGTGTGTGTGTGTGTGTGTGTGTGTGTGTGTGTGGGAATGGTTAGGGTAATTTACTAGATAGATAGATAGATAGATAGATAGATAGATAGATAGATAGATAGATAATGTACATATTTGATAAAACTTCTCTTTTTAAATTGATAGGAAAAGTCATCGAGCTGAACAGATAAACCAAATAAACTGAAATTGCTTTGGACTCAACAGCTGCCTCGTGTTGGACTGATCTTATAAGTGCAACTGTAGTGAGCTACAGGCATGCTAAAAAAAAAAATAACTTGCAGGAAATGATGTCCAAATGTCTAGTTATATATTGTAGATTTTTGGCTTACACACACACACACACACACACACACACACACACACACACACACACACACACACACACACACACACACACACGTTTGTACTTTGCTTTTTGATTCTGGACCAAAGCGATTATAGATTGTAATGTGAATGTATATGATAGCTTTGAGCCGAGGCCCTAATATCTATACGGCTATTCTGCTTCATAGATCATAGCTTAGAATGATTATAGATTGTAATGTGTATGTATTATCTCACAAGCTAGTTAAGAGCATTATTCATTGTTCTTCTCCCCCTGCCCTCCTGGTTTTAAACCACACAGCTTTTTCCCCTCTTAAGTACTGCTAACGCTGGATTTATTAGGCTTAAAGAATAGCCGACACATCTTCCTCAAAGGGGATCAGACATTAAATGTAGATCAAAAGGATAAGGTCTTAAAACCAGAACAATGCTTCTTGCTCAATGCTTATTCTTATTCCCATATGAATGTTAATTCAGGGATTGTACGTAGACCACTTAAAACAGCTTTTTGTTTCAAATTATATTCATGCATTCAACAATGATTCTCATGGCCACAGGGGTTTATTATATTCCCCCAGATTTTATTGTATTCATTTTACACTAAAATAACATACTTGTTTTAATTTGGTATAACACAAAAAAGTGTTTATTATAATTCTGCATTTTTTTCAAAGTGACAGTGTTATAATCAGCAGATGTGGAGTACTGAATGTTTATGAGCCAAAACACGCTGGAAGTTTTTTTCTTTCTTCTTATTTTTCCTCAGTGTTGTGGAGACAAAAAAACAGGAGGCGTAGTTAAAGTGCAGACTCTCACCAGTGTGCTTTTGTATTTTCACAGAGGCTCACTGTATAAAACAGTGACACAGCTTCAGGGAAAGTGATGGACCGCTCAGTTTGATTTGTAAGATTCACATACACAAAACAGAGCCAGTGACCTACTACTAGTCATCCTGGCGCCGATATCAAACATTTTTCGGTGTGCTACAACTGCAGCACATGTTTCTTTTGAGATGGAATAAATAGTGAAAAATCTCTCTGCCAGTATCGTTTTGTTATCTTGTACATTTTTTCATTTCATCAGCCGTGTAGTAAAACCTCACCGTCGGAGTATGAAAGGGAAACATGTATCAGTCAGAATAAATGTGGAATCAAGTACAATTGGCTTTGGCTTAACCCACACCCCACCACCACCACCAACATCACCCATCCACCCATACATGCCCCCCTCTCTCCGACCCTCTTCCTCCCAACCCCTCCCCTATCGAAACTCCCACCCTCCACACCCGATAGAGCACACGTTGCTAAGCGACAGAGGGAGAGATGGATTGAGGAGACATAGTCGATCAATTCTACAGAGAGAGAGGGAGAGAGAGGAAGTGAGGCATGGGGGAGAGAGGAGGGAGGGAGGGAGAGAGGGAGGGAGAAGGTAAAAGAAAGGGAGAGAGGAAGAGAGAGGAGAGGAGGGGAGGACAGAATGCAGAGTGATTGCAGTCGTACTGAGGCTCCAGTTCGGGCTGAAGACGCTCTTTTGAAACATCTATCTTTGTTAACTGTATCGTGCCGCCGAAAATAAATCCATCTCTGCAGCTGTCCACCCTTCCATCTTTGTCCAAGTGCTTTACTTTAATACTTTTATCACTACAAATTACAGTCTGCACAAGCAGCCTGTGTTTAATATTCCCTCACTCAAAAGAGAGTTAATTGTATATTGCATGCATTCTTTCTCTCCGGGCTCCCTCTCTTTCTCCATTAGTCACACACACACACACACACACACACACACACACACACATGCAGATGCCCAGCAATACCACATGTGTGTGTGTGTGTGTGTGTGTGTGTGTGCGCAGAGCTGGGTGTTGAGCGCATCGACTGAGTATCGATCCCACCACTCACCTCCCTGCAGTCAGCTCTTGTCCTACATAGCATGCCCTGTCTGATTTCTCCCTTAATGGCTTTTATCCAGCTCCAATCTTTATTTAAACTGAAAAGTAGGAATTAGCACCTACTCCTATCCTAGTCTCTCTTACATTTTCTTTTCACCATCATCTCGGAGCGAGTATCGGCAACTATCGGTCCATTGACCCTTCTCCGTTCCTCCCCTGGCTATGGTTGCATTCCCGCTCAGAAATGTGCAGTACAGTATGCTGCTTGAATTCCTCCTAGATTTCAAGTGTTTGGTGCTATTTCTTTGTGTGCATTATGTACGATTAAGATGCTGCATGTTAGTCCGCATCTAACAATGATTTCTATTATTGATTAATCCTTTCGAATACTTTGTCCATTCATCGATTAAGAGTTTTGTCTGCCTATTATTTGATTGGATTGAAGGATAGGTTCACCTTTTTTAAGGCTATCTCAAAACAATAATCCCAACTGTATGTTGAAAGAGTGGTTGCTGCAATCATTTCTAAAGTCCAAACTGGATGTAAGCAAACTCCTTCCTGATATTTGATTGTAAGTGATGAGGGACAAAATCCACAGTCCTCACAAGTTTAGCCAAAGCTATTACGATTCTTTAGCTTGTCAGCTGTTTTTAGTACAAAGAAAAATATATTTCAATCAATCAATCAATCATATGTGCATGTGAGTATTGTTTTAAGAGCCTATAAAAATTATAAACATATCCTTTAATGGTTGCGGCTCTAGCTGTATGCACACTGTCTTTCTGAGTCATTTTAATATGTCATATCATTGATCAATTGTAAACAGGGTCACGAGACAATTCCAGTTGTTTAAGATGTTTATATCCTCATGCTGGATTGTCATGGCAACAGGGCAGACATCTCAGCCCTCAAATGAGCAGCATTTATTCTGCACAGACTACTTTTCATATTGATGGCCTTTCCTTATTGTGATCAGCCAGCCACAGCCTGGGGAGGAACCCTCTGCGTGCCGTCATCCCTTTCGATTTGATTTGATTTGTTGCTCATAGAGGGAGGTGATGGGAGAGACTCTTATCTTGGCCGAGCAGAAACAAGCCATACCAAATCAGACACATCAGACTATCTGTGCTGGCACACACAATGGGGATTAATTGATCCCCTAATACCACAGATAAATCAATTCATTCCTTCCCCCCTGAGCTCTCTGGCCAATTGGAAGGCCCCGCCATTTGATCAACAGAGCATCTCTAGCCAATAGGAGGAGGGATTGCAGGTTGACTGACAGCGGCACAGAGGTGAGCCCCAAAAGAGGTTAGGGAGAGGGAGTCCATCAGAAAGCCATTGGCAGCAGCAGTGAAAGTGAGGGTGTGGTCGGAGTATACAGCAATCCACAGAGAGCACAAACACGCACAGAGGTGCAAAAAAAGGTATTAATTAAAAGCACCGCTGTGTTGTGCAATACGTGAGCTTTAGGCACATGCAAGGACTGAAAGAGGATAGGTCTCAGATGTAAAAAGCAGATAGACCAATAAAATGAAGTGTAAATGAAATGAGAGTTTAGATAACACAAATCTGTTCTTGATTTGACACATTAAACACCCTCAAAAACCTCATCAACACATCCTCCTCCTACCGGCTACACAGAGCTACATGCCTTGGTCAAGACATCAGCCATTTTCTCACAGTTACCCCATCTTATCTCCACCTTCGTTTGATCCATCTCCATTAGACTCTACCTTATACAGCCCACCACCATCATTCTCACTCTTTCACTTCTTTTGTATCTCACCCACCCAATCTTTCTCTCTTATCAGCACCTTGGCATTTCTGTCTTTCCCACAAACACTGTTTTCCTCATACAGCTCATATAATAACGGACTAAAAATATGCCTTCTTTTTTTCTTTCCAGTATTGATTTTGCCCGTAGCATTGTCTATGGAGAGAGAGAGAGAGAAAGAGCGAGGGAGAGAGAGAGTAAGAGGGAGAAAGAGAGAGAGGAGAAAGACAGAGAGCGGGGGAGAGAAATGAAGTAAAAACAACTGGGAAAAGAATTACTTTCTACGTATATGGTAATGCCCTGACCTTTCCTATTTTACTTAAGTGGAGAACCATACTGTGCTTTATTTCAGTGTGATACCTTTCAATTGAAAGGTATCTGCATTTACTGAGGTCCTTTCACCACTCAACCTCACAGAGCACCAACACACTCGCACTGTACGCTTTTAATAATAACTCGCTGAAATTAGAGAAACCTTACCATTACAAGCATGCTCCAGATCAGCTTTTCAGGGAAAATGGTTGGCTCTTTTGGCACTGGTGTGTAATGGGAATGGAGAGAGTTGATCAATAGGCTATTGATCGTAGCTGGCCAGAGTCTGGGGAATTGAGAGTGAGAATAGAGCGGAGTTAGGGTGGGGGTTGGCTCCAGGTTGAATTTTTAAAATGCTCTATTTCAGAGATGACAAATAGTCTATTTGAAAAGGGAGAGACAAAGACAGAGGGAGAGCGTCATAAAGAGATGGAGAAAGAGTCTCTGCTTGTTGTGCTCTCTGAGCAGAGCGCTGAGTCCTCCCTGTTTCCCAGAAGTTACAGTATTTTGGACGAGAGCTGCTGAACTACAAAGACAAAGGGAGCAGGGACTTCTCAGGCTACAGTAGCTAGTGTGTATTCTGGCTGGGAGAGGAAGAAAAGGGGGGGAGGGGGGCTTATTATAAAAAAAATCCTTCAGATCTAGAAGACCTTGCTTTAAAAGCAGCACACAGACAAATGATTTACACCAGAATCCTGCAACTGTCATTACATTTATCCTCCTCACATCTACGCTCAGGCTACATTCATGCAGATCATATATTCTGAATTTTACAGTGCAGGTCTTCAATTCTGAATTATTACCAATATCTGATTTCTTTTTCAATGTCTTTACACCAATTTTAAAAAGCGAGCCATATCCAAAGCCTGAGTTTACACTGAGTCACCCACATAAACCTTGGATGTAAACCTAACCTGCAAGCACAACCAAATCTCCATCTGCTTTGGGCACAAATGAGACATAATATAGCTAAAACATGAATAAACCCTAAAGGTGGGGGGTAAGCTGGGCAGTGACGGGGCCCTGAACCCCACAACGGGGCACTACCAGCAATTTTCCCTCTTTTTAGACACTAAAGAGGATAAAAAGAGAATGCAATCTACAGTATGTTGTCTGTATAATATATGTTGTTTGTATATCTGGAGTTTGTAACAATAATAATTTCCCCCTGAGATTATTAAAGTATTTCTGATTCTGATTCTGTAAGTTGAGAAACCCTAAAAAGTACAGTTGTTGCAATGGGTATCTGAATCATTTTAGATTTTTAGAAGTGATACATTGATACATACTCTTTTTGTTCTGTTCTGTTTTTTTAATATCTCAATCACACTGTGAGAACAGTTGCTTAATTTGTAGGAACAGCAGTGCAAACAACAAAGAACAGTAAAAGAAAAAGTACAAGAAAGAAACTTTTTTCCAAAGTTACCTTTCATAAGAGACCAGAAACCTACTGTAATATGAAGCTGAAGTTATTTTAGGCATTTTATGGGTATCTGGCAAACAAAAAGTGCAGTTATATTCCTATTTTCTAAATGCATTTTTTACTCACGATAATGTCCCAACAGCACTATTCAAATAACTCAGAGCTTCATGTTAAACATACATATACAGGCTTGTAAACGTGGGGAAACAAGCTGGAAGCAGTATCTCTGAAGGCTGCTAAACTCAAATGCAGGCAATGGAAAGCAGTTAGAGCACTAGTCTGTAAACACCCCTGAGAGGAACCTATACCTCAGTAAAAAAAATTCAGTGGTAAATAATGTATTGAATACAAACTTCAGGTCCACAGGGAGATATGGATAGGCTCATTACTCTTAGTTTGCTGGGCTTTTACGTAGTCCGCACAGCTCTCAACAATCTACTCCAGATGCTCCCTCTCTGTTTTGATTTAAAGATGCTTTTACCTGCGGATATTGTTATGGATATAGGTATTGTTTTTTATTCTCTACACATCGCCCTGAGGTTTGAAGGCTGTTAACTCATGCACCCACCCACATGCTCTGTGCCCTGTTGAGGTTATGGTGTGTGTGTGTGTGTGTGTGTGTGTGTGTGTGTGTGTTTTTTATCTCTGCCGGTAGTTGAGGTGATTGTGCGGCCTACGTCTTGTGTGCCCTGTCCGGGATGCATTGATCTCGAAACAGGATGTCAAACATTTTAACGCTGATCTTGTCCTTGTTATTGCCTCGCACAGCCAGGTTGTTAATGCATTAGAAATCGTTTATCCCTATCGTTCCAAACTTATCTCACCCTACTGCCCTGAGCAACACAAGAATACCCCTCCGTTGTAACATACACACCACTCCCGCCCCCCTCCCTCCACCCTCTGTTTCTAACCACGTCCTTCCATCCTCCGTCTCAATCAATCTTTACGACACCCGGTTGCATGTCTCTAATGTTTCCGGACTTGACCGTAACCCCGTTCAAAAATTCTTAATTAAGCCCATTCTGTGTGTTTACCGTTGGGCAAATTACAATCTGACAGGGCTAATAAAACAACATTGGCGAGAGAAGGCCAAGAGGAGGATGTGCTATGACCCTAACCTCTTTCACCTGTCTCTATCTCCACCTCAGCTTATCTCCCTCCATCCCCACCTCTTCATATCTCCCTATTTTCTACCTGACAGGTTTTGAGGAGGAAAGGGAGGGGATGGGAGAGAGAAGCGCTCGTGTGGCACCAGTTGGTCAGGGTCTTACATCCATCGCTGTCAACATGACTATTTGTTTAAAATACTCACATGTCATTACGCTTACATATCTTGGTAACACCATTCAACTTACTCACTTCTCATCTCTGATTATTAAGATTCATGAACTCGCCTGCCTGCATGTCAACTCTTACAGATATGAGTCATATATCTATGTTCACATCAGCATCTTTCTTCATTTAGGTATTGACTCATGCACTGTTCTCACATTCTGCAATCTATAGCCCACACAGTGTGTGTATTACATCTCCATTTCTGTACAGTTTTGTCTGGTCACTTGAGAACTGCCATTTGCTTTATGCTAAAGCATGATAGAGAGGGAGGCCATGTCACAAGGATCTCTTCAGCAGCTTGGCTTAATGTTAAACACTAAGAAGAGCCCAGCTGCATCAAATACAATGACCTTAGTCTTTGTAACATACACATAAAGAGTATGTAGAACCACAGGAGTGACGCAAGGAAATTAAATGCCAAAAAGATGAGTTTTTAAAAACCAAATCCATACAGCACACAAATTCTGCACAGGTTTTGAGTTTGAAGTATGTTCATACTGGAATAGTGACTAAAGGAAGTACTGTAAACTCCATCTAGACGGTATGCATACTAAACAGGGTTGATTTATTTTTGTTTTTTTAGTATGCTGTCAATGGATAATATTCTCCAATAATGCAATGCACAAAAGAAATGCTGCTTACAGCTGCAAAATATTAAGATGAATTGTGTGTGATAAGTCCTTTGGCTCCAGATAATTCTTATAAAAACAGAAAAATAGATAATTTCCTCTCTCTTTATGAAGTTTGACTGGCAGTGACATTCCAAAGTTGCAGCTTGATGTATACTAAATGCTAAAACAGCATACTATAACAATAAGTATGTAGTACAAAATGTATAGAATTACTGTATGTATGTAGTATGGATTGAGGACACACTGCAAGTGTTAACCCTAACCCTAAACATAACCAAACTCACCTTCCAAAACCAAACCAAGTCAAGACACAACCAACAGAACTCAATCAATCAGTTTGAAGCACATCCACTATAGTACATGACAAGGCCGGTAAGAGCAGGACTAGGGCTATATTATCCCCATATATAAAGTCTGTTGATAGTATATTGCTTTACAGGGCATTAAAGTGTTGCTTCACCTGCAAAAGTAAGTCACTTTGGATAAAAGACTCTGCCAAAAGACACATTGCTCTTGATTTTTCTAAATTGCAATTTTCCGGTGCTGTGAACACCAAAAGCTAAATTCCATTCACCTGCATTGTATTGGGGTGACAGCAGAAATCTCAGAGGCGGATATGTAAAAAAAAAAACATTAACAAATAAAGCCAAAGCCATCTCATATGGTTAGATAACCAGCAGTGCTAAGTAAGAGTCTTTAAAGCTCCCCTAAACCAACAAAACACACCCGACAGAACCAAACCACGTCAATTCAAAGCCAACAAAACTCAATAATAGTTATATCTGACTGAACTACAATTTAAACTAATTCCCTGTGGAGCAAAGTAAACCAAAATTACTATCTGTGACCTGAAACCAATAAGAAAATTACTTTTTAGAACCAGTGGATTCCATGTTTCAATCTTAATGTTGTTTTAAAATGTATTAACTGCAAGACAAAGGCCGACTGAAAAGCATGCATGTGACAAAATGACGATGACATTATGTTGCATGTTCACTGTCTCCTCAAACCCAGAGTCAATCAGAGAGACTTGTGCAGCTCTAAAGAAGGAGACAACTAGCAATTCTACACAATATATACATTTGCATTGTGTCCATTTGATGGTAACACAGTAAGAAGCAGTTTTGTTTAAGTGTGTGCGTGAGAGTGACAATGTATGCCGGTGTGTGTTCTGCCGTTTGTATGTTGCACTACACCACCTGACAGGTGCAAAGCCCTGTGGGATGGCACTGTTGTATCTTACACTTGGCTGAACATATACAGCACATCAGAGGTGTAACAAATCCATTCCTGACTGCCAGAACCTTTCAGAGAGTTTCTGTGCCTGTGAACAACACATCTTCAGGTTTCCACACCTCAGAACTGATGTGTGTCTGACACACAGACACACACAGATGAAATGTAGCCTCACACAGAAGTGTGTGACTTTGAGGGAAGAGAATAGGATTCGTAAAAGACTGTGTAGACAAATCAGTGGTGTGTGTGTGTGTGTGTGTGTGTGTGTGTGTGTGTGTGTGTGTGTGTGTGTGTGTGTGTGTGTGTGTGTCTGCTCACATGTGAAGCGCCCGTGTCTCAATGGCGTCTTTAGAGAGGTTAATCAGAGGAGAGGTTGAGGAGAGTGTCAGAGTGTCAGGCTGGCTCCGGTGAAGAGTCCTCGAGCCCTCTCTCTTTGTGTGTTGACACCTCTTAACCTCAGTCTATCATCTCTCACTCTCACACACTCCACTTCTATTGACACTCGCTACCCCGCAGCTCTCCAAAGACCCGAGGAGAATCCACTACAGTGATTGTCCGTGAGAGGGGAGCCTCGGAGCCTGCAGAGAAGAAAGCATTACACAATGTGCCGACATACAGAACAACAAGATGCGAACGGATTTAGTGGTTGTTTCTTTTCCTGACATTTCTGGATGGCAGTGTTGTAGTCAAGACCACCAAAACCGAGACCAAGTCATCACCAAGACCAGAGTGCATCGAGACCGAGAAAAGACCAAGACTTTGAGGGGTTGAGACCAAGTCAAGACCAAGACCAGACCAGTGCGAGTCCCACACTAACCCTAACCCCAACTAGATCCCTGAAACATACAGTATATACACAACTAGCTAATATGTATAGCTAACATTCGCTAAATCACTTTGAGTGAGGGGTGAAGAGATTTCTGAAGAGTTTTGGTACAGAGGCAGATTGATAACGTTAGCTAGCTAGCTTCGCTAGCGTCACATACACTTAACTTACCTTTCTTTATGCTTCCTTTCTAAGTGCCGATACAAATTTGAGGTGGTTTCAGCTGTCTAAGTCAGCGTTGCGTTGCAGAATTTACACACTGCTTTGCAAATAAACTCCTTATGGTTTAGGTAGCCAAAGTTTATTATCAACGATTTGGCTGACCTCTCCCAGACAGCCAAAGGGAGAGGGGGTTAACCGTAAAAAATCAAATTAGAAATCAGTCAAGTTGTATGTTGCATTTGAAGCAGGAAGTTTTACATCCAACCACAGTATAATGTTAACACATAAATCAGACAATGCACAGGCTCTTGAAATAAAATCACGAGTCCTCTTTATCTGAGACCGAGACAAGACCAAGTAAAAATGCGGTCGATTCCAAGACGAGACCTTCAAAAAGTGGTCTTCGAGACCAAGACCGATCTCGGGTTCTACAACACTGCTGGATGGATAAAAGAGAAAACAAATTACAGATAGGATGATAGAGCGACAAATTAAGCAAATCTGTCAGCCCCTGATGGAAAATGCTGAATCCTCACATGCATCAATTTGTAAATGAATCTCTCTTTCTTTGTTTTCTCGCACCAGGAAGTGTGTGGGATCTGTGTGTCCACCACTGTCACTGGCTAGTGTAAGTGGGGTCAGCAGCTCGGGGTTAACGGAGAAGAGGTCAAAGGTCATAGAGCAGTGGGTCTTGTTAAAATACCTTTTAGCCTCCTTCAGGGATATTACGTAATGGCTCTGGGAATAGGTTAGCTTCCAGGTTGACGGTTTTGTGGTTGACACTGGATGATATATGTGTTCTGCTTGATGCCAGATGTATATTCATTACCCTTTTTAAAAAATCAGGATGCAAAGAAGTGCTGGGAGGTCAAGAGGGGTCACATGTAAGTAGTCACATTTATGTGTTTTTCTGGAGTATCTTTGTTTTAGGAAGAAGTATCTTCCAGGAAACAATCATCTTACATAACACCTTGAGGTACCAAGACAAAAGGTTTTCTTTTTATTACTAATTAAAGTCTTCAAACGCTCTACTTGTTGTGCTAATCAATATATTGGAGATATTTGAATATCAATACAATGAGTGGGCTGTCTTCAATCTTAATTCTTAATATGGTAATAATAAGTGTATTAATTTTCATAACTTCCATTCAATAGCCTTGGAATATGAGCGATGGTGGCCTATTTTTCCAAGGCGAATATGCATCTCTCTCCTCTGTGTTGCCATTGATCACCAATGGAGTGCCATTTCTCCCTCTCGCTTTGTCCTCCAGTCTCTCCCTCTTTCCTTTCCCTCACACCATTGCACTGTAAAATTCATCCTTATTCCCCATTTCAGCAAGCTAACTGTGCGCACTACCTTTTATCAGTCCAGAACTGTTAAATTAATAAATTGATATTGATGAGCTATCAGCCAGGGGGATAAATTATCTGGGAGCAGAATGCTAGGGTCTGTAATTATTCCCCACGAAAAAAACCATGGTGGTGCATTGCCCCCCCCACTCTAGAAATACACACACACACACACACACACACACACGCATCACATGAAGAACTATAAATATCCTCACATACAGTGAATTGCACGGATCATGGGAATACTGATGATCATTACTGCTATCATAACTGCCATAACACAGGATGTTAGCCTGCTGGTGAGATTGCATTTTATCATCACAATTTACACTAAAACTGAAGTGGACGAACCTAGAATGTACAGCAGCATTGAATGCAACTGATATGATTTGATCCTTGCATTGCCGTGAGCATAGAACAGGCTACCTGCTAAGGTGGGATGAACCTCCTGCAGCCGATGGTCTCCGCTCATTCGGTAACAAAATGCAAATGAGAGGTGCAAACTGGGAGAGAGGTGAGCGCTGCAGATGAAGGGGGCAGTGAGCATGTCAGAGTGCCAATCATGGAAGTGCTCTTGTTGCCCTCCGGCCATCGCTGACCTTTTGACCCTGGCCATGGCCTAAATGTCAGAGGTCACCAATCAGGGTCAGTGCGGCCCACTGCAAGACCCTGACCAGGGATGCATCACCATGGGAACGCTGTTCTCACTATAGGAGGAGAGATGGGGGTGTTTTGCATTCTGTATGCTAAAACCATGCACACAGAAAACACACACACACACACACACACACACACACACACACACACACCAGTTTGAGCATCACATCTGTATGTTTTTTCACTGGAAATCAAGCTACCTCTAATTGGTTTCCAGTAAACTAACACACAGCTGGGCAAAATCCAAAGAAGCCTGGCATGAACACTGAGCAAACATAGGCCTACTGGTTTGCCACATGGACATGAATCATTTGGCCTGCCACATAGGCCATATTTGATCTGCTTAAATGGCTGCCCCACCCTGCCATTCTGCTGTATAAGTGTCACTACAAAGAGAAATATCTGGGAAGAAGAAATATCTTCTTGGGAACTACCTGAGTGAGGTAATACTGATATTTTCACATGTAGACTAAAGTAGCCTACATGAAATAATGTTATTATGCTTAATAAGCACACCACAGTAAGCTATGCTATAGGGCCTATCTTATTTCCAACAGAAATAACTGACTATGGGTATAAGAAAAAAAACTTTGCCAACGTTAAATGGTCGAAACAGTACTGGAAATATTCGCTTGCACCTTGCGTCATCTAGTGGTCGGATCAGACCCTTCCTCCGTGCTGCTACTCGGCACCTAAGCGCGGTGAATGAGGGGGGGGGGGGGGCCCCCACTAGTCTGCTTTTGTCTCCGGGGAGCTCCGGTCGATGCCTCGTCCCACCATATGTCTGATCGCAGCTGCCAATCAACAGGTCAACGCGACCCCGGGGAGGCAGACACTGGTGGGGAGAGATCAAACAGTGGACCTCGGGGATGACAGATGCAGATGGAAGAAAAAAAGGCAATAAAACATTGCTTCAAAGATGGCAACGGTGCACTAGGAGGCAAATTATTGTTAACAGTAATCTGCAGAATAGCGCCTCGCATTCTGATCGATTGACTATTATAGAGCCTTTGAAGCCGAGTAACGCCAGGCCCAGGCTATTGTTCATGGTGGGACAGAACCAGAAAATAGCAGCTGGTTTTGACTCAACTATAGCGCTTCCTAAGCCTTAAATACTACTTACTTATATGCAATCATGCTTTCTAATAGATTCGCAATTTGGACTCCTCCAGGTTTGGGCCTATTGAGAGTTATTCAAAAATTCAGTTGCAGTTACGCCACGATTAAACGTACAATTCTGAGGACAAAAAGGCAAATTAGGTGAATAAAGTCAAAAAAATAGTAATTATTTTATTTTAAAATCAGGTGATTGTCAATCGATTATAAACTAATCATTTTTTTAGAATATTCTTTTGAGGAGAATTGTTTAGGGCTATACATGCTTTAATTTTTTTCATACTCTTTTTTATTATTTTTATTATTATTATTATTATTATTATCAGGTCTATTATTTTTAATAATAATATTTCACAGACTACAGAACGGCGATAATGTTTTTTACTCTTTCTACAATATAGCCTAAAATATACTTCATCAAAATGAAAAATTGTGAGGTAAGAATATCAGTTATAGTTAGCTATAGTTTGTAGGGGTTAAAGTGCATGTGCTTGGAGACATACAAAACAAGTATTATAATATTTAGACCTTACATAAAAATCCAACCATTAAATGTTCCTTTCATCATTAGTAATTTTTAAAATGCATTTCTTGAAGAATTCAGAAAATTTAGGAAATTAAGGCTACACATTAAAATGTAAACATTACTAAGAGCTTTATCTTAAGTTATTTGTATAACTGTAATTTGTGTAAGTGTAACCAGCCAGTGTCACTGAGTTAACATCTTATGAATTTAATAAAAGAGTCATAAAGACAAAAGCAGAGCTAGATTTTAAGTTATTCCGTTAATTTCATTTTTAATAAGGTGTTGGGTAAATCATTTTTTACAGTGCTGCTATAAAATATATTCCCCACAACATGAGCTACAAGCTGAAACCAACCGTTTCCTTTTACCTGTGTAGCTCTTTGATCTATCTACAGGTTCAGGCTTCATTCTATGTTGTGTGAACTGTTGGATGTTGAGTCTATAGTCAAATCAATGAGATACATGTAAGCTAAAGGGAATCAGCTTTGGAATGCATGCTGTAAATGTGTTGTATTTAAAACACGGCCATACTGTTTCATCGCCATGTCAGCAGGACTGATCTTCTTACCTCACTCTCTGCTAATCAGGAACAAATCCATGTGCCTTAATCTACGGCCCCCTGCACCCCTCCGCCTATCCCATTAGATTAACAAAATGACATGCATGCACATATGAATAGACACACACACACGCACACACACACACACACACACACACACACACACACACACACACACACACACACACACACACACACACACACACACACAGCCCATGACCTCAATCTCATTCTCTGAGAAAGGTATAGTTAATTATAAAATTGTGTGAGTTTGAACATAAATTATTTAATAGAAAAAACATGACAACAAAAAACAACATCACTCAACACTGTGTGTGTGTGTGTGTGTGTGTGTGTGTGTGTGTGTGTGTGTGTGTGTGTGTGTGTGTGTGTGTGTGTGTGTGTGTGTGTGTGCAGCAAACATATGCAACCAAATTAAAGCCTTAAAGCTGGTGAATTGAAAAGGATTTGATGCAGAGAGCAATTCATGGGAATTAAGCAAATTAGGTCTCCAATTAGCTGCTGACATTGAATAGGAAGATTTGGTGAACAAAAATTAATTAGATGGATTTGTCATTGTTCTAATGAGCATCACCAGAAAATAACTGTTGTGAATAACTCCCGCTCTCTCTCTCTCTCTCTCTCTCTCTCTCTCTCTCTCTCTCTCTCTCTCTCTCTCTCTCTCTCTCTCTCTCTCTCTCTTAAGCTTTATCCTTCTGACATATTGTTTGTCGGTTAGAATCTAATTTCATGTCAAATATTGCCTCATTCAAATATTCAATAATTTGCAAATAAGAAGGCCACATGAGCTAAGACAAACAAACTTCAGAAAAGTCAATGTATGACCTAATCCTCTTAGGCTAGAGCAGTGTGGATGTAAATGCCAACCTTTGCAAGTCAGAGAGGAATTTCACTATTGATGTAAGAGCCGGACAGGTAAAAATTGACTTCATTCTTATTATGGCAGTATTTTGGAGTCATCTTATCACTGAACTGTTCCTGCTTTCAGTTATTCTTTTTAGGGTGTCCCTTTATGATATGTGGCTTCTGTCATTTACTGTATTCATTTTGTCAGTGACTTTGTGTTCAACTTCAATTTATCTTTCATTATTTCAGTTGCTCTATGTTTCTGCCCCAACTGGTTCTCATTCTTAACAAATACAGAGTCCCTAAAAAAGCCCTCCTACCTCTCTCCAATAAATCCCCTCCCCTCCCTCTCTCCCTGCTTCCTTCCCTTTCCTCTGCTTCCTTCATCCCTGACCTCCCGTGGCCCCCCCTCTTTCTGCAGCAGTGGTTATGGATTACACTGTGTGATAAGCTTCCTATTTCTTGAAACTATTTGGGATTGCTCAGATTATCTGGCCGCATATCCTTGGGAGTCGGCTTTGGAAAGCCTGATTTTAGTCTCTTAAGGCAGAAGATTTTGCATCCCGACAGCTTTGACTAATTAGCATCTAACACCGGGTGGTATTTTAGCATTGGGCTCACTTTTGGTGCATATTGCCCTCTTCTGTTTAAATAATGAAACATGTTACACACACACACACACACACACACACACACACACACACACACACACACACACACACACACACTCACTCACACACTCACACACACAATTCACAACTGAGTAATAACATGAATAAGGTGTTGAATTCAATATGATTTAATGAGAACAAAACATTGTGTTTTTGTTCTTCTAAAAACATTCAGAACACAATTGAAATAAGTGCAGTAGCTCCATACAATTCATACATTTAGTCAATGAACACACTAAAATCACTTTAGTTTGCAGAATATAGTGTAACATTGTCCACTTCAATTTCAACATCACCTAATGACGTATTGATTAGTAAATAAGACTAAAATATCTCTTTCACCCATCAGTAATTCAGGGCCAAACTGTGAGTATAGTGTAAACTATTCACTCTCAGGGTACGGAGGCATGCAGGCCCGGGTGGAACCCCACTTGTGGCTGCACGCTAGACCATGGCCAGTAGAGTCTGGGTGCCAAGCAGGACAGAGGGAGTGTTTGGGCTTGAGGGCAGCACCAGTAGGTCGTTCTGTGGGGCCGGGCGAGGGCAGGGTGGTAGGTGGAGCTAAGGGAGGAAAGGGGAAGCTGTCCTGCCACCCTGCGTACCCTCCGCCGCGGCCTTCGGCAGTGGTAGTCCCCGTTAGAAAAGTCCTGGTAGTTTGTTGGGTGAATTGCCCAGAAGTGGCCTTTGCCGTTGTCACTGCGGCCTGCTTTGATGAAGCAATCATTCAGGGACAAGTTGTGACGCACGCTGTTCCTCCAGTTTTTATCCTGTTGGAGCAACGAGAGAAAAGAAATATGATTAGGCCAAAAACCAAACCTGAAACCAAGTAAGAGTTAAACAATGGGTGTCCCCAATTGAAAATTAACATAGGTGACTGTTAAGTATCACTGATCCTGCCTAGGATGTCACCTTGTCCTGTTGTTGGCAGGATGCGCCATAGCGTGTGAAGACCGTATATGATCGCAGTTAGACACAACACCCTCAGTTACCTTTTTAGCACGTCAAACCAGTGATCAACTTTAATCCACTAGGCTACGTCCAATCTGTTGTTGCACTTGGTAAAGGCAGAGGCGGTTTGCAACCTAGCAACAGGATTACTTTATTTGTAAATTTGCCAACAAGAAGATCATCTAGTGTCCCCGCGAGCACCTAATTGCCTAACCACTCAGACAGATTACCTGTGCCAAGTAAGTCGCTTCACTTGTGAAAATGGCAGCCATGTTATTTTTTAGCAACTGAATGAAACACGCTGAAGACTTTGGGCAAACACGCGTTCTCGATATCTGTCTCGTGATCACCTTACCAGCAGCTGCGACAAGTTAACAAAGCAATACAGCATGATTAATTTCAAAACCGTCCCACAGACAGAGATACCGTATCGTAGTTTCACATTATCACCCAGTTTGAACTTCCATAAGTTCCTCCACAACTACAACTATTGTCTTCATACAGTGCCGTGTATCTGCCTGCCAGGTAAATAGAATAACACAAGACCACTGACGTGAACATACCTTACTCTTGAAGTAAGGGTAGTGATCCATGATCCACTGGTAGATGTCGCATAGCAGCAGTTTCTTCTGCTCTGACGCCAGGATTGCCTTGGAGATGAGCGCTATGTACGACTGGTTGGGTTTGTCCGCAGACTTCTCTGGACTGCCGTTGGTAGATGTGGTGGTGGTCATTTCCTCCTCCCCCTCCTCTTGTTGCTCTTCATCCCCCTCCTCTTCTTTGACTTTCTTTTCTTTGGTCTCTGCCTCTGACCTCTGTAGCCACTTCTCCTGTCTCTCAGAGCGAATCCCCACCTCTTCGGGTTTAAGATTCTGATGATTTAGCATGTTGTTCGCCGTCTGCTCTGCTGTACGACTTCCTGTCGCTTCTTCTTTAGAACCTTTGACTCCTTTATTGAACAGAAGGTAGTCAATAGTGAAGCTCAGTCCCAGCCTTTCTCTACCGCTGGTGCGGCTGCTTCTGTCTTCCACTGTCATCTCTGAATTAAGATATCTCAGACTCATGACAGCTTTATTGGCTCCAAACTGACTGTTAAATAAGTATCAGGTGATAAGTGAAAAGTCTCTCTCCCAAAAGTCCCTTTTTGTGTATGAGTTTCACTGCATGGCTATTTCCTTTAAAAGTGCAGGACCCTTCATAAACTGAACGCCTCGATGCCCCTCGCTTCTCCCGCTGAAGTCTTTCTGTTGACAAGATCACAGATAAAGATGAGCCTCTCAACTGTTGTTAACCTCTCCGCTCACGAGCGACACAATCTCAACCCGTGGAAATGACGTCAGTCTATAAATAAATACGGCTACTTTGTTAAGCAACAAATTCTAATTCAATTATTTCCCCTCTCTGATAAACCTGACGATCAAAGACACTTTCTCAATATTCAATAGCCTTTTTGCTCCTGACTCGAAGAGTTGTGCTTCACGTTTGTGAAGGTGTCTCTATTTATATGACTGTGAATTTATCCCTCACAGAAAGGGGTAAAGAAGGCACAGGGGAGGTCCAGGTAGGGGGTCTCAATTGAGGCGGATTATTTTTATTAACCCAAGCAAATCTTTGTAATTACGGGAGATTAAACACTCAAGATTTAGTAAGACATGGTGTGCAGAGGATGGATGCTGTAGAATCAAAGGCCTTTTAGATACCAGTGTTATCCTGTTAACGTTGTTTTGTCCATGAGGATGCTGTCCAAAGAATTACTTCAATTACCATAGAGCAGTAATTAAAGGGATAGTTTGGATTTTTTTGAAGTGGGGTTGTATGAGGTACTTATCCATAGTCAATGTAATAGATGGCGGTCGGCATGACCCCCAGTTTGGAAAAGCAGGCAGGAGTCCTGACACGACCCTTCCAGCTTTCCAAAGCTCCTGTATAGCAGCGTAAACACTCAACACAAAACACTCCCCTACTACTCTGAGCTCCCAGTCTCGGCAGCACGGCTAACTAAGCTAACTAGCTGATGGCAGTTGCAGTTAGCAGTAGTGGGCGGTAAGCATTGACGTTACTTTAGCAACAAGTAAAGCTTTCTGTCCAACAGGCAACTCTGTAGATCACTGAGAGTCAAGGCAGAGCAGCTGGAGGACATCAGAGAGAAAACCAGAAAACATTTTATACACAAAATATGATCCAGTTTCAACAAAATCAGTGGTAGTGGCATAAAGCGTTACGCACTTTTCCCGGGAGATCCGACCCGCTCTCCAAAGTTACATAGTGTAAGAACAGGCAATCTGGGCGAGCAGTGGGAATGACAGAAGCACAATTCTTCCTATTACAAGTCAGTGAAGCATCAAAAGGATATAGAAGCTGTTATTCTATTATCTTTATTGTCACTTTAATTGCCACTGTTCATCATACCAACTGCAATAAACATTATAAATTATATTTCTGTATATCTGTATATCTGTATATCTGTATATCTGTATATCTGTATCTGTGTCTCTGTGTCCCAACAGGCAGCGGCAGATGGCCAACCCACCAAGAGTCAGGGTCTGCCTGAGGTTTCTGCCTGTTAAAAGCAAGATTTTCCTTGCTACTGTCGCACCAATGCTTGCTCTTGGGGGGAATTGTTGGGTCTCTAAATCATAGAATGTGGTGTAGACCCACTCCTGTAAAGTGTCGCGAGATAACTTCTGTTATGATTTGACACTATAAATAAAATAGAATTGAAATTAAAGAAAATTTAAAGAAAATACAGGCAATGTTGTTTTAAGTGTACACTATATTTAGAATATGTCTTCACTGCTTTACATTGCCATCAGACCTTATGCATTCACCATTCCGTCCATTCTCGTAGTAATTCACGTAGTCAAGTAATTCAAGTAATGTTTTGCTAACACAGACGGCATGGCTTTTACAGACGACACGCTGCAAGTTCCGGGTTGACAGTGAGCATGACTTATAAGTTGGACCAATCAACTTAGACCTAGGTCACTATGCGGAAAAGGGGAAAGGGAAAGACCCTGCCCTGAAGTAGGAGCTGAAAGAGTTAAAGGAACTGCGGTCAGAGGAACTTAATAATCCCCAAATTGGTCCAGTAGGAACACAAGAAAAAAAGGGTTCTAGGAACGTTACGTTCTAGGAACTGCAAAAATCCCTCCGGTCGGAAAGGGACTAATCATTCCGATGGGGAACTGAAACCATTATTTATGCTCTCTTCAAAGCCACCAGACTCCGTTGACAAAACCAGTAGTTGTACAAGGGAGTTGCTGGTCTACCATGCCTTGACCGGTTAGTTAGTTAGTGTTATTGTGCGACTTTGGTGTTTTAAACGGTTAGTCACACAATAAATCTGAACTATCCCTTTAATGGGTGAGGTTCAATTTTTTGGAGAGAAACACACACTCTCCTTTTCTGGAAAGGGCACAAATGTACTGGGCAGACACTGACAGGTAACAGAACAGTAAAATGGATGACTGAAAAACAAATGTCCCTGTTGTTGACATGACCTTGTTTTTTATTTGTGTCCTGTTACCTTTATTCCAATTCTTACAAACTATTACTATAAAAGAGACTTCTTTGTTATTCGCCATTGGAAAAGTTTTTTCACATACAAAACAGTATGTAGGCTAAGTGAGTGAGTTCAACAAATATAATCTTAGATCCATCTCAGAAATTAAAATTGAAAGGCCTCTAATCTACTACATTGTACTGTATTGCAATCTTTAATTGTGTAATGTATATTTTACTTGCTCATTATGGTTTATATATCAGAATGTACATTTCCCTCAATTTTATTGTTATTTTTTTATTTAATTAAAGTTATTGAATAGTCCTCTCTAATGATGTGTTAGGACTCTATTACTGACTTTATCTCTGTGTTTAGTTAAACTGTAGCCTACTTCTTAAATGTTATCCTTTGTGCTTTAATTGTGATGATGTTTTAATGCCAATGAAGAATTTATGGTTTCATTTTATAACCACGTGAATCTTCATGTACTCAAACTGTGCCTTTAAGTTTCTTATAAGTAAGATCAAAGTCAGCGCTTCAGTGAATCTGTGTGTATGAAATATTTAAATACAAAATGTGATTTTTACATTTAGAGTGTTACATCAATTGGGAAATTATCAACGTCCATTATTTCCATGTTTTATATAGCCTATCTATAAGTCTCTGAGATCTAAAACAAATAAGGTCTAGTTTTAACAGTGTTTATGTGCATAACACGCCCCAACATTAGGGTATAATAATAATAATAATATTGCCCACACCATTATACCTCAGCCATCACATTAGTGCAGATAACAGCGAAGTATATATGCTTTATGCTGTAGTTTTAGTGAGAGAATTAATTAAATGACTGTCTAGTCAAATCATGGACTATATTGCCCTCTTCTGTTTAAATAATGAAACATGTTACACACACACACACACACACACACACACACACACACACACACACACACACACACACACACACACACACACACACACACACACACACACACAGCAGAGCGCACCATGCTGCCTTTATATTAGCAAGCTTTTGCATTGTAATTAGCGATATCAACTCACATGTAGACATATTATGTCCAATCCAGTTATTAAAAAATATGAAACAATATTAAAAAACTTAGGTCTGCATTTGTGAACTAACTTTAGACAGGTGTTTGAAAACAACTGAATCCTATCTATCCTATATATTTTATTTATAAATCATAATAGACAACCTTTTCAATCAAGAAGTGCAGTGGCAAAATCAGCTTCCCTTTGAATACACGTTGTTTTATTGACGTTTCACATCCCAAGTAAAGCCAAAACAAAACACACCATTTTATTACATAATACTGCCATTCCTTCAATGGATTTTTGTGTTTTGATGAGGCTATTATTTGCCACCGTTTGCCACATATGAGGAGCCCCTGGAAAAGCAGGGCTGGATCACCAGAGGGAGTATACATTTGTTCCTTAGCATACTTATTTCCATTTTGATAAAAGCGTGACCCAACATAGTATTTGTGTTTTGGTCAGGGTATGGGGGGTCTATACTTTGACGTCTAAGTATATTTCGTTAGTTACTCATTTTAATTCAATTATGAACATACCTTAGACAAAGCATTAACGCCACATCTCACGGCTTGACGCAGAACGTGAAACGGAGTATTTTGCTCGGACGGGATTTGAACAGACCATGCGACCCGGTCCACTTGTCACCCCATGCTTTACATCAACGTTGAATTTAAACAGATTTTAAGACACAATTTCAAGATATCTCGATACTATAAAAAAGAAATATCATGGGTATCAAAATGATTCGACACGTGGTATCATTAATGAACACTGAGGCCTATTTTGGAAAGGAGACCTGTCTCTTAGTGTTTTTAAAAAGTTGCACTGTAACTTTAAAACAAGGTGGTCCCGCCCACTTTGTATAAAGTTCTTCGGGCTCTGGTTAAAGCCGCACTGTGATTGGCTGAGGATACCCGTCTATCAAAGCAGGCTCTGCGTTTCATTGGTGAGAGACTACCCTTCGTCTCTGACTCTCGCGGTACTGCTGCACGAAGATGGCGGCCGAACTGGTGGAGGCGATGGCAAGTAGAGCTCGGCTAGCTTTGGTTTGATGGAACTGGCGCGTTAGTGTGGTTTGAAACTCACCCCGGTCGTGGGGATACTGGGGGCTTTGTATGAATACATTTAAGAGTTTTTCTCCAAGAATTGTAGCGTAATACATTCACAACCAAACGAACTAGCCTGTGTTGCTAACGTAGCTAGGCTGCTAGGTAACGTTAACTAGCTAAGCAAGTGCGTTGGTTTAGCTAGCATCACGCTGGCTCTAAAGGAAGACACCGAAATAAATGATGTGACCATAAAAACGCTGCTAGCATTCCTCCCGGCGCACTACTATTGGGCATTATTTGGCTTATAATGATGTATGTCTGTAGGTAGCCGGTTCGTTTATGAAGCTGTGCACCTGTCAAAATGTCCAGTTGATGATTGAATAACGTTACCGATAGCCCAGTCTGTAGCGAAGCTAGCCAGCCGATCAGCGCAGGCTATATTGTTCAAGTGAGGCTGAAGAAATTTACTTTATGGCTGCATTTTGCACAGTATGGCCATCACAAGCCTGGACAGCCGCGTTATTGTGCTAGTTTAACGTTAATCTATACACAAAGCAGTTGTGCCACTGATGCACAACTCAACGATGTCAGACAAAGCTAAAGCTCGTTATACGGCTCAGGTCTTTCCAGTAACAACAACATTCCATGATGTGTCCTAGGTTCACATACTCTACATTGCTGCTACTTTATAAATACAAAATGTGCATGCAGGCTGTATGTTTTGTCTTAAGTGGCCTGTCTTGAGATAACCGACGCCACTTATTATTTAAGTAGTGTACACATGTAAGTGTAGCTAATCGAAACGTGTACCCACTGTGGCGAGTAAATTAAGCCTTTGTGACAAACGTTTGATTAGCGTTTGATTGCGCTAAAAACACTAAGTTGATTCAAGGACTAAACATCTGTGCTTGGTATGGTTCGTCTTCCGTTCAAAGTGTGGTTGTCACTGCTACACAAACGAGTTCACCCGTAAACAACCAACAGTAAATGCAAATAATATTTGACAGTGAATACTCGGGAATTGATTGATACAAATGTTTTCCATTAGTTATGGAACATATTGTAATTATGTGTTAGACGTTGGTTAGTTTTAAGGCATATTTTACCTCCTTGGGACTGTAAACAGACTTGGTATACATGTAATCTTTGTGCAAGGCAAACTATACCTGTCTCTTTTTTTAATAAAGATCCAATTTGTAGGTTTTACCACGTTTGTTTTTTTGTGATCCCTCTTCATTATATTGACTTATATGATATAAGTCTTATATCATATAAGTCAATATAATAAACTTTGTGTTTAGTTTAAGGATATATCCTTAAACTAAACACAAACCAGGATGGTCATGCCTTTGCTTCTCAGGCTTTTACTATAGCTGAAGCTTGTTGTCAGTGTAGTTTCTGTCTGTGTGTCTTACAGGCCTGTGTAGTGTATATGTATTACAGTGAAATGCAGAGATGCAGTCATACTTTTGAACTGCTGTCGCAGATTCAGGGTTTGTTTAATGGTACCACAATTATTTTTAAGAACTCAGTGATGAAAATGACTAGGCCGTAATGCAAGTGGTCAGAACAAGGAGCAGTGTGACTCCTAATTACAAGGCAGGTTCAAGCCTCTGGAGGATTAAAGTGACTAAGGCCAAAAGCTAATTTTAGCAGGAATCAAATAGTTTGAGACACTGTTATGTCATGTAAAATGCTGTATAAGTTAATTGTAAAATAATTGTGTGGAGCCTAAAAGGGGCAAAAGTTAGCGAGTGTGTTTAGGCAGGAATTTTCACACGAAACAGAATATGTTTAATAACTTGATACATTACTGAAGCAATTCACAGAATATTAACACTGTTATACTGGAATGTATTTTCCACCTTGGGTTACAGTGGTTACACTTAGAAAATCAAACTGTGAATAACAACTTCAAATGCTTAAAAGTCAGAAGTAGAAGGAATCAAAATCCATTAGCATTGTTGAAGTAAATGGTTCTGCATTTAAATTAAGTATCAATATGCCCTGGATTGGGACTGCTCTAAAACTTGAGTCTGGATTTGTAAATTCATGGCATTGTCCCTCAAACTGTCCCCGTTTACAGACTTCATTGTCCCTGTATCGTGTTTCTCATGATTTTTGTCTTGTCTTCCCTCTAGAACATGGTCAAAAGTTTCCGGGTCTCAGACCTGCAGACGCTGCTGGCCTCAATGGGCCGCAGCAAAAGTGGGCTGAAACAGGACCTGGTGGGGCGTGCGCTGAGGCTAGTGCAGACCGAATACAGCCCAGAGCTTCTGAAGAACGTCAGGCAGCTCTACGAGTCACGCTTTCCCAAAACATCTGGCTGGCTTGCAGCGCGGCGTCCAGAGGGCATCCCAGTTGCCTACTCATCCCTCAGCTCCTCCCCCACTGCCACCTCTCAGGGCGCAGACTACCTCAACGGCATTTCCAAACCGATCCCCACACCGGCAGCAGAGGTCAAGCTGGTGCCACTGCCCTTCTACCAAACTTTGGAGACACTGTTGCATCCAACAGAGCTAAGTAAGTGTATATAGTTTGAAGTTTCTGTATCCTTGTAATTTAAATAATTTGTTTAGTAGAAATGTTATCTCCACATACTGTGCTGCTCTTATGATGGGTTTTCTATATACATTTTTACAGTTGACGTGAACAATGAGAAACTGCAGGACAGTCAATGCATATTTGAGTTAACACCGAACCAAGCAGACCAGATCAGAAATGCAAGGTAAGAAAATCCTAACTTTCTCCCCAGATCTGCTTGGATAACATTAGCTCAATTTACAAACTCTGTAACTAATCCTCATTTCAATTTTTAACCTTTTGCTTTTTTAAGTGAGCTTCGTCCAGGAATCAGATCAATCCAAGTGGTTCTTAGGTAAGTTCCCACTAATTCCCATTTGAACTTAATAGATATTTCACTATTCTTTTACCTGGAAGGTGCTGGTTCTGCCAGTGACTGTGCTGGTAATCTCACACGTTATAATCCCATTTATATATTTTACTGCAGGAAGTTCTATTACATCATATTTTATTCTTAAAACCTGATTTGGGGCATCATTAGTTTGCATAATTGGTCAATGGCAAAAAATACAGAAGTGTTCTAGGATATTTTAAACCAAAATTAAGTTTGAGGCTGAGGCATAGCCTACATTTTCCTTATAAGACATAGGCCTGTTACTTTGACAACATTGCATGTTTTAGTGTGTTTGCAATGTGTCTTAGAGATGGCTCTTCTGTAAAAAGCGCAATATGAATAAAGATCATTCGTTCAGTCATGAAGCCCATAAACGTCTGTGTGGCGTATATGGAAAATGCACCGCTTTCAGTGGACTTTTTAATGTGTACGTTAAAGTTGTCAAGTTGCTTCCACCAGTGTTTTCCAAAGTAGCCCATCAAATGAGGATGTCTCATCTGCATTCAATGTGTTTTGTCATCAGTTACTTTGTTAATATTTTCCAAACACTGACGACTCTCCGCTCTCTACTTGGCAGGACACAAGCTCTCAGCTGAGAGCATGCACGCGCATATACACACACATACACATACACATACACATACACATACACACACACTCACACACACACTCACACTCACTCACTCATGTAGAACATGTGGGGGCGGGACTGATGCAGACACATGGGCACGTTTCTCCATCATCATGCTTGCATTGTTTTAAAGTGGAGGCTAGTGGTCGTAAAAATACATGCATAGCGAATCATAACTTGTTGATCTAAACTATTTTATTAGAATTTAAAAATGTATACAAAAAAGTAGCCGTCCGGCTAGACTTAAATAAGCTGTCAGCTGTTTGGCTGGCAGAGGGCACTTATGGAAAACTCTGCTGAAACAGATTTAGATCTAGTGGTCAGACATTCTTAATGATGCTAACCTTTCTCTCTCGTATCACACTCTGTTGCAGACTCTGTTACACAGACTCCATTGGTGTCCAGGAGGACCAGTATCCTCCCAACATTGCTGTCAAAGTCAACCAGTCCTACTGTCATGTGCCGGTGAGTTGATTGACCTCTCTGAGACGAGCCAAACCTTTTAGAGTACAAATATGACTAAAGCTTGGCTGTTCTTCTGCTCTTGTCAAATAGTTTATTGTAGTGCTGTCAGTTAAATGCGTTATTAATGGCGTTAACGCAAACCCATTTTAACGGCGTCAATTTTTTTATCGTGAGATTAACGTTCTTTTTGGCCTAGCAAACTTTGTAGTTTTTTTCACATGCTGTTGCAACAACTAGTAACGTTAGAAAAACTACAACACCACACCGGATCTAGCTAGACTGGAAACAAAACAACAGGCACGCCACACACACTTGTTTGGGCTTGCGAGCCGGCCAAAGAGTAGTAGGCTAACGTTACGTTTTGAGTGGATGGCGAGCGTGAGACGCTGAAATGGATGCCAATAAGATTCTGAATGGAAAGTTTACTTTTAAAAAGTTGCCAAATGGTTCCATTGACAAGACCAAAGTGATCTGTGTGTTTTGTCGTTGTGAACTGAGCTATCATCGCAGCACGTCCAGTCTGAAATACCACTTGATGGCCAAGCACACAGCTGATGCCAGTTCTCCGCCCCCTCGTCAAAGCCAGGCGACAAAAGCACAAAGCAAGCCAATCCACTTTTCCATGTTGATAAGAGCATTAAAATGAGAAAAAATAATTTAACAAAAAGAAATCTAGGGACATTTAGAATAGATAAAAATGTGCGATTAATTGCGAGTTAACTATGACATTAATGCGATTAAATATTTGAATCGTTTAACAGCACTAGTTTATTGTAGTAGTCATTCCTGTCTTCCATTTGTTTTTAAATACAGTCAATGAGTCACTAATTTAGGTGTCAATGGCGGATTTACTGACTGGTCAGGGCCAAATTAGCATGATAATGTATGGTAGAGATGGATTAACCAATCTAATGCAGGTGGATGTTGAATAAGGCAAGAACAAATAATATCCAGGTACAGATAGTGTTGGTTCGCCAGCCTAAAGGCATCAACTCGCTGGCAAGTCATCAGTAGGAAACTCTCCATCTCAGTGTTCAAACTGTTCATGTGCTGGTGGGAAGCTAACACATCCAAGACTAGTCTTTGCTGTTCCATTGTTGTGCTCATAACATGGGCTGAGGTAAAAAGAGCTTTCCTGAGTATCTGCAGTTCTCTTACTAACTTAACAACTTGTATTGTTTAGAGATGAAATGTGCAATTTAGTAACAGTAGGGTATTAACAAAGGAGACTTCTTGGTTGGTAGGCTTTAGATATACATAAAGTAAATAAATAAATGCACAGAAGCACAAACAGATGAGAATACAAAGACACTGCATGAGTGACTGTAATCTAACATCCATGTGCAACTTGCTCAGTGCCCCACCTTAAGTTTTGCTCAAGGAGTAGAACTGAGCTCCTACCACCATTTTACCTCTTTGCAAGTAAACACTTCTGTCTTTTCACTTTACCAATGTTGTGCTTCACAGTTCAAAAAGGGACTGCACAACTAACCCCATCAAGAGCCCAACAACTAATTAGTCTTTTAAACTGTATCTAAGCCCTTCAGAGGGAATTCTGATGCCTGTCATGTCAACAAAGTACTCTAAAACAATTTTATTAAGATGATATATTGGATAATTTACATTGTTTTTTTTGTTGTGTGTCTGTGTGTTTACAGGGCTATTACCCGTCTAACAAGCCTGGTGTTGAGCCTCGTCGCCCTTGTCGTCCTGTAAACATCACTCCCTGGTTGCATCTCTCCAATGTCACCAACAGAGTCACCGTCACCTGGGGAAACTTCGGCAAGGTCAGAGTCTGATGCAGAATCATGCATGTTGGCGTAGCTTAGGGTCGTGGTGGGGCACCATTGCTAGCTGGTACATGCAGTTCTTTTGTTTCATGGGTCCCACTCAGTTGTTCCTGAGGGCCGTGAGCTGAACTACTTTAACTAGCGTCTTGATCCAGATAAGCAACTGGGTGATGAATACACTCTTACTCCTGTTGGCACCCTCTTCTTTAGACCTCTTGTCTAAACCAATTAATATTGAAAGTTGAAATTAAACACAATAAGAAGCAGGGCTGTACCGAAATAGATCAAAGCTTATTTCAGAATGTTGAAATTCAGATTCTAAATCAACATTCGAATGCTGGGGCTATGGCGGCATAAAATATGACATTTGAAGCTTCATTAGAAAACATCCATAGAAGCTTCGAACGTAAAGGGGAAAAAAAAGTGTCATTCGGTACAGCCCTAATAAGAAGCCTTTTTGTATGCTGTTTTCCTTGTGTGATAAGTGTTTTCTTTATCCCAGAGTTTGGGAAATCCTCCAATCACGATAGCCTACAGTAAGCTTGCACTAAAGTTGCCTGACAGCTGAATAGCTCTGTGTTAAAGCTATAGTGCGCAACTATTTTATATTAATGAACGTCTGTTACATTCAAGCCATTGCCAAATGAGTTGCTACAAAGCTAATTAAGCTTTTCAGCTCCACAAAACTAGTAGCTAATAGTTTAACAAAATGATGTGGTCCGGCGACATTCACATGCAGAAGCTCGAGTGATGCGTTTTACATCACCGCTGAGAAAGGACAACAGCAGCCTTCAGCTTTGGAGACGAATATGACATAAAAATTACAAGACAATAACCTTTTTTTTTTTATCCTCCATGTCCTCCTTGATTTGACTGGTTAAGCGCTACTAGCAGCTTCGCAGAGGAGGAGTGGGGGTGGTGCTCGATCACCGAAGGCTTGCGTCATGTGGATGGTCGACAGTGTTATTACTTAGAATTCTTAATAGGGGTGACAGAAACTACGAACTGTAGCTTTAAGTAAATCTAGCCTGCATCAAAACATATGATGTCCATGGGAAAAGGAGTGTCATTACAGATCTGTTCTGGCAGGAAGGTTTGAACAGTATTTTAACAGTCTCCTTTTATTCACATAATAATGTGAATAATCAAAATACATGATCAAAATACTGCCGTTTTAGACCAACAGCAGTACTTTAGAAGTAGAAATGTTGCTGATTTTAGAGGCAAACCAACCATTTTTTGGTTTGTTTGAAGTGGAACATGGAAATACGAAATTGATTGCTCTGCATACTTAATCAATGCAAGTTCATAACCTTGTGGTTGGCCCACAAGTTGGGGTGTGTGGAATTCAGTCCATCAAATTCTAAGGTTCTAAGTCATATTTGCACAAAGATCCCAGAGATATTGAACATTCATTAATAGAAAGAATTTACTGTGTTTGGTTTCCCTAAGATGTGTGACTTTTGTAGTTGGCCCATATAAATTATGTAAGAGGATATTATCTTGCATTAAATAGTTATATAATCAGGAGGGTTCAAGAGAGTACATTTGCCTTTTTAGTTCTTCTTCACCAAGTAGATTCCCCTTACCATAATAAATATTGTGTATTAAAGTTTCTGTTTTTTAAGTGGCATTGAGGTTCACTTAGTTTATATGCTCTATTTTAGATTGGTAGCCTTTTGAAATAAATGCTCACAACCTGTTAATCTGTTTTCAGCGGTACTCGGTGGCAGTGTATTTAGTGAGGGTTTTCACTGCAGCAGACCTCTTCAGCCAACTCAAACTCTGCTCTGTTGAAAGTGCAGAACGCTGTCGTGAACGCAGTAAGTATTACCTTCATACTCTGCCTAAATTATTTTGCAAATGTGACTTTGAAATTGAAAACTACACTAAGAAGAAGTCATTGACTAAAACCTTTTGTTAGCACCGTTTTGTGTTGTTAATTTCACATGACAGTATATTTGTCTGATAAGCTATTATGACGTTATATTTTTGTCTGCCATTGATCTATAGTTCAAGACAAACTACGTTTTGACCCAGAGAGTGAAATTGCGACTACAGGCCTCCGGGTTTCTCTTATCTGTCCAGTGAGTATACCTGACATGTTAAGATGTGGTCAGTCTTCACTGTCCTGGACATTTTTCTGTTTCTGATCTTTTGCAGTATCAAAGGCCAGTTTCATAAATGTTTGTTCTACTATGAAGCTTTATTAATTTAGCATGCTTCTTCCCTCTCCCACTTCCCAGTTGGTGAAGATGCGGCTCGGTGTGCCATGTCGAGTTTTAACTTGTGCCC